>NC_087447.1:31011580-31323411 GCF_036321535.1 Camelus dromedarius
ACATTGAACATGACATTCAGGAAGGAATATTAGAGTCTCTGTGTAGGCAGTACTAAATGTCTTAAATTTGCTTGAAAGTTCGTGTGTGTGTGTGTGTGTGTGTGTGTGTGTGTGTGTGTGTGATGAAAGATTCCTTTGATCAAGAAAGAAAGACAAATCTATAGGACTGTTCTATCTAGTGTGGGGAGGACCATAAAAATCCTCACATAAGAAAAGATAATAAAATAATGACTTTTTTTTTTTAATGTACTTAAGGTTAATAGCAGTGAAGCGCTTCAGACTTCTAGGGTCACAGAGGTATTAGTACTGTGAGAGTTGTGACCTCAGTTCAGTATTTTTGACTCTAAGCCTAGTGCTGCTTGTATGAACACTGTGTTTTTAACTACAAAAATGAAAATGCAAGATTATATCAAGAAGCTTCTCTAAGGAGCATTAACTAGACACATTTTAACCTTTCAATTTAAATTTATAGCATTATTTTTAACAACAATTATACATTGGAAATAAATTGCTATAATGAAATATGTTTTTTAAAATTGTCATTATTTCAAAAGACAGTCAGATAAACATAAAATTGATTGCTGTCTCTATATGCTTTGTACCTTACCATTATATATTTAAAGTAAAAAATTCATAGCCAAGGATAGTTAAAGGAGACCTGATCAGTAACTAAGGCCTTCAACTGAAATTCTTCTTCTTCTCTCTTTTCTTTAAGACAAAGTTTTTCAAGATTCAAAACCTAAGCGAAAAAGAATCTGCCTTTTTAAAGTCTAGAAAGAGTCCAGGTACCTATTCGGTATAGCACTAGCAAAACTCAGTTCCTCAAAGACTGAACGTGAACATTGTACCAATAAAACCAATGAGGTGTGGCTCTTGGCAGTTACTGCAAAATGTGCTGCCTTAAAATAAACCGAAACACCCTATCCTCCCACTCACAAACCCGAAAACATTTATATACCCGAGGATGGCCACTTCACAACACAGAACTGTGGGACGGGAAAAGGAAAATAAAAAAAGATTCATTGGCAGTTTCCTTTAATGGTTTACAGCAGTTGTAGCATTAATTGTAATATCCAAAGGTTAGCTCTATGAAAATGTGCAGGTCATTTAAAAGAAAATCATTAATACTAATCAGGAAAGCATTTAGAGAGTCTAGATAGAATTATTTTTTTTTTTTTCCCTAGGGATAGGACTGAAAAGTACTGGGAGATAAAGTATGCTCGAGTAAAATGGAAAACAACTCGGCACAAAAATAATAACTAAAGAGGAATAACTGATGTATGGGGGAAATAAACTATTTATTTTGCTTCTGGATAAGCCAGAGCACAAATATTGCTCGCCTTAATGCCCTCATTCTACTGACGAGAGCGCTGAAGTCAAAAAAAGAACTTTTTTTTTTCCATAATCACAAGGCAGCTACTTTCAGACCCAGGTCTTGAACTCAGTTCTGATTTTCCATTCTAGTGTTGCACTATGCTGCCTGTCAGCAGTAGGTTAATGAGATTCTATTTCACTGGGTACTTAACCCAGCCTTTCTGCCTAAAGGAAAATAATTTAATGAAAAACTCAAGATTGACTACGTTTTCTGAACATCATTGAAGGAAGGATGTATTCGTCCCCTACAGTACTCAATACTGTCCTTGCTGTCCTGACACTGATTTTAGTTGTCAGTTTTGCTGCTTTATAGCTCTCATTTCTGTAAAGTTTAGCTTATAAACTTTTAGAAAAAAAAATCTATCCCATGAAATCTCTTCATTCTTTGTGTTTTTGCATTGGAGAATTTACTATCCTGAAAGAAGTCAGAAGACTTGAGTTTTAGGGTCCATGGATTGCTAAGAAGACAATTCTGTTCAGCCAACGCAAGTAAGAGCCTTCTCAAGGTCACTGTTGAATTCCAAGAGTGCATCTGTCTGCTTAGATGGTAAATTTTATATTTTTGACTAAGCCTATTTATCACCTGCTCTATTTGCTCAGGTCCTTAGGTTGCTGAGAGTTAAATATGCTTAGAAACCTGAACTGTTAGCTTGAAATCTTAGGAATGGAAACCAGCTCTTTGAATATACAAACTCTGTGTCCTCCCTACCTTGACATAGTTTTCTTTTTCAGCTGAAATAATCCTTCATCACCTATATAGCAGTCGTAACACTAAAACGGTCTTGACTTCCAAACTTTTGAGGGCAAGATTTGTTTTTTAATGAGTCATTCTGTAGGTACTGTCCTTTCCACGATTCAAATCTGAATCTATCTGAGGGGAAACCTCTCTTCCCAGTCAGGGGAAAAGAAAGATTCAATTATATAATTTCCTCTTAATTTCACAGCTTTTATATATAGTGGAAGAAAATCAAGTCATCTCAGAACTGCATTTGCATTCATTTTAATTTCATGTTTGATGTTAACATAGGGACTGTTTTCAATGGAGGTCTCATCTATTGATCTTTTTCCTTCTTTTTCCAGTGCTCGAGAAAAGAATTTTTTGGGAAACTTTCATCTCTCTGAAATAAAGACTTTGATATTACATTTTTCTGCAGAATTATCCCACATTTTCAGGTATTTTTCATGACATTCTTCCTTGTAAAATAAATGACAAGAAGCCCGGGGGTGGTGAAGGGGTACTTACAGGTACCTAGGCGTTGCCTCTGTGTGCTACCATTACTTAGACGGATTCTCTTCCCCTGCAGTTTTCCATCTTCATCTGTAGGTCCCAGCTTTTAATCGGCCCATTGATTTGTTCTCACCCTCTTAAATCGCACTCCCCTGAATCCACTTTCAACCTCATCTTTTAAACAGATCCCTCCCTCTTCACCCCAGACCCTACCATCCCCCAGATCTTCCTGTTTAGAAGACGTGGAGTGTTCACATTGCCTATGAATGTAATTAGTCAAATTCTTCTAGGGAATAAGTTTTTGAGTTTCCCAAGTATTTGGTAAATGATCAGACTGACTACGTTAGGAAAAGTATACTCAGAAATCTAAAAAAATAACCTGAAACATAAAAAAAAAAAAAAAGCAACTTAGAGCTACTCAATAAGACTCAGACATTAAAAAGATGTTTTCAAAGCACTCTTATTGTAGGAAAAATCATAATATTAAGGAAAAGATGATACTACAAATTGTCTATAAAATGTGTTCATCAATCTTCTAAATACGTGCATAGGCAGAGGAGTATATGTAACATATCAAAAGGTTAAAAGTGATTGCCTTGGGAATGCAAGATTAAATGTCTATTATTTTTGTTTATTTTAGAAGAGTTTTTAAAAATTTTACACAATAAACATGTAAAAAGTCAGCAAAAGTTACTTAAAGTATTAACACTTTAGCTCTTTTACTATCAAGTGGCTTGACATCTGGTATGTGTCTGAGATGGTAACATTTGCAGGCATACAAAGTGTCAACATTTAAACATCATAAATATTTGTTATACAGAAACAAATTTGAAGATTTTTTAATATGTGAATCATTGTCTTGAAAGATCAACTTCTTTAATTTCTCCTTATGAAATCATTACGAATCTGTAAGTTTATGCTTCAATATCCATTAACTTAGAATACTAAATATGATTCTAGCCTTACCCCCTACTAATACAAACTCTTTTCATTTATCTGTCGCTTTGTCATGAGGACATATGCACAGTTTTTTAAGTATTATCTATAGATATTTATATTTGATCTTTTCCATTTTCCTACAAACAGAATATTATTTTCCTTCCTTCTGCATGTATATAAACACTAAATATTCTTCACAGTCTACCTAAGATGATAGCTCCTCTGTTAATTTTCTCATTTTCAGTTACCTATCTTCTGAGTATCCACTTGTTAACTTGTGAGTCTTTTAACATATTCCTCCTTGAATTATTCACATCTTCTTAACTTAAGGAATCTCTGTGGCAAAAGATATAATGCACTGGACTTGGATATTGGTTTCATACCAATCAAAGGGTACAAAGCTTCAGTTATGAATAATGGGTAAGCCCTAGAGATCTACTGTTTAATATAGTGCCTAAAATTAACTGTATGGCAGACTATTGCAGACTTAAAGATTTGCTAAGAGGGTAAAACTTACGCTAATTTTTATTATCACAATAAATAAATAAATAAATAAATAAATAAATAAATAGTCTGGGAGGAAACTTTTGGTGGTGATGGATATGTTTAGAGCATAGACTGCAATGATGCTTTCACTGATGTATACTTATCTACAGACTCAACAAGGTGCATACGTTAAATATGTACTGCTTTTTATATGTCAATCATCTTTCAATAACATGCTTTAAAAGATTTCAGTTAAAATTCTTCTTTGCAGATATAATACTGTAGTAGAACCAACAAGATGTGTGTGTGTTAATGTGTGTGTATATATATATATATGTATGTATGTGTGTGAGATATATAGATATATATATATATATATATAGAAAGAGAGAGGGAAAGAGATAAGAAAAAATGGCTCAGGTTATTGCAGAGGCTTAGCAAGTCCAAAATCTACAGGGTAGACCAGCAGGCCAGTAACCTAGAGAAGCACTGTAATTCAAGTCCAAACACAGTCTGTTGGCAGAGTTTCTTCTTGCTTGGGGAAGTCTTTTCTAGTAAGGTCTTCAACTGATTGAATGAAGCCCACTCATGGTATGGAAGGTAAATCGCTTTTTCTCAAAACCTACTTATTTAAATATTAATCTCATTTTAAAATTACCTTCACAGAAACCAAGAATAATGCTTTACCGAACATCTAGTTACCATGGCCTAGCCAATCTGACACATAAAATTAACCATTATAAATTCTACGTGATTTTAGGTAAATTAATTGGAAAAACTTTTAATTTAAATTCTCCATTTTTACTATGAAGACAATAAAACTTACTTTACCTGGTTATTGTTAAGACTTAAATATATAGCATATGCAAATTGTCTGGACCAGTAACAAAGCAGATATTTTGCAAAAATCACCCCTCCACCTCAGCCTTTGGTAAAAGCCCATTAAACTGAATACAACTAGCAAGTGTTGTTTTGGTGTCTGTGTGTGTGTTTAGCATGTGTGTGTTTGTCTATGTTTATGTCCACATGTTTATGTACTTGCCGGCTAATTCACCTCATCAGCCCTGATCTTGGCACCTTAGCAAGTGGAACAGAAAACATAATTCCTACTATCAATGCGTTAACGAGCTCCTGCAGAGTGAACAATCATGCTGCTAACAGAAAACAGGGAAAAACAACCTATCAAAAATGCCACATCGAAAATAACTGCCTGTTATTTCAGAGTATAATTCATGATCCAGTTGGTTAGTGTGAGCTGAGTAATGCTATTGAAGTATAGTTTACAAGATGAATGAAGCAAAACAGGCCAGTAGTCATAAACACTGAACTGCTGGAAAGCATAAAGTGACATGATGCTGTTAAGGGGAAGGAGAAAAGACAGGAACAAAAACAGAAGAAAATGGCCTTGGTGTTTGAGAACAAGAAGGGAGAAAAGGAACTAAGGGTTTTTAAGTACCCACAGAATCTGTACTGGGCACTTTGCAAGTATTATTCATCTATACGAAATGAGAAATTGAGACCTATAGGAGTTAAGAAATTTGCCCAAGGTAACAAAGTTAAGACAGCTTATGATGCACATTAATCCAAAAGTATTCAGACTTCCAGCTTAAAAGGATACAAGCTCTCACCTTAACATTTAAACACAAATTTTGCTTGATCTAAATCCTACATGCTTATGCAGGCATTCCAGTGCTTTGCAAAGCACCTCAAGTCTTAAGTCCCTAAAGGATAACTTGGTGAGTGCTCATTTATCACTTTGGGCTGCACTGCTGCTGGCCTCAGGTACCTGGCTTCTGTCACTACTGGCTTCTGCCTCTTCAATTTTATACCACAGCCTCCTGCTAATTCTATGGTGGCTCATCAGAATATTTTAAAATGTGGTGAATGAATCAGTTACAGTTGGCCTCTTTACCTTGTTCATTTGTGTGTGTGTCTGTGTGTGTGTTGGGTGGTACTCCTGCTCCCCAAATCTGAGAAACATGTTTTGATACTTTGAAAAATAACAGCAATTTTGCTAGTTTTTAGGGTTTTTTTTTTTTTTTTAATGGAAGGTACTAAATCCCTGGATGATGGATTTAAGGTGATTTAAACAAAATAAAAGTATCGACATTTTAGTTCACTTGACATTTTTGACTCACACTTCTCTTTCATGAGGAGGCTGATATGACTAAGCCTCTAAGATGACTAAAATAAGTTTACAACACATATCTTGTGGAGGCATTGCCACATCTAGCCAATTCATTTTGAGAAAAAGGACATGACACTGATGAAAAGTTTGTTGCAGAAGTGAAATCAGTACAATCTGGGATAGAACAAAGGATTATGAATGGATGGAATTTGACTTTGTTTTCCAGAAAGCCTTAATAGCCCTGAACAGATACAGGCTGGTCAGCAGAAGTAAGACAGCAGAAAAATGCAAACTCGGAATTTGCTGCAAAGATTAATTTATCTCTGGTCCCCAAGAAAATATAAACACAGGAAGGGCAGAGAGGTGATTTTTAAGAATCAGTTTAACTCTATAAATTCCTGAAAATTAAGTGAGCTTAATTCTAAAGAAGGAGGATACATGGTGGCCCTAGTTTCTGGCAACCTAGGAAATAATAATAATATTCTTATTCCCAGGCTGGAAATATAACCTGTGACTTGAGATTATATGTCAAAACAGACTGAGAGGAAGACTTTCTGCCTCTGATAGAAATAACCTTTTATCAGCATTGTTGCCCCACCACCCAGACCTCAGAAATGAAACTCCTGACTTAGGAAATGACACCCATGACCATTACTGATGGCTCAGTAGCAAAATAGAACAGAGATGCAAATTACCCAAAGACAAAATATGACAGTGACTCTGAACACTTGAAAAGCCCAGACTTCAAGGTCATTAACCCTTATAAATAGTGCTCAAGTGACAAGAAATTTATGAAAAAGAGGACATGCCTGAAGATTCAGATTGAGGGTCCTTCACATACGACCATTTGAAATTGGAATGTAATACTCATGTAGATTCCATTAAGCCAAAATCTCCCTCACTCCCCAGCCATTTAGTAGGGTTCAGCAGACCCAGGAGATGCTCCAAGTGAGGCTGGATTGAGCGAACACTTACAGAAACTATCTTGTTCAAGAGAAGGTGTCTTTTAAAAAGAATAAGTAAGAAAGATGGCCAAAATCCAAACTACCCCTAATGGGCTCTATGGGATCCCTGGGAAAATATCACCTAGTTAGCTAGACACTTTAAAGTCTGTGGGACAGATTATACTGGGAAGACTCAGCCAGGCCACCTACCAGTCACTATTTCTTGGTGGGGAGGGGAAAGGCCAAGGAATGGAAATTAATTTTCTTTGTTATGAAAAGATTTATAATGGAGAAGAATATGTCAAAGTACAGGTATCCCCTGCCTTTTGAAAGTTTGCTTTGTGACACTTTGCTTTTACAAAAGAACTAGATTAGGACCTGTTTTCATTAACTGAAATAAATTTGAAGAGGATTTTTGCTTTTACTAGAAAACGCAAAAAGCGGAAAATGCATTCATTGTTTGCTTTGCGGGGAGCCCTTACAGAGGCAGGGCACAACCCCAGCAGTGAGAGTGACACCGCTGAGCTCCTTCCCAGAATCCACACCCAGCTTCTCAGCATCAAGCCACAGTAGCTTTGATCTGTATCTCTGAGCCTCTGTGCTTTATCTCAGTTTATTCTGTGCATCTGTTAGCAAGATGTGTCCTAAAGAAACCGCTTCTGCTCCTTAAACTATTTCAGCTTACACAGGGTTTCACAGAAATGCTCTACCTTTGGATACTGGGGGGGGCAACCTGTATTAAGTTATGCATGTTCTTCCCATATTTTGCCTTTCCTCAATTTAAGTAGATGTTCAGGCTTCATGCTTGGTTATATTACGAGATTAGTAACAGGAAGGTAAGCACATTATCTAGAGCCCCCTTATTGGAAGAGAAAACCCAAATAATGACAGTTATTCCTCACTGAAAATTAATTACTCATTGGTTTGTTGGAAAATATTTGGAGGGACCCATTAACAAATAAAAACATAGTGCAAGATATTTCTTGCTCACCTGACTTTGTAGAGTAAGATAATTTAATAACAGCCATTTTAATTTGATCACAGATCCCTTAGAGTTTCAACATCTAGTATCTCCATTGTTCTCAGGATCATTACCTAGTTCTGGTTCATAGTGTGAACAGAAAAATACTGCAAACCACATCACTAAACAAAGAATGCTGAAGCCATCAAGTCATCAGCGGCTGCCGCCACCCCCAGTGAAGACAAGCCTGCGGCCCGGCCTCTGCAGACACTCACAATGGTGCACTCTGAGGGGACTTAAAATAAGACAGGACAAGATACTGGCCCTAGACAGCTAGGTGCTTGTCAAAGGAATGAATTCAGTGAGCCCAAATGTTTGCTCCCTCTCATGCATAGAAAAGCGCTAAATTCTTTAACTTGAGATGTGTGGTCTTCAGTTAACAAGTAACCTTTTAATGTTCCCACTACCTGGTCTTTGTTGTAAAACCCCTATATATCCTAGCTCCTCCCCTGCCTCTTCGGAGCAGTCCCTCAGAGCCATTTGAGAGGCTGTCATCCCGGGATGAGTCCTCAAAATTGTCCACCGAATAAAACATAACTCTCAACTTTTAGGCTGTGCATTTATTTCAGTCCATAATAGCCTCCACTGGGGACTGTCACTCTTGTATCTGACTCCTTCACTGTGTTGCATTCACTCCCAGAGGCTTGCAGTTCTGCTTGCACCTTAGCTTCTGGAAGTAACCTCCCATCTCAGGGTGACCATATATGCCCCCCCAAATTATAGTTTATGTGTAATCTAGCTCATGCATTAGTTTCACAGGGCAGTAAAGATTATTCATGCAAAGTATTGGATGGGTAGTAGGGAAGGAGACCACTGGCTACACACACCAGATCAGCTGAATTGTTGTACAACTAACCCTCTGAATGTATAGTATGTAGAAGAGAGAGAAGGAGAAGAAGAGGATGAAGAAGGGGGATGACAGGGAGGGTAAGGAGACAGATCAAGAGCTGGGAGGCTGAAAAATTAGATTTTTAATATAGGGGGAAAAATCTGTCTTTAGTAGCGCTAACTAGGTTAGCCACACATGAATGATTTTGAAAGATAATATTAATGTTAATAAGACACAATTTGCAAACATGGTGAATTAAAAGGATGAAGTAGTCACCACTACCAGGCTGCACATGAATAAGCACATGAATATATGTGCAGTCCACAGGAGTTTGAAAGGTGGGGAAGTGTCTAGGCTTCCTCACCTAAAGACAAGGTGAGGCCAGCTTTGGGAATGTTGAATTGAAGATGATACATGCAAAATTAAACAGCAAATTATTTTTGTGTCAGTGGTGGACATTAATCTGGCACTCAAATCAGAATTAGTTTACAGAATTAAAAGCCATGCTACAGAATATAAGTAAATCCATGGGATTTGTGCAGAGGGAGGCTGGCATAGCCAAGAATGGATTTTTGGACGTTAAAAGGGACTGGCATAGCAGGTGGAGAAAGTAAGCTTAAATGGTAAGACTTCAGTGAACAATGGTGGAAATGAAGACAGATGGTTTGGTGATATTAATAGTTTCTTCCAACCACCTTGCCTCATTAAAAAAATATAGGTGGTGGGGATGGGGGTACTTTATAGCTCTTGAATACTAGGTTACTCAAGGGGGAAAACATGATATCAAAAAGATACATATATAGTTGTCTGATATTTTGGCTAAAATAAAAAGGGGAAAACAATTGAAGAGTTAAAATACAAAAATAACAAAAGTATCTCAGAAATAATGTTATACAATCGCGTGGAGAGTTATCATCCTTGAGATAAAATAAAGTAAAAAAAGGTGATCGCTAATTTAGAGAAACTTAATTGCAGAAACCACATACTTAAAGTGGTGTTGATTTTTGTTATTCCCTGTGTGAGTGATTTGCAATTAGTAAAATGTTTATTATATAATTACATTTCACTTTATTTCATTTAGTTGGTAACAATCTACTTTTTCATCAGAGAAAATAATTCCCTGAACTTCCCTGGCATTGTCATGTATTGATTAGGCTCGTATTATTTGGGAAAACAATGCTATTAGTTTTCCATGAGTTTTTATTCTGTAGGAATTTTAGTTTCTTGTTTGTTCTTTTAACTACTGGCTATACTCCAAGTCCTCATAATTTTATTTCTCTATGAATTTGATTAATTTATTTTACTAATTTAAAAAAAGACCCTCAGTGACTGAAGGCAGAAAAATGAAGCGATGTCCTTGAATTAAGTTCCAAGTGTTAAATTAATTTAATGATGTAGGAGGATGCAGGAGAACTTCTCAGACTGAAGGAACAACTGCACATGCCATTGAGCGAGGATGAGCTTAGCATATTTGCGAGATAGAGAAACCCACAGTGAGCATGGGGAAGAGTGGAGTGAAATGAGATGGGAAACAGTTCCTCAAGTGGCGTATGGCTCTTCTACCTTTTTTTTTTTTTTTTTTTTTTTTTTTTGAGGCAAAAGAGAAGCATACACACACACACACACACCCCCTCATAAAAATCCCAGCTGCAAGAATAAATAACCCCTTCTACTAGAACTGAATTAAAACTTCAAAGTTCCTAAGTAATAAAAAGTCAATGGCACTTCTTCCTCACATGTAATTTAGTTTAAAACAATAAACACTAAACTATAAAGTAAGTGTGTGGAAATCTAACCAACTACTGTTGTTTCCTGTGATGACTACAGCATCTAACAAAGCAGTTCATCTGATGATGCACATTCCTTCACTTCTTTCCTGCTAACATCGCCGTAGCAACATTGTGGGGAGCATGGTCCCCTATTAAATACTTGCTTTCCCAGATACCCTGCACCTTGGAGGAATCATCAGACACAAACCCTCTCAAGAAATAACTATAACAGCATGACAAAGTGTCAAATATTAGCATCACTGACATTTGAGATACCCTAGTAAAATATAAGTTTTAATTTTTGTGAAAGCTATTTTAAGGAATAAAAGTACTGACAGATTGTTAATAGACCAAACTAGCAGGTATTCTGCTAATTAGATAAATTGGACACAGTATGCTTCTCTTTGCTTTGGAAACTGAAATTTGTGGAAATGTTTGAACATAAGGACTGAAAGCAGTTATTTTGCCCCTTTCCTGTTTGCTCATTTCTGTCCCCCTCTAACCTTAAAAAGAACTTAATTATAAGAATGAGATTACTAAGCAATTAAAACAAATTCCTGACTCATACCTAGAGGTGCACCATGCCTTGCCTAACCTGTTCTTTTCCTAGCCCTCTACCCTACCTGCTTTCTTAGCAGTCCTGAAAGCAAATCATGTGGGCAAGATAACACCTAAAGAGAGAGTCAGCCAGTCTACACACAATGGAGAAGGATGCAGAACCCAACATCCTGCCTTGATGATTCACTGTGACTCTTCCACTCATTTTTCCCTTTGAAAACTGTCATGGCTGAGCAGAATCTTCAGAGTTGGACTCTGGACACAAATCTACCTTCTCCCCAGATTGCCAACTTTTCTGATTAAAGCACCTTTCCTTTCTCCTGACACTTGCCTTTCAGTTATTGGCTTCTGAGCAGTGAGCAGCCAGTCCTGAGTTCAGTAACAGGATGGCAGCTCTCAAATGCTCTTCTTGAGTTACAGGTCCCCCAATTGCTATGGTATAATTCCAGCACCCTGTGTATCCAGCAAACCCCTAACAATCTACATTTTAAAGGAACATGAATGGCTACAGTCCTGCATGTTCAGCATCTTACAATTATGCAAAGAACTAATTTGATAAGGGGACATTTAACCAAATGTGATCACTGTACTACAATACATTCAAAAAATGTATCGTATAATTTTTTTTTCCACCAATGGAAAGGAGGGGGAGATGGCTGAATATCCGACTATACCATTGTCTTTGGCCTCTCTTTGAAAGCATATTTTCTTTCTGTCTCAAATTTGCAACAAGCATAGTCTCATAGTAAGCTGAGAATGCAAATTATTATTGGCCACAATGCTAGCAGGCTGCACAGTAACTACACATAAACAGGTTTGGAATTTAGAAGAAAAAATTAAATTAGAGTTGGACAAATACAAAGACACAAGGAAAGAACAAACAGGCATTAAAACCAGGGGTATAAAATGTGATTTCCATTAAGTAGTCACTATCCCTGAATCTTTAGCTCAATAAAAATAAATGTAATATATGCTGTATTTTTTTCAATTGTTTTTTGTCTTAAATGCTTTGCTAGCTACTAGGTATTTCACTTTTGTTATTTCACTTGTACTTGGTTCTACAAAGATTTCACCGGTGGCAGAAAAGAAATAAAAGACCCAAACCAAACTATTTAAAAAAAAAATCAAGAAATTTATATACTGACACAGTCAAGAAATCTAACTGTCTTTCTTCCTGATTTAGTTTTCTAAGATCTAATACTTGATTTGGCTGACTCGAACACTAGTGTCAATGTCCATGAAGGTCTATCTCTTGTTTGAGTTCTCCGTTTGATTGACCTTTCATTTGCTTTGTGATCTGCGTGTAGGGTAAAAAAATGTACATAAAACAAATTATTCACTGAAAATCAACTTGTTATCATTTTATCCATCCATTCTAGCTGCATCCATATGGTCTGAGTAGCTGAGCAAAAACAACAACAACAACAACAACAACAAACTAAATTGAAAAGGAGAGAGTATGTGTAGCATTCTACTTGATGCAGCATGAACCGGAGGATAGCAGATGAGGATTCACCCTTCACTGCACAACTGTAAACAGCATCTGAGTGGGTGGTACTCAAGTTCCTAGGAAAAGCAGACTGTGAAGGGCTCACACTCATGCTGTTCTTACAGCACTTATCTGAGAGTTGCACTTGTTAGTGTGCAAACAGGCTTAACTGCCAGCAATTGACACTGTAGAAACACAAGAAAGAGCCCAAAATTTCTTTCATCCAAACAAGACAATGGGAGTGTAGGATGAAAAGTATATGGCTAGGGTTTTGCATACTTCAAACGGAAAGCAGCAGCGGGTGGGGTTATTTTGCCTGAATACTCAATGTTGGGATGGGAGTTACTGAATCTACACAAATGATTACTGGTTATGGAGGGTTTTAAAGATTTCCTATTTTTCCTTCTGTTAATTGGTCTGGTTAAATTTTTAAAACCCTGTGTTTTTTTGTTTGTTTATTTTCTTAAAATGTGTTTTTTGGTTTTTTTTCCCTGGGAAAATCAATTCTGCATAAAATTAAATAATTCTTTTTAATTTGTAAACATTTATTTAATCGGGTATTAGTGATTGGTCATTTTATTCCTTACTCTTGTATTGAGATTTTTTTCCTTATTAGGTTACTTAATGCTGGACGTATTAATTGAATTTTTAAAACAAATAGCTCCTATATTCTTTAATATTTCTAATTGTTTCAACTTTATAACTCATTAATTTCCATTTTTATTATCATAAATATTTTCTGTTCACTTGCATTAAGTTACTTCTCTTGTCCTAATTTCTGAACAAAATGCTCAATTTGTTTTTTTGTTTTTTTAATGTTTATTTTAAGACTATGAAGTATCATCTAAGCCCTGCTTTAGCCATGTATTAAGTTCTGTACATTTTAAATTTTCATTTTTATTTTTGCTAGTTTGAAATTTTAGTTTAAATTGCTTATCAAACAACTTTCTCTCTAGTGATTATTTTAGATTTTTTTCTTTAAAATATCTTAGAATTTGAATTTTTGTGTTTTGATTTTTAAAACTACTTTGTTATTAATTTTTAATGCCATTTTATTGTATATGATAGAGGTTTAACCTGTATAATTTATACTTTGGGGAACTGAGGTTGATTTTGTACATATTTTACTGGTGATTTTAAGGAAAGTATCTATCTGTTTTCAAGTTACGTAAGTTAACAAACTACATATTAGAGCTACGTTTTAAAAAATACTGTTTTCATACATACAATTTTGTTTTGTCATTGGCTAGTTAAATTGGATAGTTTCATACTTTCATCTTGTAACACTCCATTCATTCTCTACAGGTTTTGTTTATGAATTTTTATGCTCGTCAAGCCAAAATATTTTTTGAATCAATCAGACTGCTGATATATTTTTTCTAGTCATTAACTATTTTAACTTTCTACCTTGCTGATTCAAATGTTGCTAGTGTTTCTTAAAATCTTTTTCCTAGCAAAAATGGGCTTATCCTACTTTCATTTATTAAAATTACAAGGATCCGTAGTCTTAGCTTTTTCGTTTTATCCCACAAAATGTATTTTGTTTTTAAAGTTGGCTTTATTTTATAACTTTTGTTATACCTCTGGTTGTGTGTGTGTGTGTCAGTGCATGTATGAGCGTGTGTCGGTGCGTGTATGAGCTGATCTCTGAAGAATGGACATCAGTAGGACAGGAAGAATAGAGAACATTTAAATGATTTTGAAAGTAGTTCAGCAAGCAATGACTGTGGGCAGGACTAGAATTTTAGTTGTGTAGATCAAGAGAAGATAACATTTTTTGTGTGTCTGAATCTACTCAGGTTTTTTGAAATATTCAGTATGTTAAGATATTATGAACACCCACAGTGATATGAGTTACTATATATGCCTCCATTTTGTTCATGGGAGAAGGTACAGAGAAGTGACTCAGTTCATAACACATAGATCTATCATTTGAGCCCAAGCAGTGTAGGTTCAGAATACACACTCTTCACCTCTATTCTGCAAGTACATTGGGCTATCTATGCCCTGTCCATACTGGGACTCCATGTTGGTTCTTTCCAGTTATTACTATTTTTGAATAGAGGATGTTCTTACCATCTTAGATACTTCCTGAAAAAAAATTAATAACGTAGAACTGAGGAGTAAGCTGTGACTGAAAGCATCTTCAATTTGAGATGCTGATGCTTACGCAGAACAACGTCATGTCATCAATTAGGCAGGTGATACACAGTGTTCTCTTGCAGCCTGCAGTCCCATTAGACAAATACAAAAATCTTCCTGGTTGCCAGAGAAATCTCACTTATCCCAGGCTAGTTATTTATTTTGGGAGTGGAAATTTGTAGTCAATTTACTTATCATCAGCTGACATTAATTAGAAGCTCCAGTGTAGATTGCCACCCAGTGTGTCTCCTTCATCTGCCATACCAGCAACACGTTCTGGGTAAGGATGTCTCTGTAGTTTACTTTTTCCCAGTCCCACTTTTCTTATCATTCTGCAAATGCCACCAAGTGTTTAGATAGGCTTGCAAAACCTGCCTGCACCCCAGGCCTCGCATTTCAAGTAAAGTTATCCCTGGGGGGGTCCCTCAGGGCGTTGAGAGTCACTTTTAGTCAGTGCTGTTTTGTGTCTCAGATGTCCTCCCTAGCACCCTGTGTTGATTTGTTCCAAGTTTCAAAGCATCTGATAGCCAGTCCTATCCCCCAGTTTCATTAAAGACGTTTCCTTTTCTTTAATTCTTTTTGTTTCTTTTCAATTGTATTATAGAAGACATTGAACTAGAAATGCCTGTATTCTGATATCTTTAACCAAATTGCATTAGTTTAATTTAATTTAAATTGATAAAATACGGAAAAAAGCATACTCTGTAAAACATATATTAAATATGACATACTTGACTCTGTCTAGTTTGATGACAAAATACATTTTACTGTAGATTGAAATTTATTTATATGTTATGGCTTGTAAATAAATATACACCATTTTCTGATCTGATGTTTGACATCTTATATATTGTATATGAAATATATATGCAAAACAAGTTTTTGTATCATGCTATGCCACAGCAAGACGAAAGCAAATGTTTGCATTTGGTTTTTGGTAGTACTTTTTAACAAAGTATAGATAATGTTCTCCAAAAATACCAAGCTAAACAAAACAAAAAACCCAAAATAACAACAACAACAAAAACAACAAAAACAAAACCAAAAAGTATACAGAGTGTCATTCTCTGTACTCACAGAAATAAAAAGTCAAATTGGTAGAATTATTATTTCCCTCTCATGTTATTAATAATATTTTTTGAAGTAGCAAGGGTAACTTTATGTTATGTTGAAAGATACTACAGTGACTAACAGACGTCAAACAAAAGATCGATTTATTGAGAGACTGAGTTACATCTAATCTCTACTACTTATCATTCATCTTTGCTAAACTCAAACTAAGAAGTGCTTGGAGGTTCAACAACAAATAAAAAACAAAGCAATTTTTCCATTTGATGTTTTGTTTAAAAAAAATTAAAGAAATGGAAAAAAAGGTCAACGACATCTTTAATTTTGTAAACATAGTCCCCTACTACTTCTCACTTGCAAACTCAATTGCCTACAGGGGCCAGTCAGGCAGGCAATGCAAATGAATGAACAGAATCTCTGCACCATATTTTGAAAATTATCTTGTTTTTATTACTATGTTTTATTTTATCCAGTTTTTGGCTTTATTTTCTTAGGCTTTGTTATAAGCCTTATTAACTTATATAATTCATTTTGAGATAGAAAAAGTGATGATTAAGTATGTGAAATAGGTCAAATTTTACAATTTAGATGTTTCTACATAAAACTTCTAACAAAGGTAAATAAGGCTTTTAAAGTATATTTTGATCTGAATTGTATCTCTTACATGAATATTTTGATTTATATCAAAAAAGACTTCTTTGTAATAGGATATATTAAAACAACTTAGAATGTATAAATACATAGTTTTCCCACTATTTTTCCTCTCAATTATCTTAAACTTTTTACATTTTGATTGACTGATGTTTTTAATGGGGTGACTATGTAAGTGAAACTGAAACTTGACCTGTCAGAAAATTACTTTTAGAGTTTTGAATGGAATAATTTGTGTATTCTTTGCTAAAAATAAAGTGACATCTAAAGCCAACCTTAATATATTTGGGTTTGGTTTGAGGTGACCTATATAACTAATTTTATTTTTAAGTGTTTGAAAGCATTGTAGAAGCTCTATTTTATTATATTTGGATGGAATGTTTTTATGTGTCCTCTATTCCTGAATGACTTTGAACGTGAGCACAAGGTAAGTATAAATAAATTTGCAAAAATGCCACATGCACATAAGGATAACTTTACATGTGGCTAATGCCAAGGAGACAAGATCGTCAACAGAGCTGAGAAAGACAACTCATATCAAACACCACAATGTTTTACTCCTGTTTGCTCAGATTTCCTTTCTGGACCCTAGCACTCTTCAAGGTTCCAGCTTTTCTTTCCAAAAAACATCTCAGCAATCTTTTGCCCCTTTAATAGCCACTGGTTGTAGTCTACATCATTTTAAAATATACTGCTTTGTTGAAGAAATTTAAAACTATTTTCTCTTAAGCCAGATTAGATGGGTCCTAATACACCCACAATGCCTGAAAAGGTAAACGTATCTGAGTATTTCATCAGCTTGGTTTCTATTCTGTGTGACATTTTGCACTTCGTTATATATTGAAAAGCCTGTCTCCTTTTTCGATTAAGATTAATGCACTGTAATTGTGTACTTGCTCTACATACGTTAGGTAGGATTTGTGATATATTGGACTATACCTTTTTTTGATGTATGGACTTGCTTGTTGGAGATGGTATCTCCCTGATGAGCAGACGGGGATTTTCAAGGTCTGACTGGCAGAGAACAGGGATTCACACAAGGACAATTCCATGACTCCTACATGGGATTCCTACAGACATATATCAAAAAGGCATATTTGTCCTACCTATACTGATACTAGAACACCAGCTGTAATGCTGTGGGAGAGGCTAGTTGAATATTAACTTTTCTTATACACAAATTCCGTGACATTATTTTTTTTTCTAGAAGACACTTTGTCCAGATTTATTTTAAATCATTTGTGTAAGAAATACTTATTGGATCAGAAAATCGCAAGCTTTTTCACAACACTACCAAATACCTACTATTTCGTACGTCCATCACAAGCCTGAATATGTGGCTAATTATTTTCTTTCAGTTTTACATGATAGCCTCCTGATACCTATATGAGATCTTCTAAATTTGTCTGACATTTCAGTAGTGAAATATCTTACAGGCTTTTAGTGAATAAGTATTGACATATCCTCAAATGTCACCAATTCTGAAAACTATTATAGTACACCAGTACATATAAGTGCCTCACTTCCATAACAACCAATAACCCAAAACCACCACCACCAACCTAGCTGTATCACGTTCCCATCTCACATCACTTCCAATGCCAGAAACAGGCAGGAGAAGCAGGGTCTCTGCCAGGAGGGTCAGCTTTAGAGATTGATACGTTATATTCACATGTCTTCTTTCCTATGCTAACTTGTATTCTCAGCTGAGGAGATAAATTTGTCACAGAAAGCTCTGCATTCCTTAAAGAATGTAACAGAATTGCTCTGTTTATATGTATTATATATTAATCAGTGTATATAGTCTGTTGTGTTAACTCCTTTACTTAGCATACTGTTTTGTATGTGTATATGTGTATGTATGTATAGTACACAAGTGATGTATGTACAGTCATACACATATTCCCTTGTAGTTATTTTCTATATGCAAGACCAAACCAGCATGATATAATTACTTATAAATGCTTTTACAGTAAATATTATATAAAGTTATGTTATAATTATATTAAATATAATTTATATAACTATATAATTAACAAATTAGATTATATAACATTATAACTTTGCAACAGATATTATCATTTATAATAAATAAATCAGTATTCATTTAATTTGAGAAAAGAAGCACCTCAAGGACCATTATTCTAGTCATAGTCTTAAATGTGTTAATGGGTCTTCAGGAAATAACAGGGAAGAAACTAATTCTCATTCTCATCTCCATGGAAATCCATGTACATTATTGAAAACGTTCCTGCAGTACTTTGTACAAGACAGAAAAGCATAAATGACCAAATACCTTCATGTTTTTTAAGGATAAACATAAGCTACACGGCATGTCTCCCAGGTGTGTGTGTGTGTGTGTGTGTGTGTGTGTGTGTGTGTGTGCGTGGTAATTTTACAAGAATCATTTTTGCTCCAAAATTCAAAAGCATGCAAATATAAAGAGTGTGCCAACCATCCCTGCTTATTTCAGAGTATAATTTACTTTATAATTTCTTCTACATGGATGAACTGTCACCATCTCAACTAGTGCCAAAGACTGAAAATCCCTCGGATGGTAAATATTTCACAGCCTAATTTGTTTTTACTGGCTTTGACTGTGATTTGTCTATTTAGAATATACAATAATAATGAATTCAATTCAGTTAAATGAATGTGTGTGTGTGCATTCAGTTAAATGCACACACACACACAAACACACACACACATTGGGGGAATGGGCTGCAGTCTTCTGCATCACCTTTAGAGAAGAACAAGCCATACAGTACGCTCCGTATATTGACAAGAAACCCCTACTGTCTGTCATCCAAGAGGCATATGTGGCAGTACACTGGAAGGTCTCAGCCCAGGCTCTGGTTCTCACCTCTGCAGGCTCAAACACCTGAATCTCTAGTACTTCAAAGACGTTCTGTTTTTTTTTTTCAGGGAAGATTCAAGTTAAGATAATTCCCAGAGGTGGGTGTCTGAACCAGAACCCTAGTCATCTCTCTACTACAAGAGATACATTTGCCACCCTGAGGAGACAGGCTAGTACCTGTCTTCCTATGAGGACAGAGAAAGAGCCCTGTCCTCCATGACACTGCCAGAATGAGTACTGTCGAATCTGGATGTCTAGAAATTTTCTTTTCAAGAGCTAGAAAACCTCCTTCCTATGGTCCTGTTTTTTCTGATAGTCACCTGACAATGGTCAAATCTTTCTGGGTTAGTAGCTAGGAAACATTAAATATTGATTTAAAATTTTAATTCTCAGAGAATAACATCTTGCATATTTTCCTGTACAATAAGAGTATCTCTCTGTACTATGTGTGTGCTCATATCTTTATTAAAAGAGTTTTAGAAAGGCTAATTTACTTTTATCTTTCCAGTGAGCCAAAAGTGTTAATTTATTAACTTTCTCCCTTTATGTTTTAAACAACAGAAAGACCAAAACCATCTCAAGATCTACTTAATTCAGGCTTGTGTGATTCAAGCATGCTTTGGGAAATTCCTTTTCCCCATAAGTAATTATAATGATGAGAGACTGTATCTAACCTAAAAAGTAGAAGTTTTGTTTTCTTACAAAGCGAAATTTTAGTGTTGAGGTAAAATAAAACTCACTGGTATGTTTAAGATGTAGAACATAGAAAATTGTTATTCTAATATCCCTGCAATAGAGAATAATGTATCACTTATGCGAATAAGCAACCAAATTCTTGCCTTAATAAAGTAGTAAAAATTAGGATACCTTAGTAACTCTCAAAGCTTCCTTATATAGAGCAGAAATTGAAAATACTTGTCTACAAGGACCAGACAGTAAATATTTTGAGTTTTGAGAGGTAATGATCTCTCACACAACTACTCATCTCAGCACATTAGCCAGAGATAATATGAAAACATGAATGTGGCTGTATCTCAGTACAACTTTATGTCCAGAAATAAGCAGCAGGTCAGATTTGGCCTGTAGGCTGGCGTTTGAGACCCCTAATATAAATCATCCCAGAAGATGTCATTCCATACAACACATGAAAGAACATGGTACTTCCTGTGGTCTGTTGTCAAACACTATCTTAGACTTTGAATAAAAGCTTGATTTTTTTAGCCATGATAAAGTGAAGAAGATACTCAACTTTATGGTATCAATTAATTCATTTAATTTTGATCAGAATTCAGGAGCAAGACGCCATTTTCTCTCCATTGATTAACAGTCATGTTGATATTGACCAGCCTTTGTCATTATATTAGTCTGTAGAGCTGATTCACAATAGCCTTTTCTTTAAAAACAATTGGTTAAAGTTCAGTAAAGGTTAGACAGAGATTATCAAACCGGCTGTGTCATTTACAAAATTCTTTTATTCACTGATCGCGGTCTTCCACCTCACCAGTATAAACTGGCTGAAAGGTTACTTTCTCTTGATGACCGTCTACCAGGGAGAGAAGGCAAGAGGAACTATTGATGGAATGTCTAAAGGGAAAAAAATGCAATTGTAAGTCAGTCTGCAATTTCACCTGGGAATGTATTTTAAGACTTCACAGTTGAGAAGCAGTTTAATTTGTTTTCTCCCGCTTGCATGTCAGTGTTTCAGAGCCATCTAAATCACTGGAACATGCTGCAATAATAATTTATGAATTTCTTTGTAGATGATAGTATGGCACGATTTAGAAAGCTCTTTCTCTAACATTCCTTATCTTAGCTGAAACCAGATTCTCCTCCAGGACCACTCTCATGCTCAGCTTTTCTCAGTGGAGCAGGATAACGAAGATAGTTACCATTTATTGAGGAATCACCAGTAGCCACTCCTTTATTCAGCATTTCATAGACATAGCTTCATTTATAAAGAAAATAACCATATGAGGGTGGCACTTTATAATAGAAGCTGACACTCTAAAGACCTTAAGTTAATTACAGTTAAAAAGCTAGAACATAGCAACCTTTGAATCTCCAAGCTCTGGCTCTTAACTACCCATGTTCTGACTTCCCATATACCCTGAGGCCACTGGAATAGAAATACTGGCGTTCTCCAAGATATTTTTGCTACTTGCTGCTCACTCACTACATTTCCATTCACATATACAAATGTATTCTTCAATCCTCATGCTGCCCAGCCAGTTTCTCTTAACACCTCTTGATTAGTAGTATCATTTGTGGGTTTGGTTATTCCCCTTCTTCAACTGAGGGCTCCGGTTCTGAATTATATATGTGTTTATATATATATGTATGTATGTGTGTGTGTGTATATATATATTTGTGTACGTAAAATATATGTATATATTTACATAAATATATAGACACACATTCTTTTCTCCAAGGACTTTCCCCTTCATTTCAGCAAACAGAGGGTGAATTTGGACTTTACTTCTCTCAAATGTTTTACCTACGAAATCTTAATCTCCAACATCTCATGTTCACCATTAGTATTCATTGCTCCTTCTCTCTCACTCCCTACCCTCATTAATCTTACTTTTCTACTATTCCTTGATATTTTCATTTTACTCCACTGTTAACCAATTTACCTATTTCAATCCTTAAATACAGAATATTATAATAATAATAAAAATAATATTTTTAAATAAACTATGTACCAGGTGCTGTATAAAGCACTTTTTATTATTATATCTGGGGCTCAGAGAAGTGATGCAAACCATTCCTGACTACACAGCTTATCATAACATAACTAGGAAGGCAGAGCAGGTCTGCCTTTTTTATTTCAAGGTCCACACTTGTTTTTGTAACTATGCATTGTCATCTCTATGATTCTGACTCATGTGATCCATACTTTTAATAAAATAGTATCATTACCATGAGCTCTTTTGTCTCCTATCATTCAGGGAAACCATTCCTGGAAAGCTCAAGCTGTGAAATTATGACTTTAGACATGTTTCATTCCCTTACCTTCTAATTTAACAGAATCTTGAAAAAAAGAACATGAAAAATATCTTTAACTTGCTATCTTTGATTAGGAGTTTTACTCCAGTATATTGTCATTGTTGGTTTATTTCTCTTGTCTATGCCCTGAGATATGAGTTTTTAAGGTAAGGAAAACTATTATTATTACTTTTATCCCCAGCAACAGGAACATACTAGGTACTCAATTGAATATTACTCACTATGAATGAATACATCAATGAATGAACACTGACCAGACAATAAAATCTGTGATTCTGGCACTGAGGTTAGTACTGGCTTTCTACTACTTGAGCAAGACTAGGAAATTGATTTTAGTTATCTGGTTCTCAGTTTTCTTCTCTTTAAAGTAGAAATAATATTCAGCCTGTCATTCTTAAAATTAAATATATCTGAAAGGTGTTTATAAGATTAAATCAAACCTTGAATATGAACACACTATATAAACTATACTTATGTCAGTAGTTAATATTAGACAAATTTGTTTCTTCCTAAGTGTTACAGACAGGCAACAACACACTGATGAATGTAAGACAGCAAATATTTAACAGCTAGTTATTGAGTAAGCCTTGGGCAGTGTTCTGTGTGATAGAAACACAGCCATGACCAAACAGATACATTTCTAGCTCACATGGGATATAATCCCATAAGAAGATCATAGAAAGTAGGTCTTTTGTGCTCCTTTTATTAAAGACTATTAAATTCTCTTCTGTGTTTCTATGTTAATCTCTCACAGCAAAACACATGGCAAAAAGAAAATCTAGAAAAGAAAGAATTCGTTTTTCTGTTAGTAGTTAAAATAATGACAAGATTCTTCCTCGCATAACCCAGATTTTACTATTTTAAGGCACTATTGCTTAGTCAGATTTTTGTAACCCTTTAAGTCTTTTATACATTTTTCCCTTGAGTGTTTGTGTTTATGGCCTACACTGAGAACAAGGTAGGATTTTGAAGTAAGAAAACAATAGTTTCAGTTTTGTTTTTTGATTCTGCAAACACCTGGTTGTCTCACTCTTAGCAAAACCAGGGTGGAGTCAGGGGACTCTTTCCTCCACGCTTTTGGAAAGAATGGAAAATGATGAATTGCTTACTTGCATCACTGACATTCTTTGCAAAAATAGTTTTCCTTCTCATGTGCAATGCTGATTTTAGAATAATTTCACATATATAGTATAGGAAATAAAAAAATGAAGTTTACATAAGAATTCTTTAGGACAGAGATAAGCAATTCTGCAAAGTGAAAGGGGAAAGTACAGAGGATAATAATTACTGATTTCTCACAAACTTTCTAAAGTAAATTATATATATATAAAATTATATATTAGTCCTCATATCAATCCTAGGAACTGGTTTTATAATTATTCCTAGCTTTTTATTACAAGATTAGTAAACTGAGGCTCAGCAAGATACAATAAATTTCCAAAGGTTGCCCTATAAGCACTTTAGTCAGGATTTAAACTGAAAACTGCATGGTCCTTTAAGATAAGCTGCTGTTTACCAACCTGCAAGTCTACCTTCCTAAAGTATGGGAGGATTTTCTGCAGTGTTAACAAAGAAATATACAAAGCAAGAACAAGAGAAATAGCAAAATAAAAAAGATTACAAGATATGCCACTTGTTTTACTTTTTTCAGATTTAAGGACAATTAAGTCAAGCTAAGGAATAGAATTGTGTAGACAACGTTCTACTAATGCAAAGAGAAAGCAGACACCATGGAACTTTATTTGTAACCCTTTTGTGAGAATAATGGAAGTCATAAAATGTTTGAGACATCAAAATATTTAAGGAAAAATATGACATGGACTCAGGAAAAAGCAAAAGAGAGAGAAAATAGAATCATAAAACTTTCACTAGTAAAAATCCTGGGCTTTTAACTCACGACACAAGAGAATTCAAAACTTCAGTAACATTTGAATTTGATTGGTGGGTCCACTATGGACCATCTGTTGCTAGGATTTACATGGGATGAACTGTTCAATGGAAAAAAATCAAGTCAGAGATCAATGGTACCTTCTCATTGAGCCATGAATCTCCAGTGCCTATAGAGTCTTAATGGGAAAAACAGATTGACCCGTCTATGCAAATGCAATATGATATCACTATGAGGATAGAGCTTTCGAGTCAGACTCTAGTTCAACTCCAGGCAACGTTGCTATTTACTAACCTTGAGCAGGTTGGTGTCTTTCTCTGAATCTCAACTCTCTTGTCTTTCAAAAGGAGTAATTCACCAAGATAGTTTAAAAAATTCTTTTTACAGAGCCCAGCACAAGACCTGTTATAAATTAAATTTCAATACAGTAAGTTTACTTATGCATTCATTCTTGACCCCAGGTAATGAACTCTTGAGAGCATAGTTCCTTCCCTACAGGAAATGAATTTAGAGGGAGAGGTGATAGTAACTCAGTCATTACATGTAGGGAGATGCATTCTATAAAGGGATGAGTGAATGATGCCATGAGATCACACAGCAGTGCCACCGAGGTCTGTCTGAGGTGTCAGTAAGACTTCCAGGCAGAGGCACTGTGCTTATGGATAAAAGATGAACACAAATTATCTAGTGAGAAGCCAGGAAAGTATTGCAGACCAGAGAACAGACCTCATGTCAAGGCATACTGTGGTAGTCCAGTACAGTTCATCTCTGGATAGAGATGCTGAAGCTGAAAAGTGGAAGCCAGAAGTAAAACAAGTCAAATTTGGAAGTTCAGCCCATTTTTATCCCTTCCCTCAATAAGACCAAGCAAGTTGAATGCTAACCAAAATTGAATCCAACTTCTGATCCTTTGTCTTCAGAAAAAGGTAAGAAAGAGTGGGCATCAAAGTAGTTAAAGCAGAATGGGACTAAGAGATACAAACTACTATGTATAAAATAAAATAAGCCACCAGGATATATTGTACAGCATAGAGAAATATAGTCATTATTTTGTAATAACTTTAAATGGAGTATAATCTACAAAAATACTAAATCACATATTGTATAACTGAAACTAATAAAATATTATAAATCAACTATATTTCAATAAAATGAACCATTTAATTTATTCAACAAACATATATTGAGTGCTTATTATCTAAAATAACTTGCTAAGTATTGAGAATGTTTTAAAAAAAAAAAAAAACAGTTAAAGCACTGACAAACCAGATAGGCAGCTCCTCTACCACTGAAGCGGATCATGGAAACTACTGCTGATACATGTGATGACTCATGGCGAGTCCTAAGGGGAGGAGTTCCAGGTAAGAGTTCAAAGTAGACAGTGGAAGCGGACATTTAGAAAGTTATTTCCAACTGGAATGGACAGTTTTCAGTATTTAACAGCAAGCATGATCACCTTGTGTTTACTCACTGAAAATCAGACATGGACTTAATTTAAATTTCTGGTAAATCATATCAAGACTTAATTGATTTTTGCCTTGATTTATTCTCTAGTTATTTAATATCCTCACTCCCATTGTCAATTTGTGTATGTGTGATTCTGTGTCTGTGTTTTATGTGTGTTTGTGTCCCCCATAAAACTTATTTATAACTACCCACAAATGGGTCAAGTGTTCACACAATGTACGTTATATGATGGAATTAACTGAACAAGAGTTTGGTGATTCTGGAACCATATTCTGGCATTATATCTGCCACCATACCTTCCACCATGTCATTAACCTAAAATGGACCACCCTTCAGAGACAATAACATACTGTTATTTTGACATTTTCCAAGTACTTTCACAATATTCAGTTCACACATCTGTATGGAGAGGTAAGCAGTGTAGAATTCAATAATTTATAAGTGATTTTCAAGTGAGTTTCTTCAGTTGTAATATTGCCATTGTACAAAAAGGAGTAGGTATTATCATTACCTCCACTTTAAATAGGAGAAAATTGAGATCTAGGGAGATACAATATCTTGAACTCAAATGAGATTCAATACTTCTGTCCTAAAAAATGCATATCAACTTATTTGAACATAGAATTTTAAAACTGAAGATGTTTCACACATTGAATTTAAAAAGGGGTGAGAATTCTCATTTCAGTTTTTATGGTAAAGGTCTGAAAATTACTCTTTCCTTATGTTGGTAAAACACACTAGTAACAGAATCAGATTCTCTGACATAAAAGCTTTTATTCTATTCCTTAAAATAACTTTCACAAAATTAAAACATATATATTACTTGGCTATCTCAAATTTCAATGATGCTAATAAGCTTTTATTATTTATTTATTATCTTAAAAGCTTTTATTTCAGCTGACTATTTTCTATGGAATTGCAGATAATTAGATTTTGACTTTAGACTCTCTAAGTAAAATGTGTCTAATTAAGCCTGAAACTAGAATCTACAAAGTGCTTTTGGCATTAGAGAAAAGAAAGTCAAGCCTTTATTTAAGGATAGAAATAAAAACAATGCTCATTTTAGCAAATATAGTTCCAAAATGCTTATACAATGTGCAAGAATGTCTAATGATTTTGAAAATACCTAACCACAATTTTTAAACTGTTCTCTTTCATAAACATAATATAAAAATTCTAACATTTTACACATTCTGATGAAATATCAGTAAATACAAATAACTCATTTTTTCAGAAAAAAACATGCAAGTGCCTTTAATGCGTAAGACACTGGACCAGGTGCTCTCAGGATAAGCAAAACATGGTTTTGTTCTCCAAGGAGCTGTCAGTCTAGTACAGATGGTGCTGCACATACATAGAAAATAAACTGTATGCAAAATGCCAAGTGATGACATTTACAAAACAAAAATCCTATGAAAGGCAATGACAAGAAATTTTCAAGAATGTAATGGTACCTTCTAGCTAAAGCAAGATATCAAGTTTCGTGGAGAAATTTTCACTTTGTAAAATTAAATGTTTCATGAATTATCCACGGTTATTCAGTAACCAGTAGTATACAATTACAAGTAGTTCTACTTCCAAAAAGGTGCAGTAGATGTACTTTTCCCTATTTCTCCCAGTAAAGACAACTTAAAGTTTCCAGTGGTTACATTTAAAACTAACATATGAAGACTCTGAAAAAAATGGAGAGAAGAAAGTACATAGGTTAGTGAACCTGGGACTCAAGGAAGTAAATGCTGGTGAGGTCTTTGGTTTTCTTTTTATCTCATCTATCTCAGACTTGGAACTGTAAAAGCCACAACTCAGAAACTCAGAAGGAACAAAGGAAATTAAAGTTTCAACAAAAGCTTACTGTCTCTAGTCAAAGGATGTGAAAAGGGACAGCTTACCAACACACAAAAAACATAGGCAATAACTTTCCAACTGCAGTCAAGTATAGCAGAAGAAAGAAAACTGTGTCCCACCTTAACTCATGCCAGGAAAAGTCTTATGAGTAGCTTTAACCTCCATCCTCACCAGGCTGTACTGAAATAGTCCAAACCCTGCAAAATGGTAGTGTCAGAGAAGGACTTTCATCCCAAGTGAGTCTTGGAAATCTTCCCCCAATGTGTCAGTGGAAACTTGTGGGGAGCCTGGACTTAAACTCCACTGAAGAGTAATGAACTGCTTCTCCCAGTTCCACCTGTGGAGCTGTCACATGTGGCCTTGAAGAGAGTCAAGGGTTTCACTGCTGCCCAGAGGTAAAAATGCACACATATCTCACCCTTTAAGCGATGTCAGTGAAGGCTGACTAGATAGTGAAAACTCCCACACCTGTCCAGCAGTTATGAAAAGTCCCCTCTTCCCTACGTTGTCAAAGGAGGTTTAGTGAGGAACTGGTACTTCTTCCACTACATCACCCTCTCACATTAGCAGAGTGGTGTCAGAGGAAGCCAGCTAAAACTCATGGTTTAAGTAAGACTCATGACACAATACCCCAGATGTCCAAGTTTAACAAAAACAAAACAAACAAAAAAATCACTTATCATAGCAAAAATCATGAAAATCTCAACTTATTTACATAAAAAAGACAATAAAAACCAGCATTGAGATAACACGGATGTTAAAATTACCTGACAATCATTTTCAAGATGCCTTCAACGGGTAATTAAAGGGCTTCAATGGGTAATTATAAACATATTTGAAGTAAATGAAAAGATAGAAAGTCTCAGCAAATAAATAAAAAAGATGTTATACCAAAGAACCAAATAAAGTTTTGTAACTAAAAACTACAGTAACCAAAATAAAAGACACAATGGATGAGCTCAAATGCAGAATAAAAAGGACAGAGGAAACAAATCAACAAACATGAAGATAGAGTGGTAGCAATTGCCCTATCTAAATAACAGAGAGAAGATATACTGAAAAAATATCAGAGCTTCAAGAACCTTTGAAACTATGATGAAACATCTAGCATTCCTGTTTCAACAATTGGTAGAATTACTACAGAGAAAATCTGCAGGAGTATGGAACTCAGCGCCATCAATCAGTAGATCTAATCAACATTTATGCAGCACTTTACCCAACAATAGCAGAATAAGCATTCTTTTCAAGTACCCACAGGACCTATACCAAGATATACCATAGTGTTTTCCATATAAACCAAATAAACCTCAACCATTTTTAAAGAACAGAATTCATACACTGTGTTCTTTTATTACAAGGTGATCAAACTAGAGATGAATAAGAGAAAAGATAACAGGTAAATCTCTACACACTTAGAAACTAAACAACATACTTGTAAATAACAAAAGGAAAGCACAAGCAATGTTATAAAATGCACTGATTTGAATGAAAATGAAATCACTCTATATTAAAATTACTACATATCACAGCTAAGGTAGTGCTGAGAAGAAACTTCATAGCAGTAAATGCTTACATGAGGAAACAGGAAAAAATATCAGATTAAATTAGATTTAAGCATCCACCAAAATGATCTAAAAAAAGTACAAAATAAACATAAATCAAGCAGAAGGAATGACATAATAAAGTAAAAGTGGACATCAAGTAAAAACAAAAGATAATACAGATTATCAATGAAATAAAAAACTGGTTCTCTGAAATGATCTATAAAACTGACAAACTTCCAGCAAGACTGCAAAAAAGAAGAGGGGACAATTTACTGATATGAGAAATGAAGCAAAGGATATCAGTACAAATCATACACAGATATCACAATAGAATATTACAAAAAACTCTACAAACATAATTTGACAACTTGGATGAACTGTACCTACTGCTTGAAAAGTGCATACTACCACAACTCATCCTGCATGAAACAAATCATTTGAAGAGATTTATAACTATTAAAGGCAAAAGATATTTACAATTTGTAACTTAAAAACTCTAAAAATAAATTGCCAGTCTTTTTAAAAGTGTCACTGAAGAATTCTACTAAATGTTTAAAGAAGTAATTGACATCAATTCTGTACAATATCTTATAGAAGAAAAGGAGATACTTCTCAATTTATTTTATGAAACTAGTATTACCTTGATTATCAAAACCACACAAATATAATAATTAAAAAGCACCAAAAAACAAACAAAAATACTGCTGATCAATATCCCTCATGAATATAGTCCAAACATCTTTAACAAAATATTAATAAATAGAATTTAGCAACCTATACAAGGAATCATAGACTATGATCAAATGGTGTTTAGTCCTTGAATGCAAGACTGGTTAAGTACTGAAGAATTAATCAATGCAATCTAACATATTAACAGACTAAAGAAGACACATCACATAATCATATCAATTTATACAAAAAAAAAATTCCGTGGTAAAATTCAATCACTATTCATTTGAAAACTCTTAGAGAATTAGGAATTAGAATTTCCTCAATCTAATAATGAATATCTGTAAAAAAAATGTACAATTGTCTTTACAATTAATGGTAAAAGACCTTATCCTTTCCCCGTAAGACAGAAAACAGATACCTGCAATCACCACTCTTACTTAACATACTGCTGGATGTTCTAACCAGTGCAATAAGGCAAGAAAAGAAAAAAATTAAAAACCATATAAATAAGAAAGGAAGAAATAAAATTTTCCCCATTTGTTGATAACATGATTATCTACATAGAAAATCTCAAGAAATCAAAAAAAAAAGTCTTAGAATTAATACATAAACGCAAAAGGTTATAGTATACAAGATAAGAATACAAAAATTAATTTTATTTCTATGTGCTAGCAGTGAAATGCTGGCACTAAAATTAAAAATACACTATCATTTACAAACGGGAAGAAAATAAATACTTAGGCACAAATCGAGCAAAGCATGTACAGGATTTTTATTATCAAAATTTTTAACTGCTTAAATGTGAAAAATAACACTATTTAAATAGGTGAAAATATCTTTTTCATGGATTGAAATATGACATAATAAAGATAGCAATTCTCTCCAAACTGATATACTGGTTTAACACACTTCTTATCAAAACTCTGTTTATAAAGCCAGGCTCATCAGCTGGTTCTGACTCTTAAGAAAGCCATTCCCTCTCAATGAAGACAATATTTCCCTCTAAGAGTCAAGAGATCAAAATAATTAATATATAAGAAAGTACCAAAAGTAAAAACTTACATATAAAATAGATAAACAAGTTTATACTGTATAGTGCAAGGAACTATATTGGATACCTTATAGTTAACCTATAATGAAAAAGAACATGAAAATGAATATATGTATGTATATGTATGACTAAAACATTAGGCTGTACACCAGAAATTGATGCAACTTTGTAAACTATGTGTCAGTTTTTTACAGATATAAATGTTTATATGGAAAGGCAAAATATGTAGAATAGACAACACACTTTTGAAAAGAATAAAGTGAGAGGAAGCAGTCTACCCAGTCTCAGTGCATTAAATATCTACTGTAATCAAGAATGTGTGGTGTTGATGGAGGAGGGGTAGACACACAGATTAGTGGAACAGTACAGAGAACTCAGAAGTACATCCAAACAGATATGCCCACCTGGATTTTGACAGACGTGCAAAGTGATTTCAATGGTAGAAATACAGCCTTTCCAATAAATGGTGCTGGAGCAACTGGACATCCACGGACAAAAGAAAAAGAAAAAGAAAACTGGAACTTAAATCCAAAACTTTATTCAAAATTTTATTCATAATGAATCATGGACTTAAGTGTATCAAAATTTTGAGAAGAACAAAAAGCACAGAGGAAAAACATAGCGGAAAATCTCTTGGATCTAGGACTAGACAAAAACTTGATGCCAAAACTATGATTCATACAAGGAAAAAGTGATGTTTTATTTCATAAATATTCAAAATTTATCTTTGTGTAAGAAACTATTAAGAGAGAAATAGACAAGCTATAGACTGGGAGAAAATATTTGAAAACCATGTGTACAACAAAGGACTAGAACATACAATATATAAAGAACTCATAACAAATTTCACCTTAAAAAAATCTATCTAGAATATTTGCAGAGGATGTAAAGAGACATTTTATCAATGAGGATATACAGATCGCAAATAAATACATGAAAAAATGTTCAACATAATTAGCCATAAAGAAATGCAAATTAAAAGCATAATAAGATATAACCACACACTTTATCAGAATGGCCAAAATAAAATTTTAAAAAGTTGTTACAACAAAAGGAAAGGATGTGGAGAAACTGAATCACTAATACCCTGTTGGTTGGAAGATAAAATGATTTAGCTGCTCTGTAAAACTGTTTGGCGGTTCCATGGAAAATGAAACATACTATTACCATACGACCCAGCAGTTGCACTTCTGGGCATTTATCCCAAAGAAATAAAAACTATGTTCACATAAAAGCCTGTTCACGTATGTTCATAGCATCTGTATTGGCAATAGCCTGAAAGCTGGAAAAAACACAGATACCCTTCAATAAATGAATGGTTAAGCAAACCGTGGCACATCCAAATTCCTAGCAACAAAAAGAATAAACTATGAATTCAAACAATATTTTGGATGAATCTCCAGAGAATTATGTTGTGTGGGAAAAAAAAACAAAAGCCCAAACTCAAAAGTTTATGTCCTGTGTCATTTTATTTATACATCAGTGTTCAAACAGCGATTTATAAATGGAGAAGAGATTAGAAGAAGGCTGCCAGGAACTAAGGACCTGTGTGTGGGGGCAATGTAAATGAGTGTGACTATAAAAGGCAATTTAAGAGATTATTGTGATGTTAGAAATGTTCTGTCCTTTAATGTTCCCTATGTCAATATTCTGGTCATGGTATCAGAGAAACTGGATAAAGCTAAGTGGGATTTCTTTTTATTACTTCTGCATATAGGTATATAATTATCTCAAAGTAAAATTTTTTTTTAAATTTTAAATAAATAAATAAATCCATAAAATATAATTTGAAAGCAGTAACAAAATTAACTGTGATTTCAAAATTAAAATTTCATGGTATCTTAGTGACAAGTTTTAAACTTTAACTATTAAACCTGGAAGAGGATTTGAAAATACATCCATCAGTTTAGTTATACATTCAACACGTAATCCTTGAGTGTTATTATTTTACGCTATGTACTGTTCTGTATTCTTGCGATAGAACCAAGCACAAGGTAGATAAAGTCTGTGGTGCAAAGAAATTACACCAGAATTGGGGATATAAATTATAAAGATGTAATCTGATCAACAAGATCAACAATTATAAAGATGTAATCTGATCAACAAGGTTTTAAACAATAATGAGAGCACAAAAATAAAGAAAGGAAAACGGGATGACGGAGTGATAGTGATGGGTAGGCACAGTCCAGAAAGACTACTTTGAGGTGTCATCAGGTAATGTCTCTCTGAAAACACAAAGGACTGAGTCACATGAGGTTCTGGGGGACGTTTTTCCAGGAAAGAGAAAATGCAGCACAAAGACCTTAATCGGGACCAATTTTCGTGTATTTGAGGAACACGTCACTGTGGCTAGAGTAGAGTGAGTAAAGAAGCAATGAGAAGATGGCATCTGAGAGACTGGTCAGCGGTAACTCACATAGGGCTCTACTTTCCAGAAAGGAAGTAAGATCAGTTAAAATACATTGTAGAAATCCAAGAAAAAGATAATGATGGTTTGAATTATGGTGGAAGAGACAGTGGAAATGAAAAGAAGCTGATTAAAGATATGTTTTCTAGAATAGAGGGGACTTACAGAAAATTGAAGCGACTGGATGGGGTAGGAGAAAGAGGAATCAAGTATAGTTTCTTGGTTTTTGCTTAGACAGAGATGTAATATAGTTATTTTTAAAGAAATTAGATTTCAGAGATAGAATTGATTTATATATTTATTAAACAAACATTTATTATGATCAGTATGATCTATTAGGCCCATCATATGACAAGTACTATGTTTCTGGGCAATGAATGAGTTTAATGTAGCAAGGGAAACAGGCTGATAGCAATATGTACCATAGAGGTAAACAGAACATACACAGAGGAGACAATCATCTGTGAGATAAGCCAGAGAAACAAATATTGTATATCATATATATGTGGAATCTAAAAAAAGTCAAACTCATAGAAACAGAGACCAGAACGGTAGTTACCAGAAGCCAGGGGGCAGAGAAACTGGGGAGATGTTAAAGGGTACAAGCTTGCAAGTAGTAGATGGATAAATTCTGGAAATCTAATGCATAGCATGGTGATTATGTCAACAGTACTATATTACCCTCCAAAAATTACTGAGAGACTAGATTTTACATGTACTCACCACAAAAGAGAAATGATAATTATGTGACGTGATAGAAGTTATAACTAAAACTATGGTGGTAATCGTATTGCCAAATATAAATGTATCAAATCCCAGTCACTAGCTATTTAGCAAATCTTTGCCTTTGCCTTTGCTTTCTGTTTCGAGAAAATTCCAAAAATCCCTCCTTTCTATGTGCGAAGCCACTATGCACCTTAAGCACCAAATAAAAACATTTTCTTAGTAAATTTAGAAGTCATTCCTAATCTCGCAGGCACTTAAATTGAGACCCCCAGATCAAATACTAGTTAAATAATGAAGTCTGAACCAGAGAGATGAGCCCCAAATGGAGAAGAAGACAGAGACTGAGGAAGATCAGTGTGGCTGGAAGTGAGTACAGAGAAGGTGAAAAGCTAGAGCCCAGAAGGAGTTAATGACCAGATCAACTTTCAAGCTATTCTTTATGTAAACATTCACAACATTGGTCTGAATTCTATACATAGTAATATAGAAGCTACAGCATTTTTATGAAAGCGGGACCTTGGTAGCATTTACACCCAACAAGTTTTTTAAAGATAGGTACTGACAAAACAAGGTATTTTTTTAAAAAAGAAAGCACAAATGAGAATGTTTCTATATCACATGGACTTCTCTCCAATACACAATTATTTACATGCCTCTATCTGCCCTTTATCACATTTTAGTTGCTTCCTTGTTTCATAAATCATTCTAACTCTATTTATCAAAGTTCAGAATCTTCACTAGAAAGCCATATAGTCAGCCCTCTAAAATGATCTAAAGTTCCTGTAAATGGATTGTTAAGCACTTCCTTAAGTTGCTACTGGTATAGCAAATTCTTGATGATCTTTCACTGGCCTTAGAGAAATAGAACAGGACAAAAAATGCACTCTGAGCTCTCCGAGCACTGGGAGCTAATCAATACCTCTAGGCAACATGTCGCTTTGTGGAGAGATGGAACATTCAATCAGCTCAAGTCACTCTGCTGTCTTGAAATGGCTCAATCTAAATTTCCCATGTGTCAGCTTCCCAGGAGTGGATGGCAATGCTGCAGAGAGAGGCTTTTTTTGCACCTACTGTTGGCCCCTACCCGGTGAAAAGCCCCATCACTCATGTTGGCCAAGCTGAGTTCTCACTGCTAAGAAAGATAGTATGTCCCTCTCAAGAACGCAAAGACTCTATGCTGGCTATGTGACAGCCAGCTGCAGCATCTTAAATAATCTCAGTGGTTCTGTCTGTCTTTAATGCAGTACGCAGAGAACTCTGCGGTTACTGTCTTCATGGGAAGGAGGTAAGACGTGCACTTGTTGCTTACCAGAGCTGACCATAGCACAAAACCCAGCCCAGAGTGCAGAAAATGAAACGACTACCACCCCCTGTCATCTAAGGGTCTCTCCACAATCCCAGCTTCCTGAATGTGTGTTTCCATCCTCATCACACTATTAAAATTTCCTCTCATTTGGATTTACAGAAAGTGACGGCTAGAGTGCTATGACACAGAATTATCTGTCACATTTATGAGAACAGATTTCGCTGAGGTCCTAAAACAGTACTATGGCTGACAAGTAATAAACAAAGCTGCCTATTTTGTGGTTGTCACTGGGTAAACTGTCTTAACTTCTTGTGTTGCTTTTACACTTGCTCTTAAATCCTGCACATTTTAAGCATCTGATGTCCTCCAACCCTTTTGCTTGATTCCTGTTTCCAGCCCTCACAGACTTCTTGATTTAAGAACACTGTGTACCATTGTGTATTTAACCCCCTATGATATGAGTTATATTTACTCTGGTTCATCTCACTCTAGACAGTCACTGTCAGACCCAGCTTGAACTTGCAGCCTGGTGCTCTCTGTTTGCATTGCTCTCTGGACTTCCCTCCAAGAGTGGGTGATGAACCAGGCAAAGTGAGAGAGAAAGGGATGGTGAGTTCTGGGACATCCACTCTGCCAACCAGTGAATAACGTTAAGATAGAAAGCCAAATATTTTTACCTCAGAAAATTGTCATATATGTGGTTCTACAGAATCCTCCCAATAACTCCAAGATTTTTGTATAGGCTCCTTTTACAGAGGAGGAAACTACTTTTAAGGAGCTTATATAACTGGCCATATTTTATAAAACAATAAACAATGATATTTTATTCAAACTTGGGCCTTATTTTATATGCTTATGTTAATCTGGATTACTGATGTACAATGCATCATATATTAATCTTCATCACAATAAATGTATATTTTACCAGAATTCCAAAGGACATCTCTCATAATTAAACAAACTTGTTTAAATAAAATTTTATATTTTCTATTTAAGCATGTACATGTAAGTAACGTGTGTGTGTGTGTGATTATATACTTCACTTTGTGTCAAAACTGGAGCAATTCTTGAAGATTTAGTTCAATCTCTCTTTTCATAGAAAGGAGGGAAATGAGCCTCGGAGAAGTTCTGTAATTTTCTGAGTTTGTTCAACTAATTAAGAGTCATAACTGTGACTTTAAGCCAGGAATTTGTAGCTCAATTTATCTTTCAAATATAGCAGGAACATCATTACTTGATTTGAGTCTCAGGATAATCTTATAAATGGTTCCAGCAAGGTAACAACAACATTTTGTATACAGGAAAATAGGCCAAGGATGGGAATATAGAGTCTCATCTTTGCCACTGACTATAGGATCACAAGGTACGGCAGAGTCAAGGGTAGGACCAAAACTTGGGTCTCTTTATCCAGAATTTTTCTGCCCTGGTACGTGGCACTGTCCTTATGAGGGTAAAATACTGCTTTACATTTTTAGAACAGAAAAATAATTTTAAAAAGCAGTATGTAGCACCTTATAAAAACTAAATTCAACTCATCAGATTAAAAAACAAACAAACAAAAAAAGAGCCCTGATACTGGGCACCCAGATTTAAAAGATAACATTAGTTATATGACTTAAATTATTTGGGTTTTGCTTTCATGTTTTCTTTTTAAATCAAAGTTTCTAGAAAGTACGTAATTAAATTGCTGATTCACCACACAGCGGCCACTTTACTTAAATAAGACAACTGTGGGTCTACGTACTTTTTTGATGTGTGACCTTCCAAGTGTTTTTGTTACAATATATTTTTGTTACATAACTTATTTCCACTGACATATAAAGCAAGATGTCATGAAGAGAGAGAGTGGGAATTATCACTAATGATTGAAGTAGCAATCTCTCTAAAGCATGGTGTCTACTCCCAAGGCCCTGACACATCAGCAAAGATAACTGAGAGACTGATCAACCTTCACTGACGTCACGGTGCAGTTACTGTGAATCTTAGCGGAAGGCATGATTCTGACCGTGTAACTGAAGAATGCAGGGAGGAAATTTGCTCTGAGGAGCAATGGGGTTTCATGAAAAGGGAAAATGTCACTTTTTAGTGCTTAATTTTAGGGCTACAGCAAAGTGTACACAAAATATGACTCCAGTCAAGGTTGTCAATGGTGTGGAAAGGGAAGGTAAATAGGTTCAATAGCACACCTACCAGATTTCATGCTTTCTGCTGGGCACCAAGTGGATTATTTTATTTAAACTCCCTATATTAGTGGAAGGAGAGTATCATTATTTACATTTTGCAGAGGCAGTGAAGAAAGGTTAAGTTAATTACCCAAGCATTTATAGGCAGTTTGAACTGGAGGTGGAATTTAATTTAAATTCTACTTGACTCCAGATCCCATAAATTACATCTTCTAAAAATCAATTGTGTGGGTCCCCAAATCTGAAAATGTAAGCGCATGTCTAAAAATTGCTATAGTATTTTCTCTTTGATGTAATCTTCAGTATTTTCTTTTTTTTTTTGCTTCTTTTTTTCTGAAGAATATTTCTTTTGTTTATTGAAAAAAATGAAGGGATGGAAGTATAGCATTTTTTTTTCCTTTTTATGTTCTTTTCCACTGTAGGGTACTACAAGATACTAAATATAGTTGCCTGTGCTCTACAGTATAAACTTGTTTTTTTTATATAGTGGTGTGTGTCTGCAAAGACTGGATCAGAGACAGAACTTAGGAGCCTTTTGCACCGTAAGGCAAGTGACCAATACAGAACTCAGGGTATGTATAGTTATAAGGCTGGTTAGGTAAATGGAATTGCAAGAAACACTGTATGGTATCACTTATATGTAGAATCTAAAAAAAAAAGACAAAAAAGACAAACTTTTTAAAAAACAGGAACAGGCTCACAGACATAGAAAACAAACTTAGGGTTACCGATGGGGAAGAGGGTGGAAAGGGATAAACTGGGAGTTCAAGATTTGCACTACTAACTACTAAATATAAAATAAACAACAAGTTTCTACTGTATAGCACAGGGAACTATATTCAATATCTTGTAGTAACCTGTAATGAAAAAAATGTGAAAAGGAATATATATATATGTATAACTGAACCATTATGCTGTACACCAGAAACTGACACAACATTGTAAACTGACTACAATTTAAAAAAAGGAGAGACTAGATAACTATCCCCACCTCCTAAAACCAGACAGACACACAGACACACACACACACACACACAAAAGCACAAAGCAAATATCCAAAACCATGCCTGAATTTCTACTAAAAGCTAGTCTTTCCAGTAGATTAAGACATTGCTAGTTATTGTATATTTGCAAAAACCTCTATAAATAGATTATATGATACCTGTTCAAGCATTAGCTTTTTCACATAAATAGCTACACATTTGCTTCCATTTTCCAAGATGATCAACATCCAGGAGACAAAAAGAACAGTTTGCCAGAAACACAGAATTGATCAAATGAATAGTTTTTTTTTTTCTAACACCTCAGCATGGTACCTATATGAATCCAGAGAAGAGACAGGTTTTTAATAAAACTTATATCACCTTGATATCTTATAAAGATTTGTACTTTGTCCATTTAGAAACCAAGATGCTAATACACCTTGTCAGTGAAGAAATAAGTGACCCCATAAGATCTTAGACTTTTAACCATTTATAGACAATTTTGTTGCTGAACTCTGGCCCTTGCTTATAGTCAACTGAAGGTAAAAGGCATATTAATAAACCAGAGGGCAGATGAGAGAACTATGGGTTTTAGAGTGGAAAAGAAAATGGAAAGGGGACAGCATCTTATTTCTCCTGTTAACTGAGTAAACGTGGGACAGTTCATTAGCCTCTTTTGAGCCTGTTTCCTTTCCTGTAAAATCCAGCACATGGGTGTCTCTTTCACTCTCTTTTATTGACTTCTCTGTTAAGCTGTCTGCCTCAGTTGTTTTTACAGCCAATTGTTAGCCTTGATTAATTGCCAGCTGACTGCTCTGTCGTTTTAAATTATCCCCTCTGGCATAAATTGCTCTATTCGATTAAATGTGGGCTCCTTTGGAGGGTAATCTTTGAGTCGTTTTTGAGGTTTGTTGTGACCTCAGGAGGGTTCTTTTTAGTTTGTCTTTCTCTAGTTTTCTCCTTTGATTTAGCTGGTTGACAAATTAAGCTTGTTACACTCATGGTGCTCCATCCTCCTCTTAATTACTACAATCTAAATTGTTTTCCAGTGCACTCTTAGTCTTGAACTTCCCATACACATTGATTCCACAGTTCACTTGTGGAGAGCTTCAGAGTTCTCTGTTGTAATAGCTTGCAAATTTGCCAAACTCTGCTCAACCACTACAGAGCTAGTATTAATGGCCCACTTCTCTGAATGATGCTTTCTTCACAAGTAGGCAAGGGGCTGGGACAATAGGCACCCCCCCCCCTTTTTTTAAGCTTGCTTATCATGGAAATTCTGCCCTATTAGGTAGGTAGGGCAAGAGTGACTGGTGTCCAGTCACCTAAGGCTGCCACATCTAGAGTAAATCTTCTACCCTGCAGCCCGTGTGGAGGGAGAGAGCCCAAGGCCTCTCGCATGCTGCTGCCTGGGTTAGAGCCTCTGTGATGTGAAGCTAGCAGCACCCCCTCCCGGTTAGACACTGTAGCCCTTGACTGTCATCTGGCAGGACAGGAGGTCCATGTTCTCGTCTGCACCCATCCAAAGCGGTGTTTCTACCACACTGAGCTGGGAGGGGTAAGATGAAGCACAACATAGCTCAAATACCGCAGACTCTGCCTGTTCACAATGAGCTATTAGTAGATAACCCTAAATAAATGTTTCTTCATTTTCTGTATGCTATTATAACTATTTCCTGAAATTCACAAACACACACAAGTTATCATTTTTCACCAGTTATATTTGCTTCATTGGGGAGTGAGTCGATAGATTTACTCACATGACCATTCAGAAGTCATCTCTGTCTTGTGTTTCTAAAATAATCTGCTCCATCCCCTAGGGAAGGCTTCCCACTATGACAGCAAATACTCTACAAGCACGTGGTTGGAAGACTGCTGTATATATACGTAGGGCAATATATAACTCTGAAGAAGATTTTACCACTTTCTTAAAAAAATTTACTATTTCAAACCTAATTACTTATAAAATAACTATCTTACTGAAAGGCTTCTTTGGATTGAAGTCTACAGTGTTTAATTAGTTTTATCATTGTATGATGATAATGGTTAAATTTCACTAAAGTATACAAAAAAATCCCCAACTGGTGTGTGTACGTATGTATCAGCATTCTCATTTTAGGCCCTTTTCCTGTATTTAAATATCTGATCCTTACTCCCTAAACTGCTCCTTAGAAAATCTATTCATGTCATAAGACAGAAAAATCTTAATCACTTTTCTTACTTTTCTTATGTCTTTCTGAATGTATTCACAAAATTTCACTAAATATAATAATATTTTGTTGTCGTTTTTGTTGTTTTTTACTTTATCAGGAGAAATGATAAAGTCAACCCAAAATAGTTCACTAAACTACTTCTTTTGAGTTTTATTAAAAACTCCTCAGTTTCCACACCATATAATTTCATAGTGCCTAATGATACTCTGTTTTCACATTGTGGAACTGTACTTATATTATGCTAAGTTGGCCATTAATGCTGTAAATTCAGCAATGGGGGTTGAGGAGATAGAGGCTGTCAATCTTTTGATTTGTTATTTTGCACCCTAACAACTTGATGACTCTAGAAACTAAAAACATAAATGAAAGATGGATAGATAGATATAAATGGATAGATAGATGAATATATAGATATATCTCAAAGAATCAGACAAATATATGTTCTTTAAACCTCTATGAGAAATATTTCCAATATCCTTGTAATAGAATAATTATATCTATTTTATACTCTAATTCTTAAAATATATTTCAAAACAGAACGAGAGAGGTTATCAGGATACTATCTTCTTTGCCTTATACCCATTCAATTAAAAAAAAAAAAGAAGTGAATCTTTTTTTAAAGCTCAAATTCAAGGCTTTAAATATCACCAACAATACTCCAAATAATAAATCCTCAAAAGTTCAGTCTAATAAAGTATATACTCTCAGAAATAATTACAATTCTTCTTTAATCTAATCTCTTGAGCTAAATTAGAAATGGTATTTGTTTGTAGGAAGAGATTTTCTACTATAAAGTGGTTCAGATTAATATGTACATCATAACCTGCTAACTTAGCATGGTCCCTTCACATTGATGTCACTCTATATGAGACATAATTTCAAAGTCCATTATTAGTCAGAACTAGGTGGAGAGCCTTTAGAAGGGAGATGCCTCATTTCTCCTTTGTACTAATGCTAGAGCTACAGGCTGGTCTTTGGGATGATAAATAATACATACCTCCGGCCCTCTTTTGGCAGATCTCACTAGCTTGATTAGGATGAAATTTCAATTAACATATCCCAAAAGATAAAACCCAAAGATTACTCTGCATTTAAAAAAAAACTGTTTAATAAAATAGCTCCCTTAAATATTAGACATATTACAATCAAGCTGGGGACTGTCTCCACCAATCACAGTGGGCATTTGGAGAAGACATATCTCAAGTTTGAAACATGGGCTTCTTAAAGAAAAAAGTCAAATAAGTCAAGATTATCAAGATTGATAATCTGAGAAGTATGTAAAGTTATTGTAACTTCATTACTTTGGGAAAGCCGAAAGACTGCAAATATAATATGTGGCCGAGGTCAGCCAGTATATGGCTGAGCTAAAATCGGAACTCAGTTGGTCAGTGTCACAGACCATGTTGTTACCCTCTGCGTTGGCTCTCTGTGCCATCACTTTATTTCCATGTCTTCACTTTCCCCACAGAATATCATTTAATTTCTATTTCTATATTTTTATAGGAGACCAAAAAATGCATACTAGAAGATGAGAAAGCCAAAAGGTATTTTAATGTTACTGTTAGTTCAATTTATTTTTGTTTATAGTTTGAAACTCCCCATTTAGGAATAATAGGTGCCACTTCTACATTACTTAACATTGTATTTTTAGCACACATCACAACCTGGATAATGCTGTATCTTCAATAATTAGCTTTTGAATGAATGAATTTATCCATCAGATAGTAAGAAAAATAGTACATGTAAGATACATATGCAGTGGGAAATGAAGAATAAAAGATGAATAAACTAAATTATGCCTTCAAGAACCTCACACTTTAATAGAAAAAGTAAGGACTAAACCATTAAGACATGGTAGAAATGCTAAGCATCATGGGATATAGCACTTTGGTGAAGGGCAGAGAGTAGAGTGGCACTCCTGACTTAACTTAATACTGAGCTGGAAGGAAAGCTGAAGTAATATTTTGTTTACTGCATTGCAATTTATACAGAAAAATCTCAAGTCAATTAAACATGTTGTAGATACTGTCCTTTAAATCTCACCTTACAAATGGTAAAACTCAGGCCTAGAGGGGTTATGTAGCATAGCATTATGCCTAGAATCACAGACTTAAAAGAAGTGGTAAGAATACAATGTGAAACTAGGTCCTTTGATTAAAAATCCTGCATTCCTGTATTCTTCTCCTCTTACTGCCTCATGGAAAGGTTCTATAGAAAACATGTTAGCTGGACCTGAACGTAAGTTCATCACTTGGATAACTGAAGTAATAAATATCCTCAACTACTTGTAAAATAGTATTTTGTAAATAAGATCACATCTTCATTTATTAGGCTAACAGAGTCAGAAAAATTTCACATTTACATGCAGGGTTATATGCTTATAAATGTGTGTGTGTGTGTGTATATATACATACTCTAGATATTTAAATGTTTCCATTTTCCCTCACAACACATTTTACAAAATATTTCTTTGTAAGAATAGCATGGTCATGGGAAGAACCACATCCTATATTTCCAGATATGTATAATTTCTTCTGAATTCACAATGTTTTAGTTTCTGTGATTTATTTCTGGTTCTCACTTGGAGGATATTCAAATATTCCAAAGGAACATGAACATCTGGAAGGCTCAGATAAAGATTCCTCTGACACATAAGCTAATGAACCAAATCTTCTAGAAAATTGTCTTCCCTTCAAAAAACAAGAATCAAGCTGAGACTTTTGGGGTTACTCAGAAATAACTTTTGGAATTGTATATTGGGGGCTGGATACAAAGACTGGATGGGAAGACTGCTCCTCCTGAAAGCTTGCCAGCCTTTATCCTCTATCTTGGGATTTGAAATTAGAAAGCTCACACAAAGACCTACTATATAGCACAGGGAAATATATTTAATTTCTTGTAATGAGCTGTAATGGAAAAGAATCTGAAAAAAAATATATATGTATAACTGAACTGCTTTGCTGTATATATGAAACTAACATTGTAAATTGACTACACTTCAATAAAATATTAGAAATTAAAAATATTAAAAATAATAAGAAATCAAATTGGAAAGCTCAGACCCTGCATTTTCTTAAAAAAAAAAACTACTTCTCACACCACTGGAATCAAATATACAGCTTATTATTGAGTATTTGGAAGGAAATGTGCCATATCCATGTAGAAGTGGAACAAAAAAAAATAAGTAAATTTTAGACATTTGGACATAACCATATACATAATTATTATGACACCTAGATACTTTGTCCATGCTGTGAACTTTAACATAATTATTTTCATATTATTCTACCCTTGATAGTTGTTCTACCATAAAATTGTGATTTTTTATTCTTTGTGAAATAATAAGAAGAAACTTCTACCTTCCCCTCCTCACTCCACTTCTCCTCCCAAGGAAAGAAGGACGACTTCTCTGAAGGGGAGTTTTCACACTGGCAGGCAAGTTTGGCATTCAAGGAAATGTAAGAGATCCTGGTTGTGGCTGTCCATCCAAGGTACATTTTCAGTTCAGCATTTTCAATAACAAAGGTAATAATCTCATTTCCTACTAGTATTTTTAAATTGATTCTAGGTTAGGTGAAATTTAAGGGCTGTGATTATCACCCTCAAATTTCAACATGCAATCTGAAGTGAAGTATTTGAGAGGCAAAATATCATTTTTGAACTCTAAATATGAATTCTCTAATGGGAAAATGCCCACATAGCATTTCAATATACTCAGATTTAGGTCTACTTTTAACTTATAAAAATAATCACATGTGTCAACAGCATCTGTATCTCTTTTTCCTGTTTATGTAGAGACACACATTTAGCTATATTTATTTGTGAGCATCTATATCTGAACAATCTTGCATTGCTCTCATGATCAAAATTGACATACCTTGCTAAGTCAGAGGGATTTCAAGAAATTTCAAGGTGCTGTTTCTTTATTACTGGTAACTGCTAGCAATAATGGAGCTCATTTAATTCTTGCTCTCAGTATGGAGTGAAAAACAATTTATACTTTTTTATGATAACATAAAATTTATTGGGTAGAGAAACTTCAGAAGAATTTGGATAGACTACCTGACAAAATAATACATGACTTCTCATATTCAGCCTTCTTAGAAATACGTTTGTTCAAATCAAAACAAAAATGGATTTAATCTATTAAGGAAGCTGGTAAAAAGAAACCAATACAGTTGTTAAATTATTAAACAAGGAGGCTGTTAGACTGAGGTGTCTCTAACGCCCTGGCAGCCTATGGAAGCAAAATGACATCTAAGACTGTAAATGCCTCAAAGTTATGAAATCAATGCTCTAAGGGCAAACAATCACAAACAGCCAACTAGGAGAAAATTACAAATAGCCAATCAGGTATTTTCCTTCATTTGCTTCCATACTTTTTCTATGTAAGTCTTTCTCCTTGTTCCTGTTGGTCCAGTTTTTCTAACCACTTTCAGTTTGGTACTGCCCAACTGGAATCACTTTTTGCTCAAATAAACTCTTAAAACTTTTAAGATTCCTCAGTTTATCTTTTAACACAGGGGATCAGAGTTATTATTTTCATTTTAATTTGACAGAGCTATGAATTTGTTTGCTTATTGTTGCTTAGCAAATCATAACAATTTACTGGCTCAAAACAATACCCATTTATTATCTCGTAATTTTATAGATCAGAAATTCGGCACCACATAGCTGAAATTTCTGTCTAGGGTATCACATGACAATAATAAAGGTATTAGTAAGGTTTTTTCCCTTTCTGGAGTAGCTGAGGAAGTTATCTGTTTCCAAACTATTTCTGGTTTTCCCCAGAATTCAGTTTATAAAGTCTGTAGGATTAAGGCCTCCATTTCTTTGATGTATGTACCTCTGCATCTTCAACTTAGGAATGGCATGTTGAATTCTCCCCATATTTCAAATCTCTCTGATTTTCATTCTGCCTTCAGCTGGGGAGAATCTCTGCTTTTAAAAGCTCAGGTAAGTACACTGAGCCCAGCCTAAATAATCCAAAATAATAATCTGTATTTTCAGGTCAGTTTATTAGTAAATTTAACTGCATTTATGAAGTCCCTTTTGCCATATGAGATAACATATTCATAGGAGTAACACCAGGTATTGAAGGTCACAGGGGTGAGAATCCTGCCAACAACATTATATAACCTTAGGCAAGGTATTTCACATCTCCGGGCCTTAATTTTCTCATTGAGCCTAAAAAGTCAACCATCTTTTTAAATAGGTATTGTGAATGCACAGTTGGTACGTATCACCTACCCTTTGTCTTCATGCCTATTTTTACAGAATATTTCTTCAACACCAGACTTTTACACACATGATTTAACCTAAATTAAAAAAAAGCATGCCATTAACTGGCCATTATCTTCATGTAACAGATTTGAGCACTGTTATTAAGAGAGGTTGATAACTTTCTGAAAAGTACACATCTTCCCAGTGAAACAACAGTGCCTAGAATAGAGATCTCTCTGAGCCCCGAGCTTCAGGGGATTTTCTTAGCCACTAAAGTTCCAATACCTCATATTACTTTCCTAGTGCTTTCATAACAATGTACCACAGTTCTGGAAGCTAGAAATCGGAAATCAAGGTGTTAGCAGGGCCATGGTCTCTCTCTGTACTTCTGGTGGTTCTTAGTTTGCAGCAGAGTAACTCTAATCTCTGCTCTATTGTCATATGACTGTCTTCCCTCCATGTCTATGTGTCTTCATGTGACATATTCCCATCTGTGTGTGTCTTTACCTGTGTCTCCTATTCTCTTTTTATATGCACACCAGTCACTGGATTAAGGGCCCACCTAACTCCAGCATGACCTCAATTTACATTAAGATGCTGTTTTCAAATGAAGTCACATTCACAAATACCAGGAGTTAGAAGTGCAATATACCTTCGGGGCGGTACCAAATACCTGGTATCTTTATAAATTTACTTGAAAACAAGGAATAGTATTGAAATTTGGATTTCTCCCCACCAACAATACAGTTCATACTTAAATGCAAAAATGAACAAAGGATTTTGACTTATGGAAAATTGAAACTTCACACAAGCACTACAAATGAAAAGAAGTTTTTGTTTCTTCATATGCTTCTAAAATTTAGTAATGTCACTGAAGTACTAAGAATATTATTGATAAATATCTTAGCATATCACACCTATGATGACTCTCAGATGATTCAACCTTTTAAGAGGAACACAGAAAAACTGTAGAACTTGGTAACTAAGAAGGAAGACAAGACAATAGATGGGAATGATATCGAAGGATCAGTAGTTGTTCAACCAGTAGAGATGAAGGTCAATGGCTCATGCTCCCTATATTTGAATTTGAGTATCAGAAGAGTCTGGGGCCAAACAATCATTAGACAGCGGCTGGAAATGTGGAGGGTAGGCTCAACAGATGATAACTGCAGGCAAAGTAAGGAAAAATATAACAACAATGAAAGTGGCTCAGAGATGACAGAATTCTACACAAATAGGGGGAAGCTCTCAAGAGAGGTGAGGTGACCTCTAGGAAGTAATAGCATGGTGGGAATTCACTCCTAAACCGAGAAGTGGGGTGAGGATACACCCCATACCTGAAAATCTATAGCATGGCAGGTCATCTTCCTGGATTTAATCTAGAAATGCAGTTTTCCTTTGGAAACTTTGTGTTAGCAAATTTTTCCTAAATTTAAATGTCTCAGGACCCAAAAGGTGACTATCTTTATGTCCTCATTGCTTTGTTGATGGAGAAAACATTTCTAGATAAAGAGGAAGCTCAGCATTTGACAACTAAGCACATAGTGGATAATCCAATTAGTATAACACCAAACAAATTTTGCAATCATTATCTGCCTAGATTACCAATTTAGAAAAAGATTGCAAAGTGTACTGAATAGTTTGGAGAATGAAAAACCGTCATTTGGCCATTTGAACAGACTCAAAGATTACACTGTAATTACAACACCAACCCCTCATTGTCCCTGACTTTCTGGTGTCAGCAGGCTTTCAGTGCTGGCAACAAGCCCATCTTTGGAATTACTTCTCTGGAGGCAAAGACATGCCACGGTGCTGTCAGCAGCTGCAGCCTTCCATTCACCATAAAGATATACTTTAGATAGACACAAAACCAGACTGATTTCAAACTATTCCAAGACTCCATCTTTGAAAATGGCATGATAATCTGCCTTGACATCATATTTCTCAATTTTGTTCTTTTTCTCGGGAAATGATTAACTTGTTTTCAGGGACAATATGAAAGCATAACTTTTGTCTTTTTTGAATATAGTGAGATACAGGTATTTGCATGTTATTTTCTCCCCATACTTATTTCCATCCAACATGCCAATGTAGTTACATTTTTCATCCATCTGATGCCAAATTTTGCTTAAACAGTTAAATCACACAGCCACTTCTATAAGAAGCCATTTATTATGCCTTCCCTTGTTCCAACCTAGTTTTAGGAAAGTCTATTTCAATTTAAACAGATGAAAGTTTTAGGCAAAATTAGGCTGTTATTTTTTATTTATTTTCTTAGTGTATAAAACCTTCAAAAATGTTTCTATGGCTTATGTTGTCCTATGGCATTCATTTGTTCACATGTCTCTCACAAGATGCCTTTTGGAAGGAACAAACTCAGATTTTCTTTTTTGCATTGTCAGGGCCTGGTCTAACAGTTCTCTATCTGCAAGGCACAAAGCAAGTGCTAGATAAGTGTTACATGACTAAAGAATGAATTAATATCAATCCGTTTAGTCCAAACTTATCTATAATGTGATTGTATATAAGGCAGGCAGGGTGAAAGATGTCAGGAGTTTAAACAAAAGGACATTAAAAGAAAAACACAATTTTATTGCTTTACTTACTATTAAACTTCCAGCTACAGGGGGGAAAATAAGGGCAGTCTTAGCATACTTCTAGAGTCTAGTGCTTTGCTAATTTTTGTCAGAAAAGGTAATTATTTTCTTATGGAAGCTTATCATGTCCCATTTTCCCTCTTAATCTGATTACATTTGTGCTTAAATTTAACTTTCAAAGATCTTTAAAACTAATGGCACCCAACATACTATGGGAAGCACTGATCACAGGGTCAGAAAGTCTGATACTTCTGAGTATATAAAGCTACTGGGTGACCAAGAATTTGGATTAAAGAAAATTAAAGTACAATTTATCCTATATGGAGCTATTTTCAAGGAAAATGTACTGTGCAGCAAACATGTGTATTACTAGGCAAAAGATTTCCCTATGACTTGAGTAACAACTCAAGTTAAATGCATAATATGAAAGTATGTGTGGATATATAAATTAGGAAAATGCTGATAATTAAAACATCTAAAATATAGGTATTTGAATACCTATTTATACACATGCACACATATACAGCATGCATATTTAATATTTAAACTTTGTTTCATGTCTGCATGTATATTGTTTCTGACCTCACACATTTCCTCCTCTGCTAGCACGCCTAATGGTAATCCTTTATTGCAATTACCACTTCACCATTGAAACAGAGTAAATATATTGGTCCCATTCCCCTCTAAACACAAAATAGCATGATAACATTGACCAACTGAATATATCCTCTTCATATTTTGACATTTTAGCTAAAAATAGAGATTAAAAATTGTTGGATTTCTATTTTTTCTGAAAAGGGATATCTTGAAAGTTGATAACAGATCATAACAATGTCAGATCATTCCTGATTTTATTGCTCCTGAAGTTTGAGTCCTGAGATTCTAATCTCTGGAGATCACTTGGTTCTTACTGACTTCTGAGCCAAGATTTTTTAGTTTTTTATAGAATCTCTGAGGACCAGAGATCATTTAATTTTTTTTTCTTTTTTGATTAATACAGGCAGAATTGGAGTCTATTGCTAACTGCCGCTGATTATGTATTTCTGACCAAATATTTGTGATGTCATTTTAGGCGCTCCTCCAGCCAATACCCAACTAACTTGCTAATAAACTCCTTGCTCCCAATAATAAATATTATATATGCCTAAATATATTTACTATATCCTGTCATCATTGATGATGGTGCTACTGCTCCCCAAGCTGGAAACACCTCTAGATCCTACCACTGGTATAAACATACTGCCAGTCTCTCACAGGTCAGCTCAAATGCAACATGCTCCACGACTCTTATCTAGTCTCCCAGCAAACTGATCTTTTCTTCCCTTAAGATACCCACATGATTTGAAATTTGACTTTGTAACTTATTCTGATTTATATATAGTTATTTATAGGAACATATGAAATAGTTACAGAATATACTACAATACATTGTTTGATATATAGAGGAAAAGTAAAGTTCAGGCTATATGTGAGGTTACTGAATTGTTGCCTCAAGAAATATAAAGCTGGTGCTTGGATTACATTCCTGTCTGTCATGCCTTATGGAGCTGAAGTGGACAGACATGGAGATGTTTTCAGGTATCTTGTAAGGCACTATTACCGTAGCATGCAAACCCTCCAGGACACAGATAAAGCTAAACTACTTTGGTGTGTAGAAGGGATGGTATGAGTAACACACGAACGTGCACATGGAGTCTCCTACTGTAGGAAAATTAAGATCAAGTTTTTGCTAAAAAATATTTCTCAAAGTTGTAACAAAATAATTAACTGTACTCCATGTCTCTGTAGCCAAAAGTATCCAAGAAGCAGGGCACTGACATGAGGCTTGTCCTATGCTGACTATAAACTCCCTGAAAACAAAGGCAATAAATATTAGCTATTTTATATTCCATTGTCAGAATAATTTGCCATCTCTTCACTAAAATAAATAAAGTGATTGTCTGTTTTACAGCCTCACATTCTCTCTGCAGAGGTCTCTGGAATGTTTTGATGCTTCCCTCAACTATCTAAAATTGCCACAGTCTTGCCTTCCTGTGGCTTTTGTGAAGCGTGGACTCATTTCCTAAAATGCAATATTTGAATACAGAAGTCAAATACCTCAAAGATGATAAACCTCTAATAACAACAATGTTGACAGTTGTACTTTGGTTTTGAGGAGCACACACCATCCAGCAGACCCTGGACTACATCCAGGCCTGATTTCCCATAAAGCACTTTGTCGCTGAGGAGAATGAGTTTGAGTTACTACTGACCTGAGCCTAATGTAAATCAATGACCTAGAAAAGCTTCATGTCCCAATACCAACTGGTTCTCCTCTGCCTGTGCTTCTTTGCTCCTGTTTGGAGCACCTGACATTTTGAAGCAATTAGAGGACATCTGGATCTGTAAAATGCATTTTATGTCGGTACTCATCAGAGCTGAACTTCTGCACTTCAGCCCATCGAATAAAAGCCGTCAGAGCTGCCCACAAACTGTGACTGTCCCTTTTTTGAGAATCTAATAGAACTGACCCTATACAGTGACAAAGATTAAACTGCTTCTTTGCTAGAATTTGAGAAGCACAACATTCCCCAACCCTAGAAATATTTTTTAAAGGCTCTATAACAGTGTTCAAAACCTCTAAAAATCAGTATGCCAAATTTCTGTGTTAACTTACCAAGGCTAATGTAATAGGTGCAAATCTATTACTTAGGAGAGGTTAACACATGATATAATTGTTAATCATTGACAAGTATATAATGCTGTTTACATGATTGGGCCTGAGATTAATTTGAGAATCATAGAACTTATTGAGAAAGCAGATGAGAGGCAGGCACATTTTACGTAGACTAATCTTACCGTGCTGTCTAGTATGGATGGGTTCCATAGAAGAAGCTGAGAATCCTGCTGGGAGAGCATCACCACCGGCCCCCTTGAGATTTACTGAATGTGAACTATCATTGAAAACTCTGCACAGGCCAAGCTTTCTCAGCAGGATTTCCCATTTATCCCATTACCTTTTCCATTACATTTTGAAACTAAGAAAAATAGTCTTTAAAGGCAAAGTTTCATATTCAAAATTGTTTGAATCTTATAGGAAAAAAGTAAAAGTCCATTTGAGACAGCAGGAAACTAAAGAAAAGATATTGTTTGACTTGTGTGCATCACTGATAGATGTCTTTAATGGATTCTATTCTTGAAGGTACAAAGCATTCTGTTGAAAGACTGGCCTCTTTCTGTGTAATTTTAGTCCTCTTTTCCTATCCTTATTATTATATACCTCTGACTTTTAAAAAGAATATTTTACTACCACTTCTCATACTAGGTAAAACCTTCACTGGCAGCACATTTAGAAGGTCATATCTTTTGTGCTCTTTGTCAAGCCAGAGATGCCACCCAGACAAGGGTTTTCTCCCAGCACACTCACAGTGCTTCGAGGGGATTACACAGTCTCTTCTGCAAATGTCTCTCCTATTAAGGTTTAGCATTCAGAAGACCATGTCGGGGCACTAAGTAAGGCTGGGGAAAGTCTTCCAGATGTATACCAGGTCACTTATTATGTTGACAGCTATGATAGTCAGTGAGAACTGAGAAAAATATAAAACTAGAGAAATATCACAAAATGTACAATTTCCCTTAATCAGTATGTCACATGCTTTTGCTTATATCATTTTGGTTCTCTTAAATAAGAAATTGGGTTTAAAAAATACTATATTGCTGGTAGTACTCCTGCTAGAAAGTTGTTGGAAAATCAAAATCCCAAATCAAATGTGAAATGTCCCACAAATTCTAATTACCAAGATTCATGGAAAGAGTAGATCTGATTGAATAAAACACCAAGAGACTTATGACATAGCATATTAGAAACACCTGTCGTCAGGTAGCGAGAATCTAAAGATCCTGGCAGATCCCGATTAAAGGTGGTTAATTTTTGCTTAGGGTAAAACCAATGAAATTTGCCGGAAAAAGTGCTGACAGCTGATAGGTAACCAGCACAGAATGCCCTTGTGGGTTCTTCCATTGTGGTCAGTATTCTCACTTACACAGTTCATTTTCCCCAATGATTCTCTGTTAATCTACGTGATATTTAATTGGTATATTACAGAACAACCATCATCGGCTGAAAAGGACTCTAATGAAAACTGGTAGGCATTTGTTTTTAATTAAAAAACAATGTGTTCTGGGCAATGATTGTTCAAATACTCTTAGTGAATATCCTAGAAATGAATATTTTTAAAATTCATTGTTTTTTATTTTACTGAAAGCCACAATTGTCTTCCCCAAAGTGCAGCCTGCTTTGTAAATATGACTGTACTCAGTTTCACAATAAGGTGTTCATGGTGCTGTCTGTTATCATCACAATTTTTCAGATGGCTAAAGAAAACTGCTGGGAAGTTACATGACTTGCTCAAGGTCATACAACTGATGTGAAGCTGCAACCCATGCTGTGGGTTTTAGAGATTCATATCTTATCTGGCTTCATGAAGTCAGTTAAAAGGCAAATCAGAATTTGGACGAAATCAGCTCTGAAGTCCATTCTTACTGCAATTTCTCACTACCACATTTTATTCCTTTACCTGTTCAAAGGAACGCTGAAGAACAGCAGTTATGACTAAGATATCTGGACTCCAGAAATTGAGTTGTAGAAGGTAACTGAACCAACTAATATCCAAAATGATCACTGTATTAAAGCCAATAGGGCAACAGTAATGGATCTGCAAAGATTTGAGCTCTGTAGTTGGAATGACCTGGGTCTAAAGCATGATTCTGCCCTTTACTTGGTGTGTGATTATGAACAAGTACTTATCTTTTCTCTGTTTTGGTTTCCCCACATGAAAATAGGTCAATGATACCTACTTTAAAGAATTAAAGATATTGTAAATCCATGTACTAGCAGGCATAAATATTCAAAAATAGTGACAAATAATATTTATTACATTTCAAATCCATACATAAGCCACAGAAGGAATGTGACTAGAAATCTCTCCATGTGTAACCTATGCTGAACACAGGGCAAGGTAATACTTAAGTCATTCATGGAGAAAAGACAAACAAACAAAATCTCATATTTTGGGAATAATTTTAGAAAGCATGGATATGGTTAATGTATTTCCTATTTTGAATTCTCTACCTTTTTGAAATGCTATCCAAGTATCACCTATGTTTAGCAATAAGGTGACACACATAATTTTTAATGACACTGAATATTTTTTAAATGACACTTTATAAGGAGAAAGAGGATCAATCTTTATAAATTATTAATCAGTATATTTTCTCTCGATCATAAAGTAAATGTGATGACAGAATCATTAATATAAATTTAATTAAAATCATTGATAAAAATTAACTATGCCTTTAATAATTGATGGTATGCAATAAAACACTACCACCTGGTGAGGAAATACCTATGTCCGCATACACAGTAGCTCTATCACCATGTTAAGAATGATGAGGCACTGTTTACAAAGAGTCCCATATTCTGCTACAGTTATACACCTTTAGTTATTTACTTTGAGAAGTGAGTAGATGATGCTACTGTAATAGTATTCTATAAAACATTCACACTTCTTGATGGAAAGTTGAGTGCCAAGTACACATATAAGAATGTAAGTTTTAATTTTTGTGAATCAAAGAAGGAAACAGAAAATTTCTAAATGCACACAAATCAAACTAAAATATTTCAAGCATTGAAACTCTGACTAGAATATCAACGTTTAAGAGAAAGCATTCAACTTTTTTCCCCAAGTCCCAAAAACTTCAGTTGTGAAAGTAATTGCTGTCATATCATGCCTAAGATTCAGTGTTTGAATTGAGAATGTTCAGTTTGGGATCAGATGAGCTGAAGAGGCCCTTGTTCAACATTCGATTATAAGTCAAATTGAAAATAGATGAAGTAACAGATCAAGGTCAGGCTGTCATATATAATTTCAAGCAGTGGTCTCACTTTTTTAATGCTAACTGACAATTATGTATGTACTTCACATGATTTGAAGAAAATGGGAAGGCCTCTGTATAAAAGTCATAATCTAAGCACCAGTTTGAGAATAAGTTAATGTAAAGAGTCTTCTGAATTCTTTTGAGTCTTTTCAATTCTCCATTCAATTTATACAATGCATACTAGAGCCTGCTTCAGCAATAAACTAAGATATCTGGAGTCTGATGTCAGAATACCTTGCACTTGAATAGCAAGTTAATAAATCACAGATAATGGAATCAGTGAGCCGCAGGAGCTTTAGCTCAATCCTCTTCATTTTAGTGAGGAGGAAATTAAGGGTGTTAAATTTTTTTAAAGCACTTTCACATACATTGTCTCACTTATTCTTCCAGTAGCTTTGTGAAGTAGAGACAAGGTAACTAAGAAAACAACACAGAGGAAGTATTTGGCAGGACACTGGAGGCAACACAAGACTGTAAGACATCAGGATCTTAAAGAGAGGCAGAAAAAATTAAGAGATGTCCATGGTGATGAATTAGAGGTCTAGGAATAACTAGAAATCTACAGAATATTTGGAGAAGACAATCAAATGGCATGTCCAGTGGCTACAGCATTATAAGCTCTGGAATTTATTTATATGAACTGGAGAGAAGAATGAGATGGGCAAATAGCCAAATTAATACCTGAAATCTGAGTTGGTCTAGGTATATAATCCATCAGCCATAAAGTAAGTAAGGATATTTACTATTTCAACTGCAGCTGAGACACAAGGTGGCTAGAAAACACAGTTGTTATTTTCAAATATAATCTTTTTTTTTTTTTTTTTACGAATATGTAATTTATTTGTTGTTTGTTTTTAAGTGATCCTGAACCTGGAATTTGGAGATGGATAACAGGCTGGGCTATTTCCCTGATGACTTGAGTATCTTATCCAAGGTCGTTAGGGATAGACTAGAAAGCCAGGTTCCTTCCTCCAGAGCTGTATTATTTTTTTTCCTTTTGTGGATAACATTTCCTTCAACCACTCGTTTAATTTAAAAAATCCAATTCTTTTGACATCCTCAAAGGACCAGTTAAATGAAGTCACAAGTTACCACTCAGATCATGAATTACTGTCAATTTCAGTTTCAAGGAAACTCTGCCATTGCTCACAGTGAGATTTCTGATTCACTGACAAGCAGGAAGCTCTGGCACTTACCCCTTTAATGCCTCACCTTCTGGTGTCTGTAAACTGCATGATCTGTGAGTCAACAATGGCTCAGCAAATTAAGGGATAGATGCTGATTCATTTAAGAGGGGGATTGTTTTCTCTTCAGTATAAAGTAAATATTTGATACAAAACACACATTGTAATTGAAGACAAGAAAGATCAAAGTTGTAAACAGATTTATGAAAAGCAAACAAAAAGGGAAAAAAAGGTTAAAAAATTATCCTACCATAGTAAAATTTTCTGTATTTCTCTACCTGTTAGAACTTGGACTCATCTGGCTGGACATCTGTACTGGATGACCTCTCCTCCCTTCCAAAAAGGAAAATTCAAGTGAACATATAATGTCCACCATCTACGGAACCACTTGGAAATCCTTCTCTGAGACTTCTATATGATATACACTGTTAACTCTCCTCTACTCCCATAGCTTTTCTGCATCGGTCACATATATTTCATTTACTCAAACAACAGCAACAACAACAGTAACAAAGCTGTACAGGCTGGGAATCTCCTGAAGGCAGAGACTGTGTCTTATTTATTTCTGTCTCCACCATTGTGTTCAGCATCTACTAGGTACTTGAGAAACAGTTATGTATATTTTGTTATCACAAGTGCTTCTGGTTTTAAAAAAGCATTCTAAATATTTTCTTACAACCTTCATACTGTTGTATTTCACAACTGGTTGCATGAAACTGAGAGAGAATCTCACTATCAGGTTCAGTAACTATAGATGGGAACACCCTAGGAATACCAGACCACAAAGTGTTTTAAGGATCAGAAGTCTATGAAGAAATCCCTCATTCAGGTACCTCTGTTTCTCTCTCTCTCTTCCTCTCTCTCTTTTTCTCTTACTCTCTCCCAAGCAGGAAAGTCTGAGATGAGATATTTGGGTAAAATCATCACCTGATTCTCCCTTGAAAAACCCCAAACTAACATCCTTCCCCCACCCACGTCCTGCTCCCAAGCTCTCTCTGGTTCTCTCTCAGGGAAAACATTTTATGTACACTATCATGGAGAGGATCTTGAAGAAATACATTTGACCGTAAGTAGAGAACACAGATAGGCTTATATTTACACTAATTGAATTATAACATAAAAATTTTAAAGACAAGAACGTATATATCTGTGCCCATTTAATCAACCCTCTGCAAGGAAAACAGTCATAATATGAATTGCTTTGATTTATGGCATAGGGAAATTCCCCAGATTTATTTTTTAAAGGATGATTTGAGATAGTCAATAAAGCTATATGCTTATTTAAAAGCTTTGACAGCTCAAATTCAACAAATCTAATTGGGCTTTAAGTTAATACAGTGAATTAAAACTAGTTAGAAAGAATTTGCTACAGTGTTAATAACACTCCAGAAGAGAAATACAAAACCCATAGGTCTAAAGAACACTTGTAATTTAATCCTCCTATAAAAGCAATACAGGATTGGGTTCCCTAGTGAGGATTAATCATTCCCTATGACTTTCACACATTTGAATTTTAACACTAATGTCATCATCCTAAATCCATTCATGGTTTTCTAATTTAAAATGGAGTACTGAGTCACAATAATCACAAACAAGGTCATCTATCTTTTATTAAGCATGAAAATAGATCAAGATTTATTTCATGAAAATTTATGACTTTTTAATGGTTATTGCCTCTTTGAAATTCAGGTCACTAAAACTAAGATAATAGGCTCATGAGGGAGGGTCTGAATCCGTCTAGATTTTGTTGCCATGTCTGAGGAGAAGACGTATTTTTCATAGAATTTATTTACAAAATGAAACTCCTTAGATGCCTTAGGAGTAAAGTATCTCCCTTTGTGAATTTCATAAATAAGAGCCACTCTAATAAAAAAAAATTAAACCAAAAAGAAGCAAGAGGATAATGTGGTATGAAATTATGGAGTTTGAGACTGAAGAGACAAAGCTTAGATTCATTGCTTCTATAGACTATGACTGAACACATAAGCTTCTTCTGACTTACCTTTATATTTCCATAAAAACTATACAGAATCTCTGTTGAACACATTGCCTCCTTTCTGATAGTAATTCTGTGCTTTTTAGTCACTTCTTTGCAGCTCCACAAAAAAGGTATTTGAGAAAGCAAAAGAGGGATGACAACAGCTGATTTTATTGGATTGGTAGGCACAGTCAAAAGTTTGGAAAATCAAGTTTAGAATGAATGGTAAATGCTATAGGTCAGTGAAAAGAAAATGTATTTTGATGTTTCCTGTGATTCATTTCTCTCTCACTGAAGATGGTTAACTATACATTGGCTAATTTTCATCTACATTTACCATCTAATATTTAATGTTAGAAATGGCATTCTGAAATCATATTACAATGGTTCAGTTTCTTGTGAGAGTAAAACAAAACCTTGAACAAAACAGGTCTGTCTGAGAGCAGCTCTTTAAGAGAATTCCAATAAAATAAAGAGGATAGGGGAGTCAACTTTACCATTTTGTTACCCTGACCTACATGTCACTGCTATGTCCAAAAGCCTAGAAAGGATTCCCAGGGACTCACCAAAAAAAAAAAAAAAAAAAGACTTTTTGCAGCAAAAGATAAGGAACACAAACAACAGAAGTATGTGAATATTTTCAATTTAAAAAGATGCTGTGCCATTTATTTAAAAAGGAGTGTGATAAATAAAACAGCTTATGGAGTACAGAGATGAGTAAAAAAAAATGCTAAGTTGGAAAAATCTTTTCTGTTGGTTCAAGCAATGTAGTGAGACATAAAATGATGACTCAAGAAACTAACAGCAATAAAATTCAATTTGGATATCACAATAAAGGTGTTAAAAAAATTCAATTTGGATCTGACACTGGCTACAGATTCACAAGCAAGCCTCAGCACTGAATCCTGGCTGATGGTGGCAGGACAAGATCAGTCGAATACAGTTTTACCAAATGTATGTATGGAGCAGAACTTTTATCTGTCGAAACAGAAATACTGAGGTTTTCTTACTGTGTTTTAAGGTTTGCAAGTCAGTTAAACACCAGATACAATCTAAGAGAGTGAAAGACTCTATTTACATGTTTTCTCTCTTTTTCACTAAATTTACTCATGTTTATACTGTTCTTGTAATTTGTTCATGTAATTTTTTTCACACCACCCAGAGAGAGCATCTAAGTGTTCCACATAGATGTTGACCAAAGAGGGCAGGAATCATCAACCTTCACATCCAGGCTCTGCCACTTTTTGTATATGACATTTAGAAAATAAGCCCTTATTGATAAAATAGGAATAACAGCGCCTAATTCAGAGTCGTCAGAAGAATGAAATTAGATCTTATACGTGACAGGCATGTAAGTACTTAGCTCCTTTTTCCTTTAAACGATAGCTATCCTTCAGCTACAAACTCTAAATGTGGTCTTGAGGTTACTGGCCAGCTAGAAGCAGTTGTATGTCTTTTCTTTGTCTTCTCAATTGTAGTTTCAAGTCTTCTAAGCTTTATTCAGAGGTTTTATTTATTTATTTTAAGCCATCTCCACTTTTAATCTTTTCCTTCTTAGAATAAGCTATAACCATATACCATTATGAAATTTAGAAGGAGAAAGGTCTCTTAATAGTTTAATTGGTGTCAAATACAAGAGCAAGACACAGACTTTTCAAAAGCCTAAATGCCCAGTCTAAAAAAAGTATGGCGGATAGAAATATAAAAATAAAATGTAGAATCATTTGCATTTATCAAAATGAAAACCTAACAGGGATTATATGTAACTTAAATGGGAAATTATCATTTTTTCCTGAAATATAAACAATGAAAGTTCAAGGAGCCAAAATCCTCTTGATTATTCACCACTACACTCTTAAAAAGATAATAACTAGCAAGTTAAAAAGCTGATATAGAACATTTAGCTAAACTAACAAATTAATAACATAAATTGCCAAAACTATGCTACTATCTGTACAGATTCAGCCTAAGACAACTTAAGATGATCTTGAGAACCTGTGTTGTTCAAGCTATAAACAGAATAGAGGATACTTACATTGTTAAGTAAGTTTAAAAAATATTTGGTTAATTGAAGTTAAGTTTGATTTTGTTACTTCATACAGTATGCTCCCATTCAATCTGATATTTCAAGATGGGAACATAAAATAAAGTATTTCCAAAAGTTATTTGACCATAGAATCCCTTTTTAAAGGATGCCTAATAGAAATAGATTTTGGTTCCGAATAATACATCTTAGAAATAAGTACAGCCTAATTTCAATAATCCTCTGTAATTTCAACTCTGCTGATGACCACAAAGGCAATAGAAACCCACTGTAGAACTCTTGAGTTCCCCCTTTTCCAAGAAGAAAGCAGCATCTTTCCAAAAGAAAATGTTTTGTTTCATTCTCATTCTGTGAAAATTTAGCTGGGAAAAATACTTTTGCTTAATAGAAAAACTCGATAATTATGGAGAGAAGTACATTTAGTAGAGCATCCATAAGAACCTGGCCTTGACTCTTAGCTAAGCATCAGAGGTAGTCAGTTACTCAGTGGAGGTGTTTTATTCATACGTTCCTTAAATAAACACCCTGCAAACTCACAGGTGGCATGCTCCATACTCGTACCATGCAGTTTTACGGCATATGGCTGTTGTGTTTGATTTCGCTGTTGGGGTAGAGTGTGTGGGTGTTGGGCATGTGTATGTTTTCATGTCCTTTGACTATAATAAATTGTGGATTTCACAGGAGAAAAGACCACCTGTCATCACCTGTGAATTTCCAGACCTACAACTGTAGCTTTAACAAAAACAGACGCTTAAACAACTGATTACTGAATGGATTCTTCTGGCCTGTTTTCACATCAGTACCTAATTTCCACTTTTGCAGTTTGCCTATGATATACCATACAAATTGGCAAAAATATATTAAGCAACAACATTTGCCGGCAGTAGGGTAGGTGCTACAGATATTACTATCACTACAGACCCTGTCACCAAGGAGCTCATACACACAGACATACACACCCACACACAGGCACACACACACACACCAGAGCACATGTAAATGACTAATATAAAGATAATATGAATTTAGTAAGATCTCTCAGGAGACCAAAATAACTGTGAAAAAGCCTTTACTGCAATAAAACAGTACGGACAACTCTGATAGTGAGATATTAAATTATTTATACTTAACGACTCGGGAAGCAATAGATCAGATGCATAATTACAGAATGGAACATATCCAGTTCTGGTGAATAGGAATGAACAGTTGTCAATTTTCAGCACAAGAGTTAGTAGTTAAATATAAAGAACAACTTTCTAATATCTCAAATACTAAAGGATTATTGGCTATCGTGACAGAATTTAGGCCTCTAAGTGACTGAAGTAGACAGGAAGTGAGCTTGAAGATAGGGATGATGAGGTTTATAGGTGGTGTGGGACAGATTTTAAAAAGTTGGCAAGTTTCATTTGATCTCTTCAGAGACAAGTCCAGAGTTTGGTATACAGATGATGGATAGATTTTATTTTACTCACTGACAGTCTTTAGAGAGTCTAATTCATAGTAGTCACTCCACATGTATGCATGTGTGTGAACGAATGAAAGAAGAGAATAATACAATTAGAAGTAATTTAAAAGTAGGGCAATCTTGACCTTTCCTGATCCCTTTACCTAAAATTACTACCTGCTTTATTTTCATCCTAAACAAGTCTGAACATGAGAAAAATGAAGAAAGCTTGCCTTTTCCCTATTAGGGAAATAAAAACGTAGGATTTAGAGTTTGGATGTGCTGGGCATAGGATGCCAAATAATGCCAAGTAAACTTTTCCTTTGTTATTTTGAGTATTCAAAGTCAAAATAAGATATTTCACAGCAACACATGGTAGTTTTGTATCCCCAGATAGGTTCCTCATACAACCCAGTCACAGCTCTGTCTTCCTGCTCTTAACTAATGTGCTATACTGCCTCTCTTGGAACAGACCTTCTATGTGGAGTCCAGACCGCTGTATAAAAAGAATAGGGCATGGTGGCAGAGCAGAGAATGAGAATGCGTGTATTCCAGTTCTTGGTAAATGGCTAAGAGATCATGTTATTGTAGGCTATTGTATGCATCTAGCGATTGCAGTGAGCCAAAATTTCTTCTAAAAAATGTGAAAAATATATATTCTAGATTATACATAATATATATTATCTGATTACTATATACAATATAATAATGATCATATATGTATATTCTAGAATTGTGTGTGTACATACATATTCTGGAATGATTATACATAAATGACTAGGAAGACAGGATACAAGGCCAGAGGATAACTAAGAACTGGCTGCAGAAACATCCACGAGACACCTTACTGACATTCTCCTTCATGCTTTTACTGCCCATTGTCAGCCTTAGTCAAGTCTAAGAAATGGCTTCACGTGGTCATTTTATCAGTTGTCTTCTCTTCTAGATCCTATTTCAAATGTAAATATGCTTGGAGTATTAAATATACCTGGCCTACTTTTATATATTCCTTTTTATTCTCTTACAATTGAAGAAAAAATTAGCCTCCTTTATGACTCCTCATACAATGTAAAACAAATATATGAGAAGATAAAAAAACCCCACAAATCTAGACAAAAACAAACAAACAAAAACTGCTGGAATCAAGCACACATTTTTCCAGACCTATGTGGTGAATAATATTTGCAAATTTAATAGAAAAGCACAGTACTAATTGTAGTCACTGCCACTGGACATCGTTTATGAAGTTTCAAGTGAGGGTTATAAGAAACCTGTATTTATCGAGCTCCTATCATGTACAAGGACTTGAGCTCTATTCTTAAGAATTAATTAATTCATTTTTATTTTATATAAAAATCAAATTAATAAAAGTAAAAGGAGAGATTTGGATTAGTATAACTTATTTTAAAAAATACTAAATCTAAATTTTAAAGTGAAATGTGAGACACACATCTCCCTAAGTCCTGTGGTTTTAATAAATTTCTATTCCCATCCATTTGTAAAATCTGTCCTTTGGCAGAAAAACATCTAGGAATTGCAGCGAGCCAAAACAATTCTTTGAGAATTGTCGGCCTAATACACACTTGAAAAAGATTCATGAAAAAGAAAAGATTTTTATTACACACAAACACGCTACAATTAGGCGATCTGCTAGATGGCCAGCATCATTCCAGTTAGGGGAAATCAGAATTCGCTTACTTCTTTTATGAATCGTATTATGAATACTGTGTGGTACAAGAGCATAATGCTTATACTCCCCAAAATAAAGTCATTTGAAATAGAATGTGACTCAGTAGGAAGCATGTCTAGTGTGGTTTAGGGAGGGCAGTTGTGCTCAGGGGTTACTGGCATGGGCTTTGGAGTCAGCCTGGACAGGCTCTGAACACCTGCTCTGCCAGTGACCTGCTGATTTTCAGGGAAAGTGACTCAACCGTGAGCTTTAACTCATCATAATGAAACAGAACAATAACGTCTATCTCCTAACCTTGTTTGTTTTGAGGATCACATGAGAAATGTGTGAACACACTTTAGATAGAGCCAGGTACACAGCAAATGCTCAATACAGATTAGCAGATATTTGTAGGCTCTTGTTCTTTTTAGATTATTGGTTCATGTGCTGCATTTTAAATGCAGTATAGTTTTAAAAAGAGACAAACTAGTATCATACACAGTTTTTGTTTGTCACTTGCTGTTTTTTTTCCTAATGATAGCACTTTTATTCATCATTAAACTGTTACTTTGCCAGTGAAAGAGTGTACACTCAAGAATTGAGAAATGCTTTTTTCCTTTTGAAGGAATATTATGATGCTAGGCTTTGTATATACAAGGTCCTAGCTTGCTAGAACTTTGAACCATGCCACTCAAGACTGAGGTGAGCTAAAACAGCCTCAGGGCTTTGAGAAATAATTTATAACTGAGTTCTTTGTGATTGTTCAACATATGACATTATGCAAAACAAAATCATTATAAAAATGAGTAGATTTCCACTTGTATTTTGTCCATAGTATGTAAGGCAGCAAAATGAATAATAGTGATAAAACTATTTTTATCAGTGGAAGGAATTCTGCTTGGAATACTATAATGAAATTTCCAGCCAAATTAAAAAAAAAATCTTTCCTTATTAACAATATATAGTACATTGATGAATGCATTTTGCTAATGAACACTTTTCAATTCATAAACATGGAATATAATTTATAATTTGGTATGGAAGTCAAATTAGAGAGACTCATTAAGTCTGCAGAACCAACACCAAGTGTTGAATAATTCATCAGCTGTTTAACACATTTGCTAAAAATGCAAATTACTTTTCTTACTGAGCTCATTCTAAATTTTTTGTTGTTTTGTGAAAGGATTATACTTTTTTAATGTGAGACTCAAAAAACATAATTGTAAAAGTGATTAACAGGAGCTTTTGCTAATTAAATCAGCAAAAGAGATTACGCTGACTCTCTGCTAGGTGTTCAAATTAAGGGACATCCCATTGCATTAAAGAGAGTGCATTTATCACAGATAAACTCTCAGCCTCTTTATTTGATACAACAGGCAACAGAGAAAGAAAACGAAACTTCCTAGTATTGTAGGCAACAGATACACAGCTGTTTCACTCCTAATTGCCTGATCTACATCTTTTGAAACAATTAGAAAGGGTTTAAACAACGCTGTCCTTAGGTGGCACCAGAATGTAATAAAATATAAAGTTTGCTCCTTCTCAGTAAGTTAACTGGTGTCCCAGAACTAAATAAAGAAGAAGGATTTGCAGATGTGTGTATAAACACCTGTGGGTTATATTCAAACATCATTAAACATCAGGGAACTCGGGGAATCTTAACTCTTACTAAATAGAAAATAACAACTCAGCTATCCAGTACTTCTTTTAAGAATCACAACAACAACAACAACAACAACAACAACAACAAAACTGGGTATTTAAGTAGTCTTTAACAAATTAATTTTAATAAATCTCATTTGCTAATTTATCTATAGATATTGCATACCTATTTCGTGCTAGCTGCTAAGCTGATTCTATGAACATAAGTATAATGAACAGGAAAAGTTCCTTCCTACAAATCCCTTGCCACTCACTTGGTAGGCTATTTCTGGGATAAAGACAGTCTTTATCAGGTTAAAAGACTATTGCTTAGTGTAAAATATGTACTTAAAAGTATTTGTGATACGGATGAGTTAACAAAATACATGGCAATTTCTAATATATGATTTCTTATTGTTTATATAAATAAAGCAATTTCGGGATTTACTATGACTATAATTTCTTAATTTTTTTCTAAAGGGATAAAACTATTTATATTGATTTTTCCACACTGTAATGTTTCTGACAAGTGATTTTCTTTTTCATGTAATTACCTCTGTATTTTGTGGAATTTAACTTACTTTCAAGTGACCTCTAACTGCTACTGAGTCTATTAATAATGTCATCTCAACTACGTGACTTCTAAACAAGGGCTAAGGACAAATTCGTAAGATCACACAATTATTTCATTTATATTATCATTTTGTAGTTGAGTAATTGGATTTGTAGGATATGAGTTTGGAGAGCAAAGAATTAAAAGTTAAAACACAAAGCATTTTGAGCAGTTGCAATAACTTTGCCCCATGCAATTCTGCAGAGATAGGTTTCTGTGCTCTACAAAAATAGGAGAATGGAGATAGCCAATCAAAGTTATTATGCTAATTTTTTACATTATTCAACACCTGAAGGCAGTGTATTTCTACAGAGTGTATTTCTTCCATTTTTGAAGTTTCAGAATGGTCACTGAATATTTCAATTGTAATGTACTCAAGAGAGTTTAACCTGTCAAATTGCAAAAAAAAAATCTTAGAAATTCTAGTTATAAAATAATATAAAAAGTTAAAACAGTCACATACGTAGTGTGTGCCAACACATTTATATAGCTTCCCAAGATCCCTCCAATTCCTATTAATTTAATGATTATGCCATACTTTTCAAGTTCACATTATGAAACTTTCAATATAGCATTAATATAACACTCTACTATCCTTTGTGTCTAAGTTTTAAAATATTGTTGTACGCCAGAGAAATGAAAGAATATTCTATAAAATAAGGATTAGTAGCCTTGGGTTTGGGAATTAGACAAATCTAGCTTCAAATCCTAGCTCTGCTTCTTAATAACTAGGAATGAAATTTTTGATTACTCAAAAAATATAGTCTCACATTTTTCTTCATTATATGTATCTTGATTTGTTGATGATAGCAAAGTATGAATACAAAAAATTATATTATGATCCATATCACATATTTCTGAACAATGAGATGTAAGTTGAAGTTACTGCTTAGGGTTTCTGAGAAAGCTTCTTAAAATGAACAGGTAAAATAACAGCATTTATGTTTTGACTCTTTCCCTTTTTTTTCTTCCAATAAAGAAGGAACTCAATTTGATAAGAGTCCACCTGGAGGAAAAATTGCACATGCTGAGGATGGTTGCCCTATTAGAAAAAAGAAGTCCAGAATCCTGATGGCTTCACGGAGCCATCATCCCAGGCCTGCAATGACTTCCTCCAGATTTTTCATGATAGGGACAAAATAAAACATCACTCTCATTAAAGCCACCATTTTATAAGTTTCATTCTTGGAACTGAATGTGATTTCTACCTTATATACTAACTGCATCATTACAGGTGCTATCATGAATCATGATCTCTCTGAATATCAAGTTTTTTTATTCATAAAGAAGGTTTCAGAACATTAATTAGTTCTTAGATTTTGAGGGGAGTAAATTAAATTAAAAATCACCTTTAAGTAGACTGCTTATTATAATGCCTGTCATGAAATTTGCATTTAAATTTACTATTTACTTTTATGTCATACTAAAATCAAGTCTTTCTTTTTTTAATTTCTTACATTTAAATATTTTTCATTTTACAGCAGATGGATCAGTAGAGACTTTCAGATTTGACTACTTAATTATAGGACAGGATTAATCTTAATCTCTTTTTATTTTTAATTCTAACAATATATCTAATCATGAAATACAGAATGTATAAGACAAGCCTCTAGTATATTGGAAGAAATGTATAATGTATTTTCTTTAAAGAGTTGTTTTTTCCCCCCAAATTTGTTCTAATTCTACAACCTTGCACAGTCCTCTGAGTGAAAATTTCAGTTCACTTGAAAACACAGAAAATAGTATTTGTCAAAACCAAATGCATTAAAAGTTTTCATGAAGACATAACTTAAAAAATATTTAAGTTCAATATAAGAATTTATATATTGTAAATGAGTATCATAATATTTTGATTTTTAAAAGGTAATTAAAAGAGAGAAGTGGTGTCATTTTTGGCAAAAGCTAATTGTTTTCAAATAAAGAATCGATTAAGATATTCACTATAGCAAAGTTGTTAATAAATTTAATTGGCAATTTTAAATAAAATCTATCAAATTGAACAAATAAATGTCAAAAGCATGAACTCCTAAGTGTTCTATGAAGGGACACATAATTTATTATTGCTTGTATGATGTTTTTCTTTGAACAGTCATCAAGTGTCCATTGATGGATGAATGGATAAAGAACTTGTGTATATTTTCAATGGACTACTACTCCACCGTAAAAAATGATGACTTGTTGCCATTTGCAACATCATGGATGGACCTTGAGGGTATTAATCTAAATGAAGTAAGTCAGATGGAGAAGACAAATACAATAAATTTCACTCATATTTGGAATGTTAAAAAATAAAAATAAATGAAAAAAAAAACCCACAAAGCAATACATATTGATACAGAGGACATAGTACTGGTTACCAAAGGGAAAAGGGGTAGGGAGAGGGCAAACTGGTTAAAGAGGATCAACAGTATGGTGATGGATGGAGTGTGTGAGAAAGGAATTTGGCACTTAGGTGGATAATCCATTTAATTCCCAAAGTTCCCAGTGAAGTGCATTCTATTATCCACTATACAGAGGAGAAAATGAGGTACTGAGAGTAAAAGATTACATTGTTTGTTAGTATAAGACCCCACAGTCCCGATCAGGTTCATCTTTAGCCATGTACTAAATTTCCAGTCACCACAGAACACAGCCTCATTGCCTTCTGTCCTTTTCACCTTTCTGTATTTCTTGTAGAGGTGCCTCCCTCTTTTTATATATTCCCTTCCCTTTTCTTTCATTCTTTTCTCTCTCATCTTTCCCTCTTTCCCTATAATATGCTAGGAACAGGAGATTCAAAATTCCAGTTGGGCAGGGTCTCTACACTCAAGACATTACAATCTCCATCTTTATCACAATACCATATGTGGATTTTCATATCCATGTAATAATTCTAAATGAATCAATGAATAAAAATAAATGAAACTCTAATTAACCTAAAGAGAGTTCAATTCCTCTATCACATTTTTCTAGATAATCATATACTAAAAATAGTGTCTAGCCAATCTCTCAAGTCAGTTTTAACTTAGGGGTATTTTTCTGTAATCTGTTATATTCACTTTATATTACAAATGTTTTAATTATGTATTAAGGGACATAGGGAATGAGTAATCATCAAGATTTGAGACTTTCATAAAGACTTATTAAATAGAAAACTTACATGGATAGACTATGCCTAAGTGCCAATGTCAAAAATTGCTGCTTTAAAAGTAATTGATAAAAGGAAAACCAAAAAGTACCTAAACTGAAAATGAAAAACAGTCACCCAAATAAACCAAGAATACTAATTTTCTTTTCCAATGAATCACAGAGAATTGGCTTTGAGAGTATACCTGTAGAAAGACAGATAGATGGTGGCACCGTTGATGAAAATGAAAAGAGCACCTATGTAGAGTAGATAATAAATACATGTTTAACAAATCAATTTTTTCAGTGTCATAAAACATGTGTCCATTTTGTCCTATTCCATGACAAGAAACCCGTTCTACATTAATATGAAATATATTTTATGAATTGTGCTTTGATATTTCTTTTGCCTTCTTCACTTGCTACTTTGACTATGCAACGATTCTCTCCAATTTCAAATAGGAAGAGGAAATTGTCAGACCCATCCTTTTTCCCAGCTTCCACATGCCTTGTCCTCTGCATGGGTGAAGATTTTTTAGCTTACATAAGTAGTTTCACCCCACTTCACTTTTCCAAAGACAAGTGTTTTATGAAAAGATGATTAATCAACTCTAATCCATGTATAGGGTTTATGTTCAAGCCATCTTGGCATTAGTCTACAAGAATGCAGTACCTTAGGTTTAATTACTTGATTCTTATATTCTTATATTCTTCATAAGCCCTATAATCACACCTTTGCATTATTCCTTATCTCATGACCCAGTTACCAACTGTAGACTTTCTTTATTGGTTACTGTTGATAGATACTCGCTCTGGTAGACTTACTGCTGTTTCAAAGCCCTCCAATACTTGTGTTTCTTATTATCTCTTGCCAGGATTTATTTTTGAGATCAAAGCTCTACCTTTGAAATGAAAGCTAAACTGGCCCCATGTCTTAACAGGCAGATAATACTCCTTTTAGAAACTATCACTGAGTTACAACCAGGACTTCTTACCCATCAGACAAGAGTTATAATTTCAGTTCTGAGCTCTTTCCCATCTTCCATGTTATTCTATAAAGCATGCCCTACCACAAACTTAAAGACACAACAATGCCTCTCAGTGTTTCAAGGCCTTCCTACAAAGCACTGATTTTCCATATTTTTATTTCTTTATATAACTCACTCTGTCACTCTTTGTGTTTTAAAATCTATTCTATCACATTTTCAATGCAAAGAACCAAATCTACACACTCCACATAAGGTCTTCATTCCCTAAACTACACCCACACCTTCACTCTTTTTACTAAGCATTTTCCCTCTCATATTACTTTACAGCCACACATAATTTTAATTGTCAGGAAAATAACAAAATGTTTCATAGGTTCTTCCCTCTTTCAGGAGTGCTCTTTCTATCTTCCTCCCTTGGCAAACTTCACACACCCTTCAACACCCATTTAAGATATCATAATGTTTTAGGATCTCATCTATGCCAAGTGGTTCACTTAGCATAATTCTTACGAACTGTCAAGAGGAGCAAGATTGGAATTCTAGTTCTTGTACAAAGACAATGGGCCTCAATTATACTACATGTGAAATGGGATGGGGTTAAGGCAGTTGTATTTTTAAAAACTACATAGGTGATTCTTAAGTGCATCCAGAGTTGAGTCTGACTTGGTGCCCTGCCTCTGTCAATTTTGTCTCTGATTTTTCTTTACACATTCATAGTGAGGTTTCTACAGTGGAAATCTGACTTTGTCATTGTTTCTGTTCATTTCAGTCAGGTCCCTCTGCCCTCAGAATGAATCAGGATATGTAACATATTTAGTCACGTGGCCTCTGCTTAACTCTCCACATCAAGTGCATTTTAATTTGCTTCATAAAATTATTTGTATTATATCTATAAATGTATCTTTTATTATATACATCTATATGTTTATATTTAAATGATACTGTTTTCAAAGAAGGTCTGATTATCCTAAGTTATTTTAATATAGTGTAGTTCCATACATTCTGATTTGCATTGTGGTCAATTACAGCCTGCAGGAATTTGCCTGGTAACACTGATCCTCAGCCACTGATTCTCTGAAGCCTTCTATTTATTAAGCCCATGTTCCTTCAAAAAATATTATCCAGATATGTGACTGATTTTCTCATTTGTAAGACTGCCGTTTTGCTTGTGATTCAGGATATTAATAAACATGTCTAATTTAGTACCACCTACAAATGTAATGAGTAGAACTGCTTTCACAAATGTTTAAAAACTATTTAAATATTCAATAAGAAAAGTCTTAGTTAAGAACAGCATATTTATTTATAATTTTGCTTATCAATATTGGGCATCATTCATTATACAATTTGATATATACACCTTAATGAAAGAAAATAGTTACAATTTTGATTTTTTTTCATAGGCTTTTATCTTGATATTTCTTTTTTTGGTCAAGATTTGGATTTTGTATGTCTTTGTTTGATATTTAGTACAAAATAACTTTTTTTCTTTCAATTTACATTACTTAATTTTTCACACACACTATGCTTTCTATTTGCTTCAATTTGACTGAAATCCAAGAGGGATTTCTGTCATTATATTCTAATGACAGTCACAAGCAAGAAAGTGTTTCAGATACACATCACTTTGCTCAGAACCATAACCATATAGCTCTTACAGAATTAGGCTTGAACAGGATGTACTGACATTCTGCTAACTCACAATTTGGCAAGATGCTGACATCTCTACTGTATATTAATTCATCCATTTACTGATTCAATAATATTGTTTATATATTACCAGTCAACCACAGGGTTGAGTTCTGGAGGCAATGACACACCTACATTATGATGGACAATAAAGATAAGTAAATGATTACAACACAGTGGGATAAATCCTCCAGTGGGGAAATTTAGAATACTATAGGAGCACAGAGAAGGTTCACTAGATGCAACACCAGGGAAGAGTTTTGAGTGAAATGGTAGCTAAGATAAGACATGAACAGACAAGAGAAAATTAACCAAGGAAAGGCAGAGTGCAGGGGCCGGATGACAACATACATTCTAGGTAGAAACCACTAACACATGAAAAGGTAGGAGGAGTCTGGAAGATTTGGGGAAATGAAATTAGTACCAAATGGCCAGAGAGTGTATAAATGCAAGCATGGAAGGTAGTGACAAAAAATAGGGCTGGAACAAAATTCTTTAAGGTCCTGTAAATCACATGTAGGATAGGGATGAACACGACCTAAATCAATATTGAAATATGATAACGTGACATTAAAGCATCAAGTAATAAAAAAAAATATTGAAATATGATAATTGCCACTATGCTATTCCATTATTTTCCATGAAAATATCCCATACTATGGTCAAGATACTTAAAAAAAATTTTTTCTTCACTTACAATTCTGAAAATACGAAAAAATATTGCTTATTTATAGCTGTGACTATATCCTCCAAAATTATGTTAAACAGTGATTATAATTGTAGGCATATGTGTTTGCTTATATAATGTTTGCTACAGTGTTTTGACAAAACTCTATCAGGTTAGAGAAGTGTTCCTTTCTTCCTAATTTGCTAAGAATTTGTATCATTAAAAGGTGTTGAAATGTATCAATTATTTTTCTGCATGTGAGATTCATACTTAGAAGCTGAAACAGCTTATACTTTGTGTTAAACACTACTTGATTATAATGCACTAATTACACATTTTTGTATAAATTTAGCTGTTTTTTTTAAGATACTGCATCAACATTAGAAGAAAAATGGGCCTTCTAGTTTTCTTCCTTCAGTTCTCCTTATGTTTTATCCACCATATTAAAATAGACTCATAATGTATTCTGATTAGTTTTTATGCTTTTTCTCTTTTCTTCAGGGGCTTATATAAGAATTAACTAGCCTTGGAGAATATGGTAGAATTCATGTAAGGTGTGTAAATAAAGAGTTATTTGTATGTAAAGACATCTGGGACTGTGCTATGTTTGTGTTATTGTTTGGTGTTTGTTTCTTTGTTTTTAATGGAGGTGGGAAGAATGATATATTTAATTCCCATCTTCAGTTTCTTTAGACTTATTGAGTTATTTAAAACTTTTATTTTCTCTTGAGCTAATTCTAGCGCTATATATTTTTTCCTAAGAATTAACATTTTTAAACAATTTTGTTGTTCTCTCTTTTATTTACTTCTTCCTTTACCTTTTTCCTTTTTAATATTTTATGTGTTTGCTTCTATTATGGTCCTCCGAATCCAACTTCTTGAATCAAATGTTTAAATGCTGAAATATATTTATAGATCTGAAACCGACAAGTTTCTGCACAGCAAAATGAACCATGAAAGTGCAAGTGAAAAGGCAATCTACAGAATGGGAAAAATATTTGCAAACCATATATCAGATAAGGGATTAATATCCAAAACATGTAAAGAACTCACACAACTCAACAGCAATAAAATAACTCAATTGAAAAAATGGGTAAAGCACCTGAATAGACATTTTTCCAAAGAAGATATACAAAAGACCAAGAGGTATATATATACAGATGCTCAACATCACTAGTCATTAGGGAAGTGCAAATTAAAACCACAATGAGATATCGCTGCATACCTAGAATGGTCATCAAGAAAAAGACAAGAGATATCAGATGTTAGTGTGAATGCGGAGAATAAAGAACCCTTGTGCATTTGTGGTGGGATCTTAATCGGGTACAGCAACTATGGAAAACTTTGTGAAATGTAAACACCAAAACAAAAATAACCAAAAAATTCATCAAAAAAAAAAGAGATCAGACTAGTGGTTATGAGAGGTGGAGGGTGGGGGATGGAGGAATTGCAAGAATATGGTCAAAGGAACAAACTTACAGTTGTAGGATAAATGAGTACTAGGGATGTAATGTATAGCATAATAACTATAGCTAACACTGATGTATGATATATAGAAAAATTGTTAAGAGGGTAAATCCTAAGAGTTCTCATCACAAAGAGAAAATATTTTCTTTCTTTTCATTGTATCTAAGTGAGAAGCTGAACCTACTGTGGTAATAATTTCACAATGCATATAAATCAAACCATCATACTCTATGCCTTAATTTATAGAGTGATGTATGTCAATTATTTCTCAATAAAACTGGGAAAAAACCTAAAAACTGTGTGATAAGCTATATTGAAAATGGACTAATTCTAAAGTTATCCCTAAAGTTCTTCCTGTTCAGAGCTTACTAGATCTGAAAGTAATTAAAGTTATGTGTTTCCTATTATGTAATACTGTGACTGAATCAAATTTTGACATATAGTGTGCTTTTGTTGTTCAGGTTTTTAAAAATATATTTATTGATACATATCACATACCATAATATTTACTGATTTAAAGGATATTTTTTACTTTTTTTTTTTTTAGTATATAAACAGAACTATGCAATTATCACTACAGTCTAAATATAGAACATCTTCAACACCCCAAAAAGAAACATCAAACCCATTAGAAGTCTTTCTCCATTCTCCTTTTCCAACTTGAGATATAATCCCTAGAAGCCAATAATATTATTTGTATTTTATGAACTTGGCTATTGTATACACTTTTGATAAATGGAATCATACAATAAATATATGGTCTTTTATGACTGGCTAATTTCACTTAGCACAATGTTTTCAATGTCCATCCATGTAACATGTGCCAGTACTTCATTATTTAAGTTGCCAAGTAATATTCCATACTACAGATATATCATAAGTTGTTATTTAGTTTTAAAATTGTATGTATTTATGATTTCTCTTTTAACCAAAGGATTATTAAACATTATATTTTGCAGCATCCAAATGTATGATTTAAAAATTCTATCCTCTTTTCTATAAATCTAATTATACTATTTCACTGTATGTATGAATATGATGAATTGTTATTATTCTCCTAAATTATGCAAATTAGGATTCTAAGACACTTTTCTAATTCTAATAACAGCAAAACTGATTTTGAAATTTCAAGTAATGTCACGAAAAATTGCAGCCAAAATCTCAAAAACAGTGATAGCCATCCTCAATGTCTTTATTGTTTCATTTAAATGCACATAAAATAGTTTTATTTAGGTTTAAAGCACTAAAAATCATGATATTTATTTTGTGCCTCAGTACAGAAGTAGATCCAGTGAGGGAAGACATCTAAAGGGGGAACTTGTTTCAGTATACAAAAAGTACTCAATTTCCAACATTTAGAGATTTTTCAGTAGTGGAATATATTCCTCATTTCTATGAGTGGTCAGCCTGCATTGGTATCTGATAAGCATTGAAAGCTTCAAGTCTAGGTTGATGTCTCAAGTCTGTACTGTAAGATATCCAAATACTCTTTCAACGTTAGAATGCATTTCCAACAACCTATCAGCTAATAAAATCAGCCCCTCCCTTATACTTATTAGACAAACTTGAAATAATATGAACATTGATATCTTCTAAATCAGGGTACAGTTTTTTTTTTTTTTTTTTTTTTGCTATTTCTAGATCTTTGTTTTTCCTTCTAGTTTTATTGAGACATAACTGACATATAGCACTGTATAAGTTTAAGGTGTACAGCATAATGATTTGACTTACATACCTCATGAAACAATTACCACAATAAATTTAGTTGACATCCATCATTTCATATAAATACAAAAAAAAAAAAAGAAAAAGAAAAAAAAATTTTTCCTTGCGATGAGAACACTTAGGATTGACTCTCTTAACTGTAGAATTCCTATATAATATGCAGCAGTGTTAATTATATTAATCATATTGTACATTACATTCCAGCATACATTTTAAAAAATAAGACAAAATGAAAACTCAAACTTATTTTTTAAATGGTGCTTTAGATTCATGTTTTAAATACATACATGTAGGCAGGTTCTATTTTAAAATATTTCTATTACAATGTCATCTCTAACAAGTAGTATCAGAAGAGTTAGCACATCTGAGTCATTGTAATGAGACTGACACATCACTCTACAACAACAGGGAATTAGATTCATAAATGTTCTCAAATGCTCAGCAATTTAAAGATTTTATATAATAGTATGAATTTTTAAAAAATTATGTCACAGGATAAACTTTTAAAAGTCAGACATTTTAAGAGATGGTGGATTTTCTCCTTTCTATATTTATTCATAGTTTTTTTTCTAGCTCAGAGCATGGGGACCTCTTCTTATTTCTTCATTCTAAACAGAGTAATTTTATTCACTTGTATTATACAGAATCTTCCAAATGATATACCCAAAACTACCATAAACAGAGGCATAAACATTTAGGTGTCTTTAGCTAAAATTGTGATCATTTAGAGTTACATAATTTGTCTCATTCAAAATTATCTACTTCAACAATATTTGAATTTGGCTACCCAGAAATCATGCAGTACACACTGGCTGTACCGTGCTCATGGCCATGTTCAAATGAAATGTTAAGAAGCCCTTCATTTCCTTTAGAAGCTTCCAGATAGCTCTGGGATAGTGCACAAAGCCTGAGACATATTCTCCCAGAGACAGGGTCACATAGACACAATCACGCTTATTTGAGAATAAAACAAAGGTGCATTTAGGTTTTTAAGATTTATGATCTGTAGTGGTTCTCCCATATAAACACCTGTTGGCTTGCTAAAGTAGCTAGACTAAGTCAGTGTACCTTGTTCATAAATTCATTCCTCATATTTTAAACAAATCAAATTTCCTGATGCGTCCTAAAGTATCCATTTCCTTACATAGAAATTTAAATGATCTACATGTTTGTCATTAAAAATATGTACATTCAAAAATAAATAAATAAGCCAACTCTTCCCTTAATACTTTTTGGACACAGTTTTGTCAAAGTCATGACTCTCTATTTCTATAATATTTACTATAATGTCCTATCTTCCCAAAACAGGGACACTTAGATCATAAAGATTTCACCTTTTGAGTCAAAACAAAGAAACCCCATTATATTGGGCAACCCTAACTGAGGAAACACTTCCTCAGGTTTCACTGCTAAGTAAATACAGTCTTTTACATTGATCTTTACCACAAATCTGTGAGTGACAGCTAAATAGTTAAGTGACACAGCCATTCAAAAGAATAAGGGACTATCTATTTTTATGACAGAAAGTGGTCATCATTCAAACTAGCAAACTAGCATATTGCCAAAAACTGTTTTGTATGATCATATTGTTTTGTGTGATCATAAGTAACACCTAAACAAAGGTTTTGTCCCAGTGTTTATGCATATCATTTTTTTTCATTGACTATGGATATTGAAGGAATATCCTGACTGCCTCTCCGCATACATATTCTTCATAGTTACAACTACCATTTTTTTTCACACGAAGAAATATTCTCCAAACTGATACTTAACATTAGTAATAACCATGAGTTTGGTAAATATATGAAAAGCAAATATTAATTCCTCTGAGCATGCTTTTCCACTTTCTTATGTCTAAAGTATTGGTGGTGGTCATCACCTCATGATTTTTAAAATACAATAGAGACTGTCTTATATGTTCTGTTCTCTCATATATGCTGGAATCTCACCCAATTTTGACATTAACTTGCATCCATTCTCTTCTGACAAGGAGAACATACAATGGGTATTGTGGTAAGGAAGAGTGAGGAGGTAGAAATGATAATACTGTAGTTCTTTGGGTATATATCATCTTTAATTTTCTCTGTCATCACCCTTTCCTATCATTTTTAATTCCTGATCACATTATCTTTGGCTTCCTGGGGACCTCTCTCTTTTTTCAATATGCATCATTAGGAAGGGCACACTGTTGACATGTTTATTTGGCACATTTTGTTATTAAACTTAATTAATCTTTGATACACCATCTATTTGCTGAAATACAGACCTACTCTATTTCTCAGGAATGTGTTTGATTAAAAATAACAGAAACTCCTATTATGATAGGTTAAATAAGCATTTTCTTTCTATACAAATAGAAATCTAAAAGTAGTAATGCCATAGATGGTGATGCAGCTTAATGATGATTTTAGAATTTTAGGCTAAATTTATCTTTATGCTCTCCTTACTCAACATACAGGTCTTCATTTCATGCTTGTCACTTGAGAATCAGAGGTCACAGATATGTATAAGATCATACGACATAGGTAACATTTGTTTTGCTCTTAATCTTATGGTCTTGTAAGTGTGTTATACACATGTTCATATGTTTCATTTCAGTTTTATATCTTTCTATATATTGCCTATTCATGTTTTTGGGGTTTGTGTGTGTGTGTCTGTGTAGTTTTTGGATGCATGAAGGAAATGTACCAGTCCTTCTGCTCTTAGAGAAGTGGCTGTAAAACAAACTAATTGAGAAAAACCACCACACAAGTAGCTCAACACTGTATTTCTTCTAGCTAACACAGCTAGGCTTACTTAAAATTTTTAAGTTAAACAAAAATAGCAAATATAGTATTCATAATTAAAGGGTAGATTTTATTTGTTTAAGGGTAAAGCTCCATTTTTTGGTAGGTCTTGTCATAAGAAATATTGACTCTTTTGCATTAAACTGTCATGATAAGTGGTATTTGCAAAAAGTGTTTGTAATCATTTCTAATAAAAGCAGGCTTTTTTCATTTTAATATGACAGAGTGAAACTAACTTCTATAATATATCTTGATGAAATCTAACACATTTTGCTTCAGAAGTGTTGCCAAGATATATTTTTTAATGGTCTCTTTATTAGTAGTACCCACTCTGTACTACTAAAAAAGAATCTGTGAATTGAATACATATGCATTGTATTTAAATAGCACACATGTATTTTAATACAAAAGACTTGGGTTCAGTTCATTATACAATTTCAGGATTGCCTTAGAAACACACTTCAAGAAATAAACTTAGAATATCAGAACTAAATAACTATGATTAAAAATGTTTACATATGTAGGCAAAGTGTCTCTTAATGACCACTGACTGAATTTTAGAATGTAGACCTCTGCTTAATTACTCAACAGTATGTATTTATTCAGTACATCATTATGTCACTCAAGTGTTTGGATTCAGATTGGTAGTACTGTATAAGTCAACATACTAACTTGTTTTAAGAATCTTTGTACAAACAAATTTTAAAGAGGCAAGTTTCACCCTCATATATTTTTGTGGTGATAAATCTCTAAAGAGGGTTTTAGAAGTTCAATTTGTAAGGCTTTCAATAATTTGCATTGCCAATGGCCATCAGGAGAAATCATAACATCTTCATTGTAAATATTTTCTAGATGACATTGTCCATTGCATTGTCCAAATTATTAAAGAAGGTCTTAAAGGCGAATTTTTTTTATAATTCAGTGCCATAAAAATTATCTTCTTTTTGGAAGACTGATCTGTCCCTTCTTGTGATAATTATACTGAGAGATTTATAGATAGCTTCCCTCTCTTTCCTAGATGTAGGACGTTCAAAAACATTTAGTATCCAATTATCTTCTCTGTCAGGACTATTTATCTCTTCCTTTTTAAATCCTCATGTTCTATTGCTAGATCAACATATATGTATATGTATATATATATATTTTAAATATATATAATATTACTATAGTAATTATGAAAATATATATTTTAAACTTGTATTTCACCTCAAAGGTGTTTAAGCAAAAGGTGTCATATAAGGAAAAATACTTATTCTAAAAATCAACTTGATGAAAACACCTTAAAACTCCAACACTAGCCTGTTCTTAAGATATTGTAAAGATTGAGAGACATATATTCAACAGACAGACAGAAAATGATAGGTGAAGCTATTTCCTTTTCATTGCCACAGAGTTGATTTGGGTTTAGAGAATCTCTATTCCTTGTACTTTAACTAAATAGATGCACATTTTTTAAAACGAGCTTAAGGAGCTGTATCTGTCCTTGTGGAATTTTTTTAAATTCCTGTGTTTTAAAAATAATGCTTTAAAATATGTTTAATATTTTTTTAAAATATTGTTTAAAATAATGCAGCAAAAAGATACAGAATACAAGCTGGAGAGATAGAGAGGAGAATGCAAATATATTGAATGCCTATGTGATACACAGTGATTATTTCATATAATTCTAATTCTTGGCAAGATGAATATCATTAGGTTGAATACTATATATGTGCACACTAAGAATGAAACAGGTAATTTAAATAAATTGCTCCAAAGAGCTAGGAAAAGGAAGCTCCAAAACTCTTACAAAAATAAATGATTATTTTTTAAAAAATGTTAAAAGAGGTTCCTGCCAAAGGCCCTGGGAGAATAAAGGGAAGAGAAATATGAAACAGAAGTCAGCAAGAACAAATTTTATGTTCATATTTTTTACATCAGGAGACAAAAATATTTTAAATTCTAGGCATATACTTTTGAAACTACATCAGAGAAACAGAGAAGACAGCTTGAAAGACAAATAAAATGTTTTAGGACCTGGGAGGTTTTAAGTGAAACTAAAAATAAAACAACTAAGCAAGCATCATTTTGGGAAAAAAGTAAACAAATGGATATGAAAATACCAATTTCAAAGCAATATAAAGAGAATTGAATGATTAGGAGATAACTATTTCTTATGAAGATAGGAAAGATGAAACACTTTGGATGCTTAACCAATGCTGGAGAAGATAAGTAAAAAATAGATGAGGTCTTCCACATGCAGAATTGAATAGAACTTCTTAGAACACAATTAGCAATCTGGCAAAGACACAGAGGAAGATCCTGCTTTTAATGTGTGTGAGGAAGGGAGCAGCGAATGGAGTCCCATATGCAAGAGAAAAATCACTGAGTACATATTTTCTTTAATACACACATGTAATATGAATTTGAAACTTCATATTATATGGACTTTCATATGTATGGAATTTTAAACTGAAAAGGCTTACATACACACTATCTTTCCAGAATGTTATGATTTATGTTTTTCAGATAAAATATATAGAATAAATTGACTGTAGAAGAGCTTGCCCTCAGGGAATCTAACTGTATTAAACAAGTCGAATTTTACCATGACTAAGATTATCTCATTATTTATGTTTATCCAATTTTGGCTTACTGTTATTTCTAAACAGGTTTCATTATATAATTCTATTTGAGAAATTAATATAATCAGTAAAATGCAAAGGAATTTCTAGATGATCTTACATATTTATATAATTAGGACACCTTAATATTTTAATTTCAGAATAGAATCATACGTTACAGTTTTTATATCTAAACTGTAGGAAATCTGTTATTACACTTGTGCTTATTATGCTAATATCCTCCCTCCCACCATCGCCTTCCAAGCAGCTCACAGTATGTTACGGAAGAATCACCAGGTATGCAAATAAACCATATACATATAAACATAGCAACAGGAGGATATACCAGTTATGGTGATTTTCTTTTTTTTGTACCTGGGTGAGGGATGAAAGTGGAAGAAAGGGTTCATGGTGCATGTGATATTGGGTAAGATTCTTACGGGATGAACAACAACTCACTTGCAGGAGAGTGGAGAGGTGAGTTTAGAAAAGTAAAATTTCTAGAGTAGCTTAAATAGTAAGGGTCATTATTAAAGAAGAGCAGAAACATTTAGATAAAAAAGTGTATTTGTCCTCTAAGTATAAATTATACATAGGAATTACAATATATTTCTGTATAATAAGGTTGCCTTTTTGGCTAATAATATTTTTCATGATCTCTCCAGTTTATTTTGATGATTATAAGTTTATTTAAATGATGGACATAATATATATCTTATTTTTTAATTTTTTATTTTTAATTTTAGTGTATCATCCTATTTTATTTATTTTTGTTAGACTCCAGTCTTTTTTCTCAATGGGTGTTCAAACATCAGTTGTGGTTGTAGTTGTAAGGAGAGGCGAGTTCATGGTCCTACTACTCCACCATCTTGATTCAATCCCTATTTTATTTATTTTTGTTAAGTTATAATTAACATAAAATATTATGTTTGTTTCAAATATATAACATAGTGATTCTGTATTTTTATATATTATAAAATGATCACCTCATTAAGACCAGTTACCATCCATCACCATACAAAATTCTTAACAATATCATTGACTATATTCCCTATGTACGTGACATCACTGTGACTTATGTGACTTATTTTTATAGCTGGAAGTCTGTACTTCTTAATCTCCTTCACCTGTTTCAGATAAATATCTTATTGACAGATAATTAGAGTAAGCATATTTAAAAACAGGTTTACTTGTGAGTTTCCTATCTATCCAAAACCTGTTACAATATTAAATATTTTATATAGAGGACCTATTTGCCAACCAATTCAATCAATACTTATCAAATATTTAGTATATACCTAGAAGAGTTCTATGAACTAAGCAGCAGCGAACAGACAAAACTTAAAAGGGGATTACACTTTAGGTAAAAGAAAAAGAAAATCAAACAAATCAACAAATCATCTAATCTCAGTAAGAAGCACAAACACAGTAACAAAAGGCATCATACTACAGAATAAAGGAAGGGAAAAGAGGAAACCTTTGATAAAGAGTCAGGGACATTCCTGCTGGGGAAGGGTTATGTCTGTTGAGTCTTAAACAATGAGAAGAAGCTGACATTTTGAAAAACTGAATTAAAATTATTCAAGCAGAAGGGACATATCCAAAGGCCTAAAACTGGAAAAATACTTGGTGTGGCCAGTATCAGTATAGTCAGTAAATTTAAGCAACAGAGTGACATAAGCTGATCGGTATTTTAGAAATTTAATTCATTCGATTTGTTAGGAGACAAACGAAATTTAGAAATGAAGTGGAAGAAACTTAGGAGAAAAAAGGAAACCATTTTTAGATGAAAAAAATGATAACTCAGAAAAAGATATTTGAATTATATGACCAACAAGGGGTTAATATCTATCTATCATCCATCTATATCTATGTATCTATGAACTTAGTTTTTATATTTCAAGAAAACAAGGATGAGCAATCCCACAGAAAAGTGAGCAGTTTTGAACTGACAGTTTATATAAAAAGAAATGCAAATATACCATAAGTATATTGAAAAAGTGACTACTAACTCTTATCTGTTTAATATTGGCTAAAATCCCAAAATTTGATCCTAAATTGTATCCCTAAAATGTGTCCCAAAGTTATGTTGGTAAAAATATGAACTGATGTGTACACAAGGATATTCAGCAAAGCAAAAGAGAATAAACAACTAAAATGTCCATCAGGACCAGTTGACAAGGTTATGGTACTTGGGACACTATTAAAACAAACAAAAAAAATTGAATAGAGATCTTTCTTTTTAGAATTATTTTCTAGAGTTATACAATAGAGGCAATAAATAAGAATGTGAAATCAAAAGAAGATATTTATTTTTACTATAGAAGATACTATATATTTATCTTGTATTTCATATATGTGTATATGTTGGTGTGTATACATGCATATGATGAGTAGACTGGTGCTTAACACATGACTGATAGTTTAATCAAAAATCAAATTTCAGGCCTAACAACTATTACAGATGTCAAGCAGAAAACCTGGCAGTTCAAATATGCTAATACTGAAGTCATGCATTTAACTTGCCCCGAATCCCCAAAATGATGCTAATGATGTAAATCTTCTCAGTGAATTCATATTTGTGTGCCAGTGCATCTGAATTTTTACATGTCTTAGTATTAGAATTAGAATACTCTTGATTAAACTAAAGAAAGAAAAGTTCTAGCATTAAAATTTGCAGCCAAGATATGGAGGGCAGGAAAAGAATAATTACAGTACGTTAATGGTCAAGATTTGCAGGCATTTCAGTCAAAACTTCCACAAGAGAAAAAGTCTAAAGTAAAAAGAAAATTTTGATGTATTTTTATTTTCAGGAAGAAGAAAACCTACAAATGGTTTCTCTTCCTGGTTTGGAGATCCATGAATATTTTAAAGATAAAGTGGAGATATTTATTAGTAGTCTGTAAGAACCTATTAAAGGTATGCAAGCAAGTTTTGTTACTTTTCAAAAAGAAAATAAGGCTCTGAAAATTTTATAGATGGACTTATATAAGACTATCTATATTTAACTACTGAAACTTAATTTTGTATTTATAGGTTAACTTTATCAATCATACTCATTTGCCCTATTAAATGAGATAAATGTCACCACTTGTGGAGAACTGCCAAAGCACTATCAGTGATCTAAAGCAAAACAATATTTGTAATTTATTTATAATTCAGAATTCAGCAGTTAAAAGTCTTTAACCTACTGATTTCTGACCTTGAACAAGCATATATTAACCTTTTTTTGAAGAGTAAAATTTACTGGCAGAAATAGTGTCTCTTCCTAATGATAAATATGAATTATGTCTTAATGTTCTAATGTATTTCTCAAAAACCACTACTTAAAGATTTTTTTCAGTTGTCAGAACATATAGCACACACTTGCAGAAGGGCTATGATTAGCACTCATGTATTAGTACTTATGTTTTTCCCCTTTGGAAAGCTAATACATAAAGAGTTTTTTTGCTACACGATCGAATCAGTAATTTTGTGCTCATGAACTGAGCACATAAAGACAAAGCATGCATAATTCATACATTTATTCATTCAAATTACTGAATAGCTACAATATAACTGTTTCTAGTCTAGATCTTGTGTATAAAGACATAATGATAAAAACAGATGTAGCCTCTGTTTTAGGGAACTTACTGGACTATAGAGGGGAAAAAAAACCTCACAAAATTATATTAATAGTTAGATGATTAGAAACTGAAATGAGTTCTATGATGTGGGAAGACAGATACAGTGTGATGGAAGAAAATGATAGTTTTTACTAATTAGGACTGGAGTGGGAGGTAACATATCATTAAAGAAGTAAGAAGCCGTTAGACAGAGCCAAGGTATGTACAAAATCTAAGAAGAATATTTAGAATGTTTTGAAGTTTAATTTGGATTTAACCCAGCATGCTATCAACTGATGACCTACTATGTCTAAAACACTATAATCTATTTAGGGAATACAATGTGACATCAGATAACACCTCTGTCTTTCAGGACCTTATATTGATGGCAATTAGGAATTAATAAATGTTTTTTAGCAGCCAGAGAAGTAGGGCCAGAAAACCCACGTAAGGTAATTCATTTGGTAGTATTTGGGAGTTTGAATGGGTAGGTATTGTTTTCAATACATTTTAGCTCATCTTTATAGAAGGTAGACTCTCCAAGCTGTTTTGTTAAGGTCATTCCATAGAAAAGGATCAGGTAGTGGGAGCAAGTGAAATGACTAGTTTCTTGAGCATTAATAAAGAACTTGACTTCAGACAGGGCACTACCTCTCTCCAGGAAAAAAAAAAAAAACAGAATGCTTCTTCAGGTTAGAATTATCCTTAAAAAATTATTTATACCATCAGCATTTATAACAGCATCTCCTAAAACATGTTTCAAAGAACTCTGCTTTCCTGAGATGTTCTTTGGTGGCTAAATTAATTTGGTGATTTCTGCATATGTATCCACTCCTTAGAGGTTCATTTGCATTAGTATATCAAAGATTATAAAAACTCCTGCAATAAAGAAACTTGTTTAACTTCCCTAAACACAGCATTTTCCCCAAGAGGATTATTTCGCTCATTTAATGCCTATTAATGTCTAGTGAAACTAGTGTCCCTTGAAACATGCTGAGAAAGATGATTTTGACGCTAAAGAATCACTTACTTCCTTTTGCATTTTCAATTAGCCATCAGATTTTCATGAAAGAAAACTTTTATGCTTCTTCCACCAAAGCAAAATGCCCCCACCTACTATGAATAGACGATTGACCTATATTTTCAATAACAGTCACTTTGAGAGACCTCTGCAAAGACATCTAACAAGGGACGGAAGTCCAGACCTGTGAATTTGCAATTTCCTGCTTCTTAGAATGCTGATCTCTATGGTCACAAACCCAAATCCTCCAGCACTACCAATTATAAATTGCACTCCATTCAGCTCTATTTGTATTCTAACCTTTGCGTTTGAAAGATTTTTAAGACTCTTCTCTGAGAAATTTTTAAAGCTCTAAAGAAGAGTGAAGCATTTGCAAAGAAAATGAGGCAATGACCCAGAAGCCGACTGTTGAGTGACCCAATTTGTAAGAAAAAAAGAGCATGCTCAGTGGAAAGACTGATTTTCTCAGGGCTGGATTAAGTGGGGTTTGTGTGTGTGTGTGTGTGTGTGTGTGTGTGTGTGTGAGGCAAGGGTGGGAACTAAAGAATAAAGGCACTGAAAGAACAGAAAGAAATTTCCAGAAGATGCCAACAAATTACAAACTATGTGTGTATGTGAGAGAGAGAGAGAGAGACAGAAGACACACACATACACGCATATATATATAGAGAGAGAGAGAGAGAGAGAGAGATTTTTATTAAATCAAAGTAAAGGTAGACTCATTCTGCAGTCAGCATTAAACTCACATAGCTCAAAATTTTCAAAAACATATCCAGATACACAGATACTTGTCAGAGAGAGAGTGTGATTCTACTTCTTTACTCTTGACATTTGGGAAAACTATAGTATTTTAATAAATAAAATGCTTTTGAACTAATAATTAATTAATTAAAATCACTTAAAAAAAACTTACATGTAGCAATCATTACCATCTATATTTGCAGGGAGACATTCATAGAAGCCCTATTTATTATCCACTCTTTTCAGCAAAGTATACCAAGACATGTTTGTCTCTTTTTCCAGAAGATAAATTATACTGAAGAAGGACATAAGTAATACCTTCAGATTATATTGCTCAGATCCTCTTTGATTAGCAATAATGCTAATTTGTTGTTTTGTTTTGTTTTTTGATGTTTCCATTAAAGAAAAGAAACTTGGCTCCCAGAGTCCCATATGTGATAAGAGTTATGATTAGGGGTCACCACTGACTCACTGCTTTTATTCCAATAAAGATAGTAAAAAGCATCAGAATCCCATTCCCCATAGAGCTTAGCTATGGGCAAAAATGTCTGATATTACTATCCCCATGTTCAGGTGAACTAGGTCAGTCCACGTCTAAGACCATCTAGAGCAGTGTAGACTCCCACCTCCAAGACCCACAGTAGGCTCTCTTGAATCCTGTCTGGATATTGCTGCACTGTAAGGGGGAGCAAAGGAACAAGTGAACACTTTGATGGACTGGTCTGTTTCCACTGAAGAACTTAAACTTCTGCCCCAGGGTGACTTAAAAGATCAAAGAAAGGCCTGGCACCAAAAGATAAGTCCTGAAATAGAAATAAAACCCTGGCTAATCACTAGCTTCTAATACATCATAGGAACTGTCAAGCACTAGCAAGTATTAAAATAATCTGGCTGAATGTTCTTTAAGCATTAGACACTAATTTAACCAAATCATGTGGAACACAGTCAAGTGAAAGAAATATATACATAGTTTTATAATCAAAGATCATGATGACCAAAATAAGCAGTGAAAGATTATAACTGATAATTTTTACATTGCCTTTTGACATTATAATTTATCAAAAAAAAGGCACAGAAGATGATTAAAATTGCATCCTCAAACCAAAGTTACATCTCCTACTTTGATCATTAACTATACCAAAACCATAGCTTTTGAGTCAATAAATCACACCCGAAGGAAACTTGAATAAATCGTTTCAATTAGAAATGCTTTGTCAGTAACAGAAGTGGTAATATGCACTTGTGAGTTTTTTTTTTTTCCAGTGTCATGAATTATATAACTGATTAATATGGTACTAATTGATTTATTAGCTTTGGAGCCCTGCAGAAAGTTGAGCACTTCATAGTAGAATGATTGCTTTAGGAAGCACAAAGAAATACAAATCAACCCATGAAGAGTGATGGATATCTCCCTTAAAACAATGTTCATCCTTTAAAGAGAAAAAAAAGTGTCAGAAAGAAAGGGAGGAAGAGAGGAAGGAAGAACGGGAAGGAAATATACTTTAAAGTGAAAAATATTAAACTGGACTTTGGTATTTGGAAATATATATGCTATTTTGGTTTATGGGCTTCATTAAAATGGTGAATAAAAAGAACAAGAGTCAGCCTCTGTAGATACATTATAATATAAAATCTAAAGAACAAATATGGTCAGCATGGTTAGTTTCAAAGCATCTCCATGTACATGCCTGTCAACATAACACTGACAAAATGTTAGGAGAAAACAATACTAAAATATATTCTTAAATTAGGCTGGACTGAGAAAATCTAATGTACAACACCCATGGTGCAATGTTCTCTCACCAAAGTTTTTTTTTTTAAACTAAGAATTGTATTTATTTATTTTTAATAGGAGGATTACTATTTATTTACACATTCATTCATTCATATTACCATAAACTAAATAAGCATTTTTAAATGAAGTTTAGTTGAGTTACAGTATTGTGTTAGTTTCAGGTATACAGCAAAGTGATTTGGTTGTATATGTATATGTATATTATTTTTCAGATTATTTTCCACTATAGGTTATTGTAAGATTGAATATAGTTCCCCATGCTATGTAGTAGGTCTTTGTTGTTTATCTATTTTATATATGGTAGTATATATCTGTTATTCCCAAATTCCTAATTTATTCCTCTCCCCTTCCCCTTTGGTAGTCACGAGTTTGTTTTTTATGTCTGTGAATCTGTTTCTGTTTTGTAAATAAGTTCATTTGTATTATTTTTTAGATTCCACATATAAGTGATATAATGACATTTGTTTTTCTGTATCTGACTTATTTCACTAAGTATGATAATCTCGAGTCCACTCATGTTGCTGCAAATGGCAATATTTCATTCTTTTTATGGCTGAGTATTATTCCTTTATGTATACATATTTCTATAGCACATCTCCTTTATCCATTCATCTATTGATGGGCACTTGAAAAAAAATAGGTTCACAGGCAGCTTTTAGAAAAAATAGAAATCTCGTGTTCTTTTTTCCTCCTGTTTCTTCCAATGGTAATACTTTATAAAATTATAGTACAATATCAAAATCAGAATATTGACACTGATATATCCCAGATACAGAACATTTCCATGACCACAAAAATTCCTTGTTACTGTCAATCCACCTACCTAACCACTCCTACTACGTCATACCTGACACCCAGAAACTGTTAATCTGTTTCCCATGTCTATAATATTTATATTTCCCTGTCAAAATATGTATATTTTGTCATTTCAAGAATGTTATATGAATGCTGTCATATAGTATGTAAACTTTTAGAATTGACTTTTTCAATCAGTTTAATTTTCTGGAGAGTCATCCAAGTCATTATGTATGTCTATAGTTCATTCCTTTATATTCCTATATTCTATGATATGGACATACTACATTTGTTCAACTATTCACTTACTGAGATTTGTTTCGGTTTCAGATTTTTACAAATAATGCTGCTATAAACAAACATGCACAGGCAGTTGTGTGGGCAGGAGTTTTTGCTGCTCTTCAACGTGTCCCAGAGTGTGCAATTACTGGGTTACATGATAGCAGACTGTTGCATGTTTTTGTTTGTTTGTTTGTTTTCTAAAGAATTGCCAAACTGTTTTCCAGAGTGGTTTTAGACTACATTTATACTAGCAAAGTGAAACAGTTTCTCCTCAGCCTTCCCAGCATTTGATGTTGACTCTCTTTTGTTTTATTCGTAAATAAGTAATAAGTGTACTTGATATCATATTGTGGTTTTAGCTTGCATTCACTTGATGAATAATGACATTGAACATCTTTCATGTGCTTATTCGACTGTATATTCCCATTGGTAAACTGTCTGTTTACATCATTATATATTTTCTTATTAGATTATGTGTTTTATTACTGTTGAGTTTTAAGAGTTATTTACGTATTCTAGATACCAGTCCTTATTGGGTATGTGATTTGCAAATATTTTCTCCCTATCCGTAGCTTGTGTTTTACTGGTTTTAACAAGGTCTTTTGCAGACCAAAAGTTTCAAACTTTGTTCAAATTTATCAATTCTTCCTTTTATGGATTATGTTATTAACATCAGGTTTAAGTTGCTGGTTTTCCCTAATGTCACTGCTGAATCGTACCCCAGATTTATGCAGTTAATTTTGAGGATCATAAAAAATAGTCTTATACAACTCATTTTTCTATTCATTTTTAGGATATTCAAGAAAATCCTGTTTACTCTTTTATATTCTATCTCAGGGAAGTCATGAAACCAAGTTTTCTTGGTCTCAGTGACAGGCAAAATTGTGCCTTCCAAAAAATATATATACTTTAATTATGTAGTAACTGTAAATTATATAATTTCAACAATTTCTCTGTGTGTGCGTGTGTATTCATCCCACTTACCAAACATTTAAGCAGAAATTTTATAGCTAAATTCTGGCAAGACTTGTATTTCTTTCATATTTTTGTTATCTTTTTAGCCATATTTTTTCTGCTGTCCTCATTAGGTAATCAATTTAATTTTTAAATTTTTAAAATTCATTTTTTTGTTGTTTGTCTTGTTAAGTTTCACTCCTACATACATACTGTTTTCTGCACACACCACACAAACAATCTGCATTTATATCTATTTGAGCCACCTTAAACCATAAATAAAAGTAAAGCAAAAATAGAAGGAGTTGTTAAGTTATTGAAAAGAGAGTGAGAATGTGACTGAGGACTAAAGAAGCTCACTTACCATTACAGTTTCTTCAAATTCTATATTTACATAATTCTGAAAATGAGATCACTACCACAGCATGTCAAATCGAAGGGAATTTGAATTGACAAGACTTGTGTCAATTTCTCTACAGCAGAGGTTATTATTCAGTGAAGGCTCCACACAAAAATATTGAACATTAACAGAAAGGAAGTTTAGCAAAGACAAAGAGGGAGGTCTGAAGTCTTTTCAAGGACACCTTCAGTGTAACTGTTTCATGACCCTGAGCTTATTCATAAGCCCTATAAACTGAAGACTATTCAGTCAAATGTTTATGATTCAATGTTTTTGAGATCATGATATGAAAGCATCAGAAAAGGATGAAATATAACTTGGACTTATCCTCTAAATTGATAGAAAATTGACATGATATTGAAGGCCAGAACTTTCATATTCTCCTCTCTGACCTAGCAATACTGTCCCCATTCATTTTCATGTTTAAAACAACTGCTACACAATATTTCATAATTAAATGAATACATTTACTTTGCAGTAAATGTATTATTAGTTTCTTCCTACGCAGATGCTGTGCCAAGAAATCTGAAAGAGCTTACTGGCTAAAGTATAAAAACATTGTCCTTGCTCAGTAAAAACAGCATTCCTGTGATGTACAGTGGTTTCAGGGAAAGAGTGGATTTTCATTACCTAAACTCTATCTAAAGAATCTGAATTAATTAGAAAGAAAAAAAGTAATGTTTTCAATAGATGCCTCAGAAGCCAATAGAATGGAATCTTTCTAAGGAATAACTCTTATCTACAAAGCTCTTGTTGCCAGCATGTTTCTTCAAAGCTTAAATTCTCATGCAGGTACACCATCCTTATAATCGGGACATACATTTTTAACATAAATCATGTTATATCACCTTGGGTGACCAGCAAAAGAGATCAAGGGTTATGATTTGAATTGCGGTGCACAAGCTATAAAACTATGTTTTAATTTTAAAATATTTAATGTACTACTTTTTGGTAATGAAATGGAGCATTTAACATCTTTATCACTTGGCAGAAGATGATGGAACTGGCCAGCTCAATTTCTGAAACCCTTCCAGTAACCAAGATAATTAATTTGAAAACTAGACTCTTATCCCAGGTCAGCATCTGCCCAACATCTTTGCTTAGGGTAAATTAAATTCTGACTCATTCATGAGACAAATGAGTGAAGATATCAGTTCAACTTTTCACTGCCCTTATGCCTCCCTGGATCTCTGTTTTTTAAGAAGGCCTGCCACAAAAAGAATACATTAAGAAATTTTTATTTTGCATTGTATAATAAATATGAGTAACATTTTCACTTTTTTCTAATTCTTTATTCCTCATTGCCTTTAAGGCCTATGATTAAAGATACTTCATTGGGGTCAGAGTTTGTATCTTAAAAAGTAACAATACAGGCTTCTAATAAACGCCAAGTCCACTGAATCTTTACCTACCCAGAGAGATTAGGTAGTACCTCAATTAAAGCAATATTGTTATCTCTTATGCTTCATTTGCCTGTGAATAGTGATTACCAGGATCTTGATTTAGAGTTAAGCAGACAATCTAAATACTCTAACGTGATAAAATGAAAACCATTACCAACATTTGCAGTGTAATAGATTCTTATTAGTGAATTAACATATTTCAAATTGTTTATTTTTTAAATAAATCAGAGCTTGGTGGTTTAAGTGAATTACCATGTATTAATTTATTCACTAACCACCATTAAACTAATTATACATGATCCCTGGAATATGAAGAATGTATACAGAATGCTAAAGGTATTACTGACTAGAAGTTTTTTCTTCTGTCCTTTTCTATATATTCTACATTGTCTACAATGCTATAAAAATAAAATATTTTCATTTTGAATATTAAATGTTACTTTAAACAAAAAGGAGTTATTTTTTTAGACCCCAAATTCAATGAGTGTCATATTAAGCATAATCTATAGGGACCTCAGTCATAGAGAACACTTAGATATCTTAAACTAAATAGCACCTATAAGGAAAAAAAAACAAAATAAAAGTCCATGCCAGAGAGATTCTGTCTAGACAGATGCTGATTGAAAGCAAGTCAGGGAATGTTTATTACAAGAATAACTTGTAAGGACTATTTTTTAGATACAATGAGATGAGATGATTGCTGAAACACGAAGGGGAGACTTTCAGTCTGAAATTATTATGTGGATGTGAGAAACAAGGTTGGACACAGTGGTGTGTTGTGCAGGTATATGTGTTTTTGTGTGTGTGTGGGTGTGTGTGTATGTGAGAAAAGTGTCTGAGTATAGAAACTGGGAATAGAAAGATAATATATTTAAAAGCGTCTTTACTGATGCCTCCAGATCATACATATAGAATAGCTTTACTATGTAAATCTTGTTTTAAATTGTCATAGTCATTCTGAATTCCAGCAAAGCTAAAAATCCAACTAAGAAGCCCAAAGAACTTCTTGTCAAAAGGCTGATCATGCAGCCCTATTTACTCTCATGTCTTTCCGTACTTGATTACATAAAAGCCAACATAAAATTCTTAAGGAATGGGAAAAAATTTAAATGTCACCTCAAACACAGACAACCTGACAATTTATCAAACTATTTATTTATTCAGCACATGGGCCAAGCTTTGGCAGTGAGTTATGCAGGACGTAAAAAAGTCGAAGTCTGAGATCTCACTCTCAAAGGTCTCTCAGACTAACTGAAGAGCCTCCACCTTGCTCACACATCCAGGACTTGATTACAGATGCACTTAACTGGTTCTATGGCTATGTTCATACCTTTGTATTGTATAACTAGATGAATGAAAGATATAATAGCTTCTTTCAGAAAAAAAAAGAAAACACACAGCAATATGAGAGAAAGACTTGATAAAGAATCAATTTTTAGAATTAGGCTAATAAAAGCATGCGAATATTTATGCCAATTACTATTTACTGTCTTCTGAAACAAAGTGTTTTAAGTTCTGAATTTAAAGGCATGTTTATTAAAGGGTATGTGCTCGACTGTGAAAGTCTCATAAACAGCTGGTTCCATAGATTTCTTACACAGCTCTCTCTTTAATGTTCTCCTCATAGGTTACATACCCTCCTAATAAAATCAGCTATTTGTACTTAGTAGAAAAATTCTGGGCCAGTTATTGCCAAATATTAAACGATTCATAAAAGGTTCTTCTGCACTGTCCAATTTCTTCCATTTTTGAAAAAACTCATTTTAATATTTCATTCAGTGATGTTTACAAATCACTGGTTCAAAGGAAACACACATGCAAACTATAAGACACTGCTAAAATCACTCCTCCAGGAAGTGTTTCATGACACAGACGTCTTGGAATCATAGCTTTACTGATATTCAATGGATGCATCATTTCCAAAAGGGAAATCTGAATAGAAAAAGAAAGGCACCATCTGTTTTGAATTGCAAAGCAGCTGCTCCCTCATTGTGATCTGCTTCACTGGAACTAGAGTTATTAAACTTGTAATTCCAAATACATTTCCTTTTAATTAAACTAAATGTGGAGATTTCTATGAAAGTTTTCTCATTACTTTTTGAAAATTAAGTTGGCAATGACAAATTGATTCATAAAGCAGGTATGCTATAAGTCTACAAAGTACATTACCAAGTTTGCCTTCTTTAACTTTGAAATGCTGTGATTCCGTCCTCCTCCCCCCCAAAATATTGCCAATCAGACTGTTAGGCTAGTTTTGTTTTTTAATTCTTTTACTGTCCTCAAGTATAAGAATATTGCTGTCTGACAGTCTCTTAACAAGTTACAGCAGTTTCTTAACAGTTTCTTAAAAGTTTACAGCAAATGGCAGTGCCCATTCACAGAGATATTTAAGTACAGAAACACATATCTAGGGAATTTAAAAAACTTACTGTCTACTTCTAACACTGTCCTTCTTCATTTTAGAGCTGACCATGGTGGCTGGCTGTGGCATATACTCAGCCAAAATCTCCACCCTCTTGACTTGACTGCTATCCTGGAAAACCTTGAGTACAGTGTTTGCCATAAAGTCCAAGTTACAGATCAGTTTAAGAATCAAAAACTTCACCAGCCTTTGGGGAGAATATACTCAACAATCTAATGCAACTTTAGAAACAAAAATTTAGACGTGCAGCTCAAAAGATGATTCTTGATTAGAACTTTTTTTGATTCATCTCTTCTCCTTACCCCAGCAGAACATAAGCTCTGCCTTCTTGCTGCTATTATTAACACCCTAAATGCATATTTTTATAGGCTGTCATATCTTTTACTATTTATTAGGGATCTTTACAAGAAAAAAAAATCTCCTTTGGACTGTATGTTCTTAAAATGCAGGGTATCTAGCCAATTCACCTGTGAGCCTACAGTGCTAACCAGCAAATCAATTCCCTTCCCTTTAACCAAAAAATATTTTTGAGTTACTTCTGTGTGCCAAAGGCTTTTCTAGTAGTTGAAAACTAGTGTGTCCCCTAAGTTCTCAAGAGTAAACTGGGGGTTGAAAAATGGCAACTTATAAAACGCTACTTATTAAATCACTGCTTTTGTTGTGAAGCTTTAAAATCCACAGCAGCAATAAAGAAGCTTCTTTCATATTGTTAACTTAAGGGTTTCACATTTGTGAAATACAAATTTGTTTCACAACAGATACCATTTTTTCATACTTTTTAGGCACATATGGAGTACTTCAATTTAAACTTTCTATAAATCCTTATCTTAATATGTTTCTCTTTTTCACATTTATCTCTAATACTCAAAAGATTCTTGTTGTGGTCTAAAGGAGAGTCTTGTGTTTCGGAGGTGGTCTTGGTATATGTGATCTGCTACTATGTCTAAGATTTACAATAATGCCATTGTGAAAAATGTTGATCCCTTTAGAGGACTGCTACCGAAATGTAACTCTATCACTTGGTAAAGGTTAGCAAATTAATCCATTGTTCCTAATTGACGCTCAAGAAAAAGTAGATGTATTGCTGACATATTAACAAGTTTTGCTTGTTGACATTTGAAAGAAGAGGTCACTATTTTGAGCTACAGCTCAAAGTATTCACAACAAGGCTTGGTAAGTTGAGGAGTATTATTTTGATGGGGTTCAGGTTGACAAAACATATTCTGAGAGAGAGAGAAAAAGACAAATTTTCCATTTCTCAAATTAGATCAGGTCAAACTCTAAGTACCACTACTTAAACATATGCAGTCTAGATTATAGCCATTTTAAACAAGACCTCCAAGGTTACCTGGGCAAATCCTTCTTATTTAAGTTCTGAGTCCAACATTGATACTATGGTTCTGATGAGGAGAGCCACCCTGAATCAACTACGAAGGAGATGACAGTGCTTTGTGCTGAAGAGGTAAATAAGATTACGTCAGAGATAGCCTTGTGAAGCTCAAGTGTGATAAAATTAAGTACATATTATAGGTGATTATGGGAATGTATGGATAAGAGGGTGAGATATACAGAAGTATCCTTCAAAGTGATCTAAATATAGTCTCATGAAGGCTAGATATACCTATGACTACAAGTTTAAAAAATGGACTTGTTCAGTATCAAGGCTAGAAAAAAGAACAGAAAAGCATATTTCTCATTGGCCAAAAGGAGAAATGGAGTGTGACTAACCAGCCACTGTTTAGATAACCTTTTCATAAACAGAGGATGAGCTGGTAAGTCACAGTGTGTCTTGGATGACTCATTTCTCAGGACTGCCTATCCTCTAGTTCCAGTTAAAACTCACACGGATTGTGGTAAAAAGCCCTGTTCCCAACCTGTCTGCTGGAAGACAGGCATGTGTCTAAATCCTATCGATGGCACTGACCATCTATGAGGTTTGTGCAAATTCTTAATTTCCCCAAGTTTTACTTTCCTCATCTGTAGAATGACAGGCATAAAATAACCTATGCTGTGAAACTGTAAGAGAATAAAATATGTGGGGAGTTACAGCACTTTTAGCACAGGGCTAAGACTCAAGACAATTTCTAACAACAGCTGCTACTATTGTCATTATCATTATGACCTGATCATAAATTCACTACCTATGAATACTTCCCTGTAAAGGGCTAAGGCAGCGATTGGAAAACATTAGCATCTATCACCATTGCATTTTTATTTTTCCTCAGTGGTAATACTGGAACTTTGTATTTCAACTTCTTATAGGTTTAATTAACATGAGTTATCTTCTCTGTTGACTTGATTTATTTTGGGTTATGCTCACAAAAATTAAGTATCTGGTCCTTCAATTAAGTATCTGCCTAACTGAAGCATTCACATTTCCTAAATCTAGTTTGGCCCAGGTTTCACTTCTTGTATAAGTGGAATTTATGTTGGCCCATGCTTCAGTGTACCCCTTCTAACCCCCAAAAAGGATAACTAAACACAGAAAAATGTGTCTGAGAAACAAGACCACATTTTCCAATTTCTTTTCCATTGGTAAAAGTTCCATTAACTATTATTCAGCAACTTACTGATTTTTAAATTTATACACAAACATTCTTCTGTGCAATCTCAATAATCTCACAAACTTTTTTAAAGTTATATATACAGTTTCCCTGGACAGGAAAATATAAAAATCATACCTGATTTCTATGGCAGTGAGTGCTTCAAAGAGATGTTCAAATGCAATCACACACACAAATATTCATTTCAATCATTTTTCGAGTCTGTCTTCCCTTCCTGTTGATAACAGTTCCATTTTCAAACATTCCCTTTGGTCATACACTAGTGAGTTTTGGAAGAGATAGCAACTTTTTGTAAAGTGTGATTCACTTAATTCTGTTGGTAGTAATTCCATGGCATCTTGACAGCTGTCTTTCCAACAGATTTTCCCTTCTGAAAATAAAATCCTCAAAACCCTACCATTCAAATTCTTCAAAATTAAAGATCTTAGATATTAGGGATTTTATGCATTGTAATGCAACTTTATAGTCACACAACTATGAAGCCTCTGAAATTAGGTAATAAACTAAGAAAACTAGTGAAACTAAAGAAATCAGATACTAAAGGTAAAACATTGATGGCTTCTTGAACACCAACAGGTGCTCTTTCTACTGTAGTTGTTGTTTTGTTGTTGTCACACTGAGTTAGCGGAGAGGGGCAAAGATGTACTCCAGGCCTGTGCTGGCAATGTCTAAAGCTCGGCTGAAATGAAAAACTCCCTCACAGTTAGGTTCACTCACAAATTTTAAAAGGACCAAAATATTTTCTTGAAAAAAATGCAGCTGTTCTGTTGTTATTCTTTTTCAGAAAGCACATATCGTTCCTATAAATTAACTATACTGAGATAGTAATATTTTACTAGAATCTGAAGTACAACTCCTCCTATAACAAAAATAAATAAATGAAATCCAAAGAAAACCAAGACATGAGAAAACAACACTTTCTGGTACATGTGCAGACCTGCCTCACTGAGACCATATCCTCCATAGATGCAGGATCTCTTTGCCAAGACCTCTCTGCAGAGATAGTTTTCAAGGGACAAGTAATAGGTTTGTTCTTCCAGTATGTTCATAATCCAGTCATGATTCTGGAAATCTCATGCTTCCTGTCTTCAATTTTGTTCTCAATAGACTTTGTTGTAAATATATAAAAATCAATAAAACCTTGAAGGAAAGAATCTTTAATTCAAACCTTCGTCTTTTTCCCTAACCCTACTTCCAATTTCCTAGATTCTCCCAGATGGCAGATTGCATTTTTCAGTGACGTGCAGGACTTTCCAAAACTCAAGAGTCATTCAGAATAGTGTTAAGAGTGTCTGAGCACTATGTTAACAGTTCTTAAAAACAATTGTCTGAAGAACAATTGCAGTCAAAATACAAAGCAGTATCTCAGAAAAGAATATGATATGACTGTCAGAGCAAACTAGTTTATGAAGCCATTCTCCATTTGTTGACTAGCTTTGAATTAGGAACAAATAAACAGTGGAAAAGCCAAGAAGACAACAACTCAATAGTTTGCATTGAGAGCCACTATCATCTTCTGTTATTTCCATAGTCAACTTAATATTCTCACAACTCTATTAGGGACACTCATGTCTTGTAATAATTTTCAGCAGTTTCCCTTAGATTTGTTTCAGGGAGAAGGAGGCTGCAGATGTCTCCTTCCCAAGATACGGTACTTCCTTATGCTTTCTGGTGGTGAAATATTTCTTGCTTCTAAAATGATAATCTTCTCCCTCCAGAATACACTTTGATTTATCTCAAACACTAAATCTAAGAACCTATTTACCTACTCAAATTTTGCTCAATTAAATTAGTGGTGGTGGGGCAGCTTTTGCCAGAACTGAAAGCCAGGATAGAGATAGGGAGAGAGAAAGAAAATTGGAAAGAGACATAAAGACAGAGATAGAGAGACTTAGGTAGAGACAGGTGTTTAAAGCCAACACTAAAATTATATGAATTCAGATTTCTCCCTGAAGATTTATAGAAAGGATAATATGCCTTCAGATAGCTATTTATTTTGTACTAGGTCAACCTGTAAGCATAGAATGTTATAATGAAAAAATAGCTATATCAGATTTTTCTTCAAAATATTCAAGAGACTTTAACAGTTATGGCTCAAGTGACAAAGAACCTAGGGTTTAGCTTCAGACATCCTTGGGCTCCACCTTTCTGGCTCCACTACTGACTACCTGACCAGCTGAAATGTCTCTTACCTTAGCTAAGCCGTAGGATACTCAATTATATGTTGTATATAATAAATTAATTTAATTAGGCAAAATAGATTAAATGAGGTAGTATCTAACATGTAAGTGCTATCTAATTACTCTCTGTTATTATTTGTTTTTATTTTATTCATTAATAAAGTATAATAAATTGAAGGCCTTTTAGTCCCTTGATCTCAAAAAATCATCTCCCCTTCATCATTTCCATTTTATTTCCCAAGTCAGTAGGACACTATGGAGAGAAAATTAAGTAGTCCACATTTCAAAAACAATTTCTGGAATATGCCATTTTAAGAACCAAATGATAAAGGAAATTGTTTTTTTATGGGAAGGAAATTACTTTCTCAAAGATAAAAAGGCAGGACTTTGACATAATTAAAAAGAGCCTCTCGTACACCGTAAGTGTTACACACATAAAGGATTTTTTTCTTTTTTTAGATGCAACAGGAAAATAACTTGAGCAGCAACGTAAAGTCATTGTTCAATAAATTAAGATTGAATTTTCTTTTAACTACCGTATACTACCTGATAAATTCAACTTTCTTACAGGGATTTTTTTAAGGGAAAAATATAGAATAGGATCAAATAATTAAATTAAAGCAATGTAAGTGATGTGATTGATGCCCTCATTGAGATAGTTGATATTTTTGGAGTCAACAGGTATTTGAGAAAAAATGAAAAATAGTATACATGGTAACAAAAAATTACCGAACTCTGGAAAATAAGAAGTCACAAAAAGAGCTTTGGGGACTGCATCACAGAGGTTATTGAGTGGTCACAGAATTTCATATTCACATAAAACCTACTGACATCTCATAAAAATAGCTTTAGGTTTTGCATTAATTCCCCTAACTGAATGGTAAAGAAAAGTAGCCTATATGAAGTATGTATAAGTGCCAGGTGTTTTAAATCTGTTATCTGTTAATCTTCACAATAGGACTTCAAGATTGGTTATTTTCCCAATTCAAAGGAAACAAATTATCATAAAGAATTTTCAATAACTCATTCAAGGTCATATACCTAGTAATGTGAGAGACTGGGATTCAAACTCAGGTGGATCAGCCTCTATCTTAGGTCAGTTTCCCCCAAAGTAAAGCCTAAGAGGGGCCTCCTTTGGAAATGAATTTATCTCAATAAGTGAGTACTTTCAAATGAAGGTGAGAAGAAAATGTGATAGGACAAAAATGTTCAGCAAAGAAGTGAGAAGTGGTCCCAGCAGAAGACTAGCTTCGCTGGGTCCCTAGGGAAGCGCTGGAGCACGCACTGCAGCACAGAGGCAGAGCCACGTGGCTGTATGGCTACGACTGCAGAGACTGGGGAAAGGGCACCGAAGGCTGGGGGACCGTGGAGGGAGAGGGTATGTAATGCCCAGAGTGGGGGAGGAAGCATAATCAGGGACTCGGGGTGGTGGTGCGGGAGATGGGGGGAGAAAATGCATAATACTCAGGAATAGAGAGAGGGACCCTCTTAGGAAAGGTTAGGGATGGGAGAAGGTGTTGCTGAAAGAGAGGATGAGTAAAACCCAGGAGTAGGCAAAAATCTCATTAAGGTTATTTTTCTGTTATTTTTTTTAAGGTTATTTATTAGCTATTGGTACCACAAAAAGCAGCTGGTACCACAGAAAGCAGCTGGCAAATGGGGCACTCCTAGTAAAGAGAATCTGGACCAGGTACCGAGAAGATCCACTGCAGCCTCTGAAACCTTTTACAGTATGTTATCTTTTCATGTAAATATTCCACCTGCTGGGATGTTGGATAATGGACTAAACTGATATTCTGTCAACTCTCTGGCACATGGACTCCCTGTGTCACTTCCCTTGCTTGCTGCATTCAAATTCTCTCCTTCTCTTATGGAGGTTGAAACTTAACCGTGAACATTTCCTGGCCTGATTCCCCATCCTGATACAGGCAAGACTATACAGTTATTATAAAAATTTATACAATGCTGAAGCTGAAGCACACACACATGTGTGTATGAGTGTGTGTCTATATGTGTGTGTATGTGAGTAGTGCCTGCTCAAAGACAGATCCATCTAACTAATTTGTGAACCCAAAAAAGTACCCTACTCATATTTGAACATTATAAAAATGTATTTGTAAATAGTGATAATATATTAGTTACGATACATTAGCTATAGATGAAGTCTTAATGTAGAATTTGCTTGAGGTCCTCAACACAAAAAATTCATTTATGTGACAATTTTCATTCAAATTTGTATAACCATAAAGGCTTTGTTGCTGTTGTTGTTTTCTTTGTTAGTATGGAAGATGGGCAAATGGCCCACCTATTTTACACTAAATTTTCATTCTGCTTAGGAGCTATAACTCTGAATTTTATTATTATTATTACTACTATTATTAATCTTAGTGACTAGCTTCTTCCTGAGATTTATTTTCTTTAACAAAAATTGTTTCTGAATACTTATAAGTGTTGAAACCCATAAAAAAGTCATTTAGTTCTGTGACACATTCTACAACTCTCTCATCCTTATTCCCAGAGATGGGGAGCTTCACTCTTCTGTTTGGATATTTGATCTCCCTCACATCCCATAAAAAGTCAATTTCTTATATCAGGTTCTTGGTTGTTAGTTGATTTAATTTACATATCCTAGTTTGCTACTAAACCAACCAATTACCAAGTTATTACTCTTGCTGGTTACCAAAAATGTCATGTATAGCTCAGGGTCCTTAGCTTCAGAAGAATAAACCTCCCCTGTGGAGAGAGAGTAATTTACAGAACATGTGGCCTTCCCAGCATAACTATTTACTTCCCACCTTTTACCTCACATGTCCTGGGCTGCTAGGTACAGTATTTGATTCCATAATCTATTCCAGGGGGGGAAGAAAAAAGTTCTGGATGAATGTATAACCCCTGCAACCAAGGTTGAGTTAACGTCTAAGAATTTATGACAGGCTTCCTGGCTCTAGTCGCTACCCAAGAATCTGGGAAACAGTGAATGACTGACCGCCCAGCATCCTTCAGGTACAAGCAGTCAGAGCTCACGTCAGCAGAAAAGTCTTACTGACAGTGATTGCTCACTACAACTTTCAGTCTTACTGTTAATAGTTCATTCACTATCCTCTTCGGTATTCCTGACCCAAAGTCATACAAAAACTCAATGTTTATGTTCAGCCCTAAATAGCTTGAGCCTGTCCCATCCATTCCTCGGTTTCTGTGAATTTGACTTTCCCGGAGCTGTGCACCCCAGCTGAACTGCTCCCATCTGAGGGGCTTATTCCAGTAGTGCTCTTCCCAACACCAGTGAGGGAGAATCCTTTACAAAATGTTCTGGTAATTAGTTTCATGTAACACTGCTGTGTTATCACAACCTCATCTCCTCGTCCTTGAGACTATCTCCCCCCCCTACCCGCTGCAAAAGGACTCCAAATCTATATCATATAACAGCATAAATTCAGCTGGTTTCACCATACCCTACCAGCCTCCGAAAAATGAAATTCATAATCATGCAGTTGAAAATAGGGCTAGAGGGAAGCAGGGACTTGATCTTAGTTAGAATGAGCCTTCCTCATTCTACCACCCTCTTCTCAGTTCTCCTGACATGTGGAGACTCTTTGACTTGTTCAAGATCACTCAGCTATAAAAGCAAACTCACTCATTCTGAATCCATCCTCCTCATGTTACTATACTCTCAGTTTCACTATGAATGAGGAGCAAAGGGACGCATCACCACCAGATATTTTATCTCCCTCTTTCTGCCAGTTTGTCTTGTATGCCCTTTTTATTGCCAGAACAAAGCAAAAAAGAACACAACAGAAAACAGTCACTGCCTGAATTCAGTGGAGAATTTCTCTCCCACCAATCCAGATTCTTCTTCCACAAACTCTACTTCAATGCCAGCGATGCACCGTGGGCTTCTGTTTATGGTCACTGTGCTCACCACTCATCTTTAAAACATTCTATTTTCCAAAGGTCTGGGTTTTTTGCTTGTCTTTTGTTTGTTTTCCCCAGATGCACTTCTTATTACAAGACGCCGCCAGGGACTACACGCGGAATGGACTATACTTGCACACATCAAAACGCTAAATCAGTTCCATTCTCACTTTGTCCTCCATTTAGCATTCTGTCTGGCAACTCTTATTTTCCCAGCCTAACACCCTTTCATCACTTCTTTGGAATAAACACTTTTTACATTCAGTGTCTGAAAGGTTACGGGTAGACAAAAGCTGGTGATTTCCTGGACAATTTATGCACTTCTACCAGAATTTAGCCTTTGCTTAGGACTAATGGGATTCATCGACTGATCTTTCATGGTACAATCTAGGCTTCAGAATCAGTTTAGGGTCCAAATCTTGGCCCTGCAACTTACTGTAGCTATAAGATATGATGGATAAAGAGGAGCCACACATAAAACACCATTTGTTTTGTGTTATACAGGTCCTGTGAGTATTTAAAAAAAAAAATCCTTATACTCTCAATTTTTAAACAGTCACAACAGAAACATAATTTAAATTAATAAATTTATGTTTTCCAAATATCTGAAAGTGCTTTAAAACATAGTTGTTCACCCAGGACAAATCTCATCCATTTCTTTCTCTTACTTGCCAATGTTGACTATAAAAGTAACATAAAGCAAAACATTACCAATGATCACTACAGGATCATAACTAATCATCCTATGACTTTGTGTAGATTTTCTTTCATGTGTGGGTGTTTCCAGTGCAGACAACATCCAATCTTTTGTGAATTCAAAAACAGGCAAAAGTGATTTCATTTTTGGATAACTAGCATGTCAGCAAATAAAACTTTCATTCATTTACCTCTAAGAGAAGTTTGTGATGTTTGCTGGTCTCCACCAACTGAAAGAAAAATCATGTTTATATCTCAGGTGGCAAAAAAATAATCACCATTTATTTTGTTAAAATAATGATAAGAAAAATAAGAAAAGGCAAGGAAAAACTAAAAGCAAAACTATGCCAGATGGGAGAAAATATTAGAACCAGAAAGTAAAAGACTCATTTTGACAAGCCAAGTTATATTTATTATATATAAATCAATGTTGAATTTTGTGGTAAGTGTTAAAAACCAAGTAAGAACTCAATAATTGTGCTTTCTTTAACATTCACATTTGTGTTAAAAAATAATTTTGACTTTTGAAAGTTAAAAATACATAATTATTTGTTTAAATTTTTTGCAGAAATCTTTGTATTATATAAACTCATGATTATATCATATCCTCTCAAATTGTATGAGACCGAGGCAATAAAACATATAATATGAGTATTTTTATTTGTTTTTTCCTCTTTGTCTTGTTTGCACTATTAAATAGTTGTATCGCTTTTGAATACTTTAGTCACTTGACATCTCAATTTATACATTAATAAAATTAAGGACTACAGTAGAAAGTAAAGATCCATTGAGATCTAAAATGTCATGATTCTAAGAAGGTTCCAAAGGTTTACACTACCAATATTTGCCCACCATCACTATTTGGCTTTTTGGCCTGTGCCCAGCATCACATCCTTCAGTAACCCTGTGGCAACATCTAGCCCCATGACCTCCCCCTTTGTTTCCAACACCATCTTGGCTTCACCTCTTTCCCTGGTCAGCCTAGCATCCATGACCCATTATTTCAATCACTCTGTCTCCATAACCATGGCATACCTCTGCTCAATTTTATGAAGAAATTTTTTCAGTCTCCTTCCTCCCTCTCTTCCCCAGCCCAAGGAAAGATTCCATGCAAAGGGGAGACTTTGAGAAAATGGCAGCCCCTTGTAATACAAGATCCAAAATAAATAAATGTGGATGCTGGTGGACCATCACAGCACAATTTGGAGGTTAAGAGTAGGCATACTTTCCTAAAAAAAAAAACATCATTTACTTTAAAATTCAAAAATAATTTGTATCATCTTCTCTTTCCAAGAACAGAAAAAAAGCACAAGGGAAAACAATGAGGCAAAGAGTCTGATTTTAATTATTCAGTAAGCCTTTAAGCATATACTAAAGTACTTGCTGTATGTAAATCACAGTCTGAGGTCATAAAATACATGTGAAACTTGCTTTTAAAATGGTCATCTTCAGAACTCATCAGCTAAATTCAGGGTTAGGCCATGTACTAATTTTATCATTGGTAAATATCTAGGAGTCACATAAGATAATCATTAATTATAATTTATAATTATATATAAATTATATATAATTTTCCATCCACTTATTTTTTTAAGCTTAAACTATTTCCTTGTTAGGTTCCCATCCCTCGGCCCAAACACCAAAGATGTAAGCTTTTCCAGTACCTATAAACCAAAACAGTTAAATTCCATCAAGAAAATTTGCCATTATTTGTTTTTCTATTTGTTTTGTTTTTGTTTTAATCCCTAGTGAGAGATAATCTGCTCCTACTTCATTGTACTGGAAAAAAAAAAAAAGCTAAATTTATTCTGGAGTAATGGGAACATTTATCTAGCAGAGAATTTGAGCAGAAGTCAGAAGGGCAAGACAAGGTAAACATGGCAGAGTTTCCAATATCTATTTTCCCTTTGTCTCTTTGTGACAAAACCCTGATTTTTACCTAAATACAACGCCCAGGTAAAGGGACTGCAAGTCCCAGCCTCCTTTTAGCTGGGCAGAGCTATTTACTACGTCTAGCAAACGAGAAATATTTGTAAAAGGAAGATGGTGGGTCCCTCTTCCATGCTGCTGTTCAAAATGATGACCTGAACTCCAGCAGCCCTCTTGGACCATGCAGTCCAGGGCCTAGCAAGCAGAAAGCTGGAAGAATCTTGGGTCCCTGCTGACAGGACCAACTGGTCCATTAGGCTAGGTGGAAGTGAGACAGGAAGAGGGCAGGGCATAGCCATTCAAGGAACACTACAGCAATTAACATCAAAATGGTGAAAGATTCAACCTCCAGTAAGCCTTGAGGCTCAAGATAGTAGGAGATTTGACTTCTAGCAGATCTGGAGCTTCATTGTATGCTCATTGTAATATATTAACATGGTGAATAAAATGCCCACAGGCACTATGGCAATCCCAAGGCTAGCCACAAAAGGTCAAAGAGTGGGAAATGGCCCACTTCCTGGGAATCCCAGCCCCTTCCCCAGACTAGTATGACTGGTCCTTCCACTTATTAGCATATGAAGCCACTGAGCCCATAAAAAATGGCAACACAGCGCCTCCTGGCCATTGTCTTCTCTCCCTCCCTCTTTGGAGACAGCCCACACTGTGTCTACTGAGCGTGTACCTACTTTTAATCTTAGCACCCTACCCCCACACCTTTCTCTTGCCTTTCAGTGTATCTCTCTGAATAAATCTACCTTTAATCAACTGTGGCTCGCCCTTGAATTCTTTTCTGTGCGAAGCCAAGGACCCACACTTGGCAGGGAACGTCCCAGGGACTCAATGAAAGCCTGAGACATGGCCCTCCTCACATCCCACATCCGTTCTTCCTGCATCAGACCCAGGGCTCTAGATCCATAGTAGTATTAGAGATCCATACACATTTCAAAATTTCTTTTAAAATTAAAATTAGAAAGGTAAACTTTTATGTTTAAATATATACAGTATTAACATATTCATCTTTATATCAACACAGTCACAAAGCATTATATATATCCTCGATAGAGGAAGGAGCTGATGAAGGTAAAGGTCCTCAGGCCCAGGAAAGTTACAACACAGGCCTGCTTGCTGACCAGGAGCATCAATCAACCCTGCATGTCCTCCTCTATATACACGTTAGGTGAGAGAGCGTGAACGTCTATCTTGTTTAAGGCACTATTATTTGGAGTTTTTTGATACATATCAAGAAACTGAATCTTAGCTGATTCAAGAGGTAAGGGCTATAGGCAGGTACTCACATTGACTTATGGAAAGTACACAAACAAATACAGGACCCAAATCATGTAAGACCGAACATGTCAAATACCGCACATACACCACCTCCTTTAATCCTGTCAGGCTGATAGCCTTTGCTTCAATTTTCAACAAGTATGTTAAGGATGCATATTTGTGTTCCCCCAAAATTCATATGTTAAAACCAATCCTCACTGGGATGGAATTAGAAGGTGGGCCCTTTGAGAGGTAATCAGGTCATGAGGGTAGCAGAGCTGTCATGATGAGATTAATACCCTTATAAGAAGAGACAAGAGTCAGCTTCCTCTCTATCTGCTCCATCATGTAAGGATACAAGGAGAAGCCAACAGTCTGCAGACCCGAAATTAGACACTGGATCTGCTAGCACCTTTATCTGGGGCTCCACAGCCTCCAGAACTGTGAGGAGTAAATGTCTGTGGCTTAAGTCACCCAATCTATGCTATTTTGTTACAGCAGCCAAAGCCAACTAAGAGAAAGTGACTCTGACTCCTTTATACTCCAACTTTCTAGGTCCCACGGTAACTTTGATGTTGTGAAAGTCAAACTCAGCCTTGGCTCTGGGCCACCTACCTGTCATTACTAACAGCTTTCTCATCTATGAAAAGGAGTTATTACTAATTGCTACATAGGATAATGTGAAAAGATACGAGCATTTAAATACTATAAAATACTAACATTTAAATACTATAAAAATGTCAGATACGACTGTCTCCCTCACATATCATCTACTTCCCTTCAAGTCTGCCCTTGAAAAATTTTTTAAGTAAGAGTACATAGGGGAAATGGGTACATTATTAAAATTTCAGGTCTAATTCCACTGAGGAGGAAACTAGACCTGTAGGAATCACTGTAGTGATAAATGGGATCAAGCTAGCAGTACCTTGTTTCCAAACAAAGCTTATTGTCAAAGACTCATCCCAAAAAAACCTGTAAAATAATTATGTGTAATATATAGATGGTTTATTAAAATTGAATATATTATAATACATAATAGGTGTATTATACAGTATATATTATAGACATGCATATACATACATATATCTATATGGAAATTGCTTTGATGTGGAATAAAGCCAAAGTCTATAAATGGGTTAAAACTAAAACAGATATGACTATACTGTACTTCATACTTCACAGTGCCATCTTCTGACTACCAATGGAAGTGCAGTTCCAGTAAAACAGCAATTTAACTTTCTAAGGAAAATTTGGCTACCATCATTATTTATTATTATTATTATGTGAGGTTTCAAGACAGTCTGAGTCCAAATAATTAGTCTGTTGCTTTTCACTCTGTTAAACAAAAGGAGGCACTATTTGTGACACGGGGGATATTATCAGGGTTTGCAGACAAACGGCATACAGCCACAGTGCACCAGAACCCTTGGTTCACGCATCCATGTGCGTGTAATGGCACAAGTCTAGTTTTTACACCAGTCTGCCTATGGTTCTCAGTAGCCACTTTGTTTCTGAGTTGCCTCCCAGATGCCTGACACCACAAATTTTAGTGTCAAATTTCACTGTATGAGGATCCTGACCTTGAGGCTATGTCTATTAAATTGTGGCTCAAATGCCACCTCTAACTTTAGTAATGTTGTAATTTTAGATATATTAACTTCTCTAATCCTCAAATGTCCTAATCTATAAAGTATCTTTATGAGGTACAGAAAAACATTAAATAAAGTAACCGTAAAGGACTGTGCAGTACGATTCTTACACATAAAAAACAAACAGCAACCTTTAACTCCTGATATAGGTATCTGAGCAGTAAACACAGCTACCTGGGATCACACAACTTCTGAGCTGCAGTTAGAACGCAGGTCAGTCTGATTCCTACCACATGTATCTAAGCCCCAGAGTGGAAACTTGGAAACCTGCTGGAGCCAGAAGGTAGGACACTGTAGGTCCCTGCTGTGACTTTGAAAAACAACATCCAGAAATGAAGATACTATTATACAAATATATCATTACTTTTCTTTCACAATAAGAACAAAACATTACTTTAGTTAAACCTTTAAAGAAAATATCTTCTGTCATATTTTGTTGTGAGCTTAGAGAAAAGTGGAGAGGAAGTTAACATTTGTCTGTCCTCACTGGGTAAGTAAGTCAGAACCTATAAATGAGGCATACTTAGGGCCATTCCAGTGTTTCCCATCACACACTAGGAGGCGCTGCAGTACACTGATTAAGAACACGGCTAGCTCGCTCCACTACCTACCGCTTTGCAACCACGGGGAAGTAATCTAACCCCTGTGTGCCTTAGTTCCCGCAGATTTAAAATGGAGGCAACGTTAGCAACCACCTCACAAGAAGTCTATTGTGAGGATTAACCTGGTTTAAGGTATTATACAATTGGTAGCTCTTATTTATTATCACATCATTTTTTGATTCCTTTCTTCATTGCTCCAGGAGAACTGATACTGCACAGAGGAAGAGAACTATGACAGTGTGACTGGCATAGTTGCGCATTCTGTTTAATACAGAAAATTAATCAAACAAAATTTGTTTTTTCCACATCAGTCAAAACCAACCACTATTAATAAAGAGGGGAGGAGGGGAATCAAAAATTTCATTTTTACCAGGCTAAATATTACTCCTACTTGGCCTAAAAGCTCAGATTTCCTGCCCCAAGTAGAAAACAGCAAGCATTTGTATGGCCTCACATGCAGATCTTAGTTTTTCTTATTCTTTATCATGTAACTTGAAGTGATGAACGTGAAGGAGGAGATGGAGTTAAGTCATCATTCTTTTCTTGTTATCTACAAGATTTCGCTTCACGGTCAAGCACTTTCTAAACAGACTATGCCCCCTGAGAAATCCATGTCATATAGTTTTATATCATTTAGTTTATTTGAGAATTTTCTCAGCCCTCTGCAGAAAAGCACAGGAGGCGAAGAATTATTTTCACGTAACTTGACTGAGAAATGCATCCTGGTATGCGGCAAGATACTCACTTATTAAACTTCTTTATATATGTGTGAAAAATAGGTGTGATTTTTGCCAAAATATCACTGTCTTTCCATCCTCCTACCTTCAGCTCCAAGGTCCATATTAAGCTACTACCCAAGAGGTCAAAGTGTTCTAGACTCTACCATTTCAGATATTGGAATGATGGTTGCCAAACTTTCATACACAGACAGAAAGCATCTGAATTCCACATTAAAATGAAAGTCCCTTGGCCCATTCCTCAGAGACTCTAATCTGATAAGCATATGATAGGGACCAGAAAGTTGCCTTTTTGACAAGCATCTCAGGAGATTCTGATTTAGGTAGACTGAGGAATATATTTTGAGAAATATTGATCTAACGAAATATGTATTTTCTACATAGAAATATTGAGATTAGCTGGCAAATTTTGTAATTATAATAAAGGCTTCAATTTGGCTGGTCTTAAAACTAATGAATGTCTTTGGTTGCTTTATTTTAAGAATTTTTCTAATGTAGCTTGTCCCACTTCACGCAAACATACCGTTATTTGCCAACATTGTTCAGTTTCAGGATTCTTATTTGTATTATTGTATAAGTAAATTTTTTTTCTTCAGTGTGTATTTATACAGGGTTTAAATTTTGTAGGTGGTGATACAGTTTCATTCATAAAGTGACTCTCAGAAATGATGAGCTACTTTCCAGCTGGTAAAATATGAGCCAATCATTTAATGTGTCCAGAACTCCTTCTTCCCAGAGATAGAACATGTATAAGTATAATGTGTTGCAAGGAAGTTGAATGACAGAGAGTAAGCACGTACGTAGCTCACCACCAGGGCAACAATTAGTCTTCAACATAACTGAATCTGTAATTTTCATGTCGTATAAAATACCAATTGAAATAAAGACATACATAACAACATGCAAAAGAGATTCAATATCTTTCAATATTTTTTCTAAATTGTAGTGTCAGAAAAAAAAAACAGTTTGCCCCCATTTTTATATGAACTTCTTTTCTGTAGAATGAGCTCACATTTCACTTTGCGGCATCTGAAGGAAAAAGCTACATTCTCAACAATATAAAGCTTACTCAACCGTATCTGCTTCTTGCCAACACGTCACTTCAATTTTTCATGCATTTTCTTGTTTCTTTTATAATTCAAAGGGTTTCCTGCTCCCCCTTTCCTGCCCAATGCTAAGAACTTAGTTTATTGCAAAGACCAACGATAAATGGCTGCCAGCATTAGAAAAGAGAAAATTAAAAACAAAATAACAACAACCAAAAAACCCAAAAAGAGGAAGGCTAGTGATTGGGAACTTTCCTGTCTACTCCTACCACCTCTGTCCATGCACACAGCAAAGTGCCCTAGTGTGCTAGGTTTCTTATTTCCCTCTGCCATCCCAGCCCCTTCTTCTTCACTATTCTATGGAGATCATGACCAAACTCACCCCATTGTGAGACCACTTAATTATAAAATTCAGAACCCTCAACCTGTCCAAAGGCTCGCTGATGTTTATGCTATTCTACTTTAAAATACATCTCTTTGGTCCTGCAATCTTTATGCAAACTTGAAAAATGAACCTTCTTTAACAGCATTAAAGTGATACGGTAATAGAATTTCAGTAACTATATTTAATGTTTAACCAGATTAACAACATAATTTGGAGCTTTCAGATTCATAAGCTAGGTCATGTCATACTGGTTTTCCATTCTGTTTTCTTGAGGATGTTGCAGGTGTTTAAATCAGCATTTCTAACTGGAATTGGTTAGGATGATACAGAATTGGCTTTCACACTGGCCTCAAGTCATCCACATAAGCTTGGAGGAAAAATACACTCTCTATTCAGTCTTTTTTTTTTTTTCCTCTGAAATAAGGGAGGATAAGGCTGAGCTCCAAAATCTCGTCACCAACACTTTTGTCTTGCCTAAACTGAGTAAAAGTTTTTTATTAACGACTGCTCTATCTGAAATGCAAGCACACTTTGGTAGGGTAAAAGCTCTCTAATCCTTTTAATCCAATAATGTAAGATCGGCAATATACTGAGTTGTATTTCTCTGTGCTAGACACTATTCTTTATGTATATTAGCTTATTCAATCCTCTTGACAAATTTATAGAGAGGCAATGTTACCACCTTTTCCTTGGTGAGAAAAACGTGGCTGAGAGATATTAACAGACATTTCAAAAATCACATAGCTAGTAAGGCTGATCCCAAATTTGTTTGAATCCATAATCTTTGGATTTAACACCTATGACAGTGCAACCTTTACCCCATTAATCTCAAGCCACTCACTGAGTAAGTGCTTCTAGATGCTCAGAGTTGTGTTTTGAACAGAGGCTAAAGGGTGGGGAATTAGAAACCTTCATAACCCTTTTCAGGATAAACAGGAAGAAGTTACATCCTCTATAAGGACATGAGATGAAGGCTAGCCCAGAATCTGCATTAGCCCTTGCCAATACCTTAGCTCAGCTGAAAGGACTACTTTGGAAGCAGCAAGTCATTGCATGGTTTTTGTTCCATTTTTCCTAAGAATCATTCACTGAGCTCAATTCCCTCCTCATACAACTCCCAATAGAATCACATCAGAAATAAACTATGATTTTATTACTTTGGCTGTGTCAGTCAAGAACTTCAAAATTCACTTAAGTAATTCATTTACTTTGATTTTTAATAAAATAATTAAATTAAATGTTAATTGCTTGAGATATCCAATATAAAATCAACACACTAAATTGTAATTTCTCTATATAGTAATAGCTAATATGTTAGGATTTCCTTAAGGACTACAAAATACATGTGCATGCACTGAGATAGAACTTAAATATGCTTTCTTCAATCTTAATGGCCCTTAATATTGGACATTATTATTTTCCATTTTATAGATGAGAAATTTAAGCCTCAGAATGCTTAAGAAACCTACCCAAAGACAAAGTTTATGATATGTATTTGTAGGCTGCAATCTATGACCACCTGACCCTTAAAAATGTTATATAACTATAAATTGCCCATAGGCTATGCTGAAAGTGTAGAGACATGTAAACCAAATGAAATACAATGTCACCATGCATTAAAGCTAGATATGACCACATTTAGAAATTTAATCTTGTAAGATTGTTCAGTATGCTACCCATTGAACAATACTCCACAGTTGCAATACAGATTTAATAGGTGAGGGATATGTACGCAAATGTCTCCTAGGATTGACATTTATAGGAAAGAGCTTCAATGGAAAGAACCCAAAGGCAGCAAGGACATCTCCTGACAACAGGGCTGAAATATCAAAAGGAATCATTATAGGCATATCTCTTGCAAGGTAAACTGTGCAAAGGTGAAAACTCATTAATGACTCTGCTTTGGGTTTTGAAAATGACCTGGAATCTTTTCTTAGGCCAACTCTCTCTTTAAAAAACAACTGAATACAGGTGAACAAATAGTGTTCAACTACTCACTACTGGAATTCCCTTTGACTACAGCCTGTTGTTCTGTCATGATTATATGTGGTCAGAGAATTTTTTTTAAGTTACTTTATACTCCACAATAACTGGAATAGTTAAGGTTGGCACCAACCATACAAATGTGGCTTGATTGTAAAAGAAATGTCATGGGGAGCAGCCACATGACAGAACAGAAGGAGCAGCGGGGAAAGTTCTGGGTTCTTGTTGTTGGTTTCCCTCTGTGGTCTTGGACTAAGTCTCAGTCACTCTGGACCTCAGTTTTCTCACCTCTAAAATGAAAGGCTTTGGACGAGAACACAACCTTGTATTCACAGCATGTTTCCCAATAACAAAGTCTTTAAAGTACACTCAAAGAGATTAAAACACTCCAAAGCAGCACCAAACAAGTCAGACATAATTGCAATGCAATCACTACCTATGGTATAATGATGTCTCCTAGTGTTTATGAAAGCATTCTCAGAGCACAGTGTTTATTTTGTTGAACTTTAGCTTGTGTCTGAATGGAATGGTTTACTTTCAATATTTTTTTTCTTGCATCCTATAATCATGAAGCAACGTTTCTGAATGTCCCATTACACGTGCCCTACTCTGATGCGGACTTAACATGTTCTATACCTTTCATTTCCCCTTAGCAGCAAATCATATGCTGTTCTATGATCCTCTCAATTGACATATATCACACTACACATGCACACACACAGTAATCTATGGGAAAAATACATACATTTTTCATTTAATGGTCAGAGTTTCATGACACAGATATAAAGACTTTACAATAAAATATGTGCAAACAAGTTGAGACTATATGATCTCTAAAGCTGTTTTCAAAACTGGTTTGGTATAAAGTCCCTTTTATGTGATGATTCTTAAGACATAATGGTTGTCCTTCTTCTATATCAGCAATTCTCAAATTGTTATCAACAGGAGGAAACAAATCTCAATGTTACATTTTCTTCCCTTAATTTTTCTAAATGTTTTTACCTTTTCTAGGTTGCTAATGGATGATGAAATTGATTAATGAGTAGAAAATAAAGTTATAGAAACTTTTATATCAATTTTGCCTATATAGTTTGAAAGCATTTTTTATTCATTGATGCTTATGCTTACACTTTGATTTGATATTACAATTTATGCAGTATAAATGCAATTTAATTTAATTAACCTGTAGCTATACAAGTAGCTTATTATATACTTCTGTGTGAAATCATCTTCTGTATGGTAAAATTAAATACCACAATTTTTTATGGTGTTTGCCAAAGTGCATAGCACCATCCAGGCATTTTGCCACCAAAACACTTTGGACAAAACCAGCCTAGTTACCAGGTAACCTCATTATTTCTTCTGCTCCCCTTTTGTTTGGCAATCTTTTCTTTCTTTTGGATGATCATTTTTCTCATCGTCTTTGGAAAGAAGTTATTTTTGATAGTCCTTAATTGACATTATTCACTCTTTTCCTCTATTCACACTTCAAACTTTGTTCAAAGCCTCTGTTGTTAATATTTATCCAACTCTATCTTATATATAATTATTTCTGAACATGACTGGGTTATAGGGACATGCATTTGTAACCAATATATTACTTTATTGCCTTAATGCTTTATGCAACAACTGACTTACTGCAGGTACCCTTCTGATGTGTGATAATGAAAATATCAAAAACATTTCTAAGTGTTATGAAGACAAGAAGGAATGGATTTTTTTTATTTTCCAGAGAAGAAAATTTAATATTAAATATTATCCATTTAATCAGGTTACTTAAATGATTTAGTCCTATTTATTAAAAGATTTTCCTCTAGAAGTCAGCCAAAAACAGGTGCACACACACCCCCACTACACATAAGTGCTCTCATAACACACATAAGAAAATATAATTTTATTAGACCCATATTCCTGTAAGTGGTTTCAGTGATTTTTTGCTTCCTGGTGGGTAGGTCAAGTTCTCCTTTTTAACTACACAGAGTTTGGTCTGGGACAACTGAACAGTCAATTCATAAATGTTTGAAGTGTCTCTTCCATTAGTCATAAGGAAAATTTAATGCACATACTCCTCACAGAAGTCATTTTAAAAATTGCTACTGGAAATCAGCAGCTAAGGCCCAGAAATAGAATTTAAAAAGTCAAAACTTTTTTGGTGATATGTTCTTAGCCTAGAAGATATTTATCCAATTCTATTACACAGAATGGTACAATTCTTACAAAGAAATGTATGTAGGGTCACGTGAAGGTGTGTGAGGGTTAAGAATCCTTGTGTGCAAGGCTTGGGACAAAAAAAAAATTTACCTTAGATCAGTTTCGAAGAGTTAAAGCAAGACTTCTTCCAGTATCAAATTTATTTGCTGAAAAATAAATTTCTGTGGTGTTTATTGTGACTCTTGCCTTTCTTTTATCCTATACATCAATTTGATTCTGAAGTTAGATTAAGGCACAGAGCTAACAGGAGCCTAGGGCATCTTTAATATATAGTACCATCTAAAAATAGATTCCAAAGTAAACATGTGGTGTGACTGCTGCTCAGAGGGCCCAAGACAGACCTCTGAGGTGACTCCCTATTGGGAGGACTGTAACTGACCATCTGCTTAAAGTTCTTGCTTGATGGAAAACCACCAGAAGTCAGAAGACCTTCACTCCTCCCCTGCCATGTTCTCTCCCCATTAAGTCATTTAAAACTCAATAAACCAAAGGCATCAAGAGCTGAATCACAGCATAAAGGAACAGAGGTTCAGCAGACTAAAGCTCAAGCCTTCTCCAGCACTCCATGGGTCCCTTTTCACCAAGAATTTCTAAAGGTTTTTCACCCTACTATTCCTTTCACTCCCTATACTACTTCTTATTGAAGTGAATTGCTGGCTGCTTTGGAATACCAATTTAATACTTCCACAGAATGAGGCTATTTAAAAAGTAGAGTCATTCTATTCTGAAGATATTAAACCAACACATATGTTTGCTTTCTTTGACCACATTTGTTTGTGCACAAGTTAAGTGGGTTTCTGCATTAGCTACATTATTCATAACATTAACTCAATTTTTTGGAATTCATATGTACTTTCTAAACAGGAGAGACAATACGCCAGGAAATTAAATAGCTCTTTTGAACTGTATAGGACTTACCAGCAAAACAGAGAACAGTTCTCAGCTATCGCTGAAGGTGAAAATTTAGCTTTCTTTGAGGACAAATTAAGTAATTCTGATTGGGGGACATAGATGTTGTTCACTATGGTGAATATTATGGAATTTTTTTCTTCAGCATCTAAAGTTGCTACAGAAAAGGTGAGGACAAGGAACAAACAAAAACAGAAAAGAACTCAGAAATTCATATTTAAAAAGCAAAATTGTTTTAGAGTTTTCATCCCTGTGGGTAGAATACTCTCCTTCTCTTATTGCAGCATTTGTTTTAGTGACATTCCTTTACTTTAAAATAAAATTGAACTTAGACCTATTGGAAAGATAATAGCAAGGTAATAAAGAGTGATACCCATAGAAAGAGATGTTGAAGTCAATACTTTTTTTTTTTTTGCACCAAGAGTCTCAGATCTGTATTCTTCACACTGTGAAAAGAACTTAACAATAAAAGACAAGTGACAACACCCAAAGCCTATAGGAAAATCTAGCAACTGTCACTCTCTGCTAATGCATTCAACACAATTTAAGCATGTGAACTGCCTTTTGCTTCACATACACGACCACTGACTACTGACAACTAAGAAATTAAGTTAAAAGAAGTTTAGGGTTAGAAAATGCACTGTCACAGGTGGCCATGGCTCAGCTACACAGTTTTTCTCAGCAAACTCACTTCTACTACTGCAACTGTTCTTGTAAACCTGTTCAGTTTAGGCTACAACCTCCACATGAATCAAATGCCTACAAGAACTCTTAAATACTACAAAGAGAATGGCCTTCCACTAAGGTCCACTGAAACATTAAGTTCTTCTTTGCAAAATGACACATTGGTAGTACCAAATTCATTGTCAAGTTCTATCACTGTCACCAGGTAATCCGGGTATCCGGTAAAATAAATTGTTACTGAGTAATCACTATAGTAAGACATGCGGCCGATTAGGAAAAGTTTCACTTTTTTAAGCCCAGCATGCTCGTTTTGTTGAGTTGGCGAGAGGAAAAATTAAAAAAAGACCTGTCACAGTCTTCACCTGCAACCAACATTGCAGAAGTTTCATATCTAAAGTAAACTATGAATGACTAATTCAATTTTTTTTGTAAGTGTTTTGGATATTTAAAAAAAATTATCCTTATAAAAATTCACACTTTTCTAAAAGGGAAGATGATGGCTCTTTGCTTTTGTATTACATAACCAACACTAAAACTTTGGAAGCCAGAGACTATAGAGCATTCTGAGTCACTTAAATTACAGCATCCTTAAAAAGCAAATGGACTTTTGGAACACTAGAGATTCACTGTATTTAAAAATTATTGTAGGCAGGGCTTCCATTGTTTAAATATTTAATATTTTCTGCATATGCTGACAGGCCTCTACTTAAGTGCCCCAAACTTTGAGAATTTCCTTTCTCTAGAAGAATCCACAAGTAATTATTAAACCACAACACAAGAGTTCAGAATAAATGTCAAGACACTTCAAAAAATAACTGTTATGTATGATTTGCATTGCACTGTTTATAGCTAAACACAAATATTAAAATGGGCTCTGTAATTCAAACAAGTTATAATACCAAGAAGCAAGGTGATTTTAAAACATTTTATGAACTCAAGAGACAAGCAACCCTTAAAGAAAATAAAGAATACAACTCACATTCCATTTTAGTCTGGGAAAGTCACCTAGGTTTTGTTTGCAAGGAAAGACTAAGTTCATCAACTATTGGGGCTAAATCAAACAGTACTCACACTAAAAGGAAATTTTGGTTACAAGAGCCTAAAAGAGGGTGTGTCAATTAGGAGTAGAATCAAGAATTTTGATGCCCTGATTTTTCATAGATAATGAGTTTCCTTCATACTTCTCAATTTCAGAATTAGATATACTCCTATTTCCCCTCTTCATTTACCATCAGATACATAATCAGATAATGTTTCCATTCACATAGATTCAAAAAGATCTTCATCCTGTGTGGGTCATTTTATTTTATAGTAGCCAAGGGAAAGAGGTTGCTGCCAATATGATGTTCAGGCCATGCAGAATAAAGGCTCAGTCCTGGGCAATGAAACAGTCCACCTTTGTGCAGCTCTTGTGGAAGAAGAATTCAAGCCCATCACCAACTTTGGGACTTGATCAACAGTAGGGAGTCACAAAACTCTTTTCAACCACTGCATTTTAAACCTCCGCTAAAAATAGCTCCTCTGTGCTGGAGCTTAAAGTCCCATCTATGGCTAGTGATGGAGTACAGTACTTAATTGTTTCTGACTAGGGTCCTGCATCAGCACTCTGAGAGTGTCTTCTAACTTTTAATCGCCTTGTATGCTCTTTCATTTGACCTGTTCACAAGACAGCCAAAGGAAACTGCCTACCAGTAAGCCTACTCTAGACGTTAAAACAGGCCATTTCACAAGTCCGGCAACTTTTCTGCAATGCTAACCATCTTCCTGTATTCTAAAATCAGACACACTTGGCGAAGGAGGTAGGCTCTGTGGCTGCTAAGACAGCTCCAGTGTAAAGACACTGCCTGGTGACAATACTCTCCCTGTCTGTCTAATTTCCTTTCTTTATTTTGGTCTATTACCGCATGTTATCTGTTTGCTACTTCTGGGGCTGAAGGGAAACACGTCTTTGGAAGGAAAAGCACTTGGTCCACTCACTGGAAGGAATACTTAAGGGCTAGGATAATTAGAAAAGATCTCTATTCTCCCAGAAGGATTTCAGAGCACAAATTATAGAAAGACCCCTTAACTTAGTGGGGAGATGCAAACAGCTAAAGTGTCTGTCCTTGGCCCCCACAGGTGACCTGAGGTAGGACCAACCTACTGGCAGCGCCCCTCAGCTCAGGTCACTCACGCTCCTGGACTCACCTGGTGCTGAGGACCAGCGCTGGCAGGAGAGGCAGCAAGTAGTGCGCTGGGATGAATTTCATGCTTGTCGCCTGCCGGGGTCCTCCTTTCCCCGCTGCCTTCGCTCTCCCTCCTTCTCCGGGTCCTGTCGCTCCTCTGTTCCCGGCCGGCAATGACCCCTCTCCAGCAGTGGACGGAAGGAAACCGACAAACGGACGGACGCCTCGCGAAGGCAGGCGCTTAGAGTGGGGAGTATCTTCGGGAGTGATGTCACCGGCGAGGCGAACCCGGCCTGGGATTGTTCGGCGCCGCCGCTCCCGAGCCTGGAGGGCGCGTTGTCACTCGCGCTGGAGGCGGCGCGGGGAGAGGGAGGGGTGCCCAGCGATGGCCCCGCGCGCTCCGGTCAACGGGCTGCGCTCACCTGGCTGCACGCCCGCCTGGCTGCACGCCCGCCTGGGTCTGATCTTTTATTCCCACTTCTCCAGAGGATGCGGAGGGGCGGGTCGGGGGCCAGGAGAGAAATCTAATCTGCCAGTAACTGAACCCGGCGTGCGCGGCAGGAGGCGAGACAGAATTCACAGGGAAAGACTTTCAGAGGCTTGAGAGTCACAGACAGGTGTCCTCAACTGACTAAACAGTGTTTGGAAAAACGCTGCTCTGGAGACAGTGTTTAAAATATTGTTCTAATTAGAAATGCATACGGATTCCTCTGATGCGGACGGAAGGACAGCAGGAGTGAGCAGCGTCCAGAAATGCACCCCGGGCTCCTACTGCCACTGCAAGATTCCTTCTTAGTCCGCAAACGTGTACTATAAAGAGATTTACGGACAGTTAAGTCGTCAGCTGTTTCTGTATTTTGAGGATTTCTGATCTTCCTCTAATTTCAATTTGTCTGCTTGTAGTGGCAACTGGCCGTGGGGTTGGAGCTGGTGGCCGGCCCAGTTTCAACTCACCTAAAGGGTTGCTTTTCTTCAGGTGAGGAAATGTAACTGAAAAAGTCATCAAAATGTTAACAGTAATTAGCTCGGAGTGATGGTTTTGGAAAACAGAAGATTTTATCTTTAATTTTGTTTTCTATATTTTCCAAATTTTCTATAATTAACAGCTGATATTTAGTAAGCTTTATTCTGAAAAAAAAAATTACGAAAATGAAATAGCAGAACTCTAATACAAAATAACATTTTGCAAAAGTAATTTTAGGAAACAGCCAAGTTCATCTACTGAGATACTCAGTTCTAGAATTTTCACAACATGGTATATGTAATTTTTTAAAATATTTCAGCTGGATATCCTGGATAAATAGTTTATAAAACAGTATTCTATACATTATTTCATTTGATTGTTATAAGTCAGCCTAGAGAAATATGAATTATCTGTATTACAGAGATGAGGAAACCAAAGACCATAAAGATCTGAGCTGAATTTTTTTTTTTTCTTTTTCAACAAAGAACTGGGTTCTTCTAAATCTTAAGCAAATCCTACTGTTGCCTGGAACATCCAAAGCTAGCATAACTAGCCCAATGATTAACACAAAGTTGATGTTCAATAGAGGCTGACATGCATCAAAGACTCTAGAGGGCAAAGGTCAGGTGGTCTCTGGGAATTCATATCCAGATGGTTCCACTCATTCTCCAGTTTTTTCAGGGGCTAGTGATTTATAATAAAACTTAGATGAAGCATCCCCTTTAGTTTAGTTTTTGAAGACAGTTGTAGGAAGAACCCATGTGTTATAAAGCTTTATTTTAAAGAGGGTACAAGTTTAACGAATTAACTGTCTAATTTACTGATCTGTTTTTGTTATTGCTTCTAATGGGTTTAAAGTTAAAACACTCACAGAACAGATATCACTTTAAAATCAAAATAGATGAGTAATAACTTTGGCAAACTGGATACCATCCTCTTGGGCCGTAGTAACACACACTACAGATACAACTAGGCATATACAAATCAACTCACTTGTGAATTGCATGCCATTTTACAAAGAAAAATTGCACTAAAATTTCCCCAAAGAGAACTCTGATTCCAAAGGAAAATATTTATTTCCGTTTGCTCCTGCCAGAATTACCTTACAATAGATTTCCTGCTCAGTTTGGAAAGTGATCTTTTGAGTTGTATACTCAACAAAGACATATGACTACTTGGTTATAAAAATATATATATATAAATGTATGCTGAGGAATGACACTCATACTTACAGAACACATTTTTGTTTACCTAACAAGTTTGAATTATATTGTGTCTTAATCATAGGAATCAAGTATGGTAGTCATTTCTATTATTTCCTCTTTTGCAGTTGAGGTGACAGATTGAGTGGTTAAGTAATTTGCTGAAGGTCACTCAGTAACTTACACAGTGCAGATGGCATTCAAATCAGTCTACATCATTTCAAAGCATTTGCTTTCTTGAGGACAAGTTTTTTTTCAAATGTATTTATGTGAAAGAAGATTTTTCTCAACCTAAATTATATTGCTTTAAATTAAATGTGAGGTATACAACAGTCAGGCTGTAGATTGTCAACCAGGAAAGGGAAGTACCTGAATGACCTGTTTAGATGGTTTATGCTGCTGTATTTGACACCAATAACAAACCACAAGGCTTGTTGACCTTTGTGCACTTTATGTAAGCAGGAAAAAAACCATCTAACTTAGGAGGGCATAGGAGCATCAGGCAAGCACATCTTGGATAGAGAACCTAAGTGAGATTGTGGAAAGTCCTACAGATTTAGAGGACTGAAGTACTATATTCTGAATTCCAGAATAGATCTGCCTCCCAGCAGAAGACTTTTCTTCTTAATGAATTACAAGACCGTAAGTCTCCATCATCCTGTCCATACTGTCACAGGAAAACTCAAATCCAGAATTGATTTTATGGCTTCAGAGACTTGATATAGGAATATAAAAATGTAGCAGTGCAGTCAAGAGATTCACTTAGCTGAAACCACTTTTCCTGTGCTGAGTCACAACACTGAACTCAGCAAAAGTATTTTTGCAGTAACTATACCCAAGTCTGGATAAAGGGCATCAAGAAAGCCCATGCAGTTACACTGAAAGGCTAGTTTCCATAAAATCCTGGAATTGGGAGACATAAGGTTATATTTTAAACAGCTTTACTGAGACATATTCAGGTACCCAAAACACCATTTTAAAGTGTATAATTCAATGGTTTTTTTTTTTTAACATTTTCATAAAGTTTTGAAATCATCACTATTATCTAATTCCAGAACATTTTCATCACCACCAGAATAAACCCTGCACTCACTCGCAGTCACCACCACTCCCTCCTTTCTCTCTTCTCCCCCATCCTTGGCAACCACCAATCTAATTACTGTTTCTATGGATGTGCCTAATTCTTGACATTTCATATAAATTGAATTACATGTGGTCTATGTGACTGATGTCTTTAATATTGTTTCAAGGGTTATCTATGTTGTAGCATGTATCAGTATTTCATTTATTTTTATTGCTGAATAATGCTCTGTTTCAGAGGTATACTACACTGTGTTTATCCCTTCATCAATTGATGGACATTAGGGTTGTTTCCCACGTTTTGCCTATTATGCATGATACTGCTATGGATATTCATATAGTTTCCCTTGGGAACATCTGTTTCCAATTCTTTTGGGTATATACCTAGGAGAGGAATTCCTGGATCATATGGTAATACTATGTTTAATTTTCTTGAGAAACTGCCTAACTGCTTTCCAAAATGGCTGCACCATTGTACATTCCTACCAGTAATATGGAAAGATGTCAATTTCTCTATGTGGAATTCCAGTACTTGGAATTTTTAGTTTATTTTTATTACTATTCTAGATATTCCTATGGATATAAAGTGGTATCTAATTGTGGTTTTGATTTGTGTTTACCTGACGTTACTGAGCATCTTTTCATGTGTTTATTGGCCATTCATATACAATTTTTGGAGATATGTTTATTCAAATTCTTTGCCCATTTTAATTGTCATTTATGATTTATTTCTAAATCATAAGAGTTCTTTATACATTCTGGATACAATTTCTTTGTTAAATATATGACTTGAAAATATTTTCTCCCAACCCATGGGTTATCTTTTCATTTTCTTGATGGTATCATTTTCAGCAAAAAAGCTTTTAATTTTCTTGAAGCCCAATTAGTGTAATTTTTTTTTCCTTTGTTACTTGTGCTCTTGGTATCTAAGAAGGTTTTGCTTCACCCAAGATCATGACTATTCATGTCTATATTTTCTTGTAAGAGTTTTATTGTTTTACGTTTGATCCATTTGGAGTCAGTTTTTGTACATGGTGAGAGATAGGGATCCAACTTAATTCTTTGTATGTGGATATCTAGTTGTCCTAGCATCATTTGTTGAAAAGGTTATCATTTCCCTCATTCAACTGTCCTGCCACTTCTTCTCTCTCATTATTTCTGCATTTACTTTTCTACTTTTATATTCTAAACTACAACATCCCCTACAGTTTCATCCTTTATCTTCTCCTTTTAAAATTCCACATATTTCTTTCCATGGTGAACTTATAGTTTTTTGGGGGGTTTACTATTTTCAATATGATTAATGTTCAGCTAGATTTCTTCACTGAGCCCTTACCTAGATTTCTCTTGGTACCTCAAGGTCAGACTCAATCACAATGAACTTTCTTTCTCTTCTCTCTGTCTGATAATCCTTCTGTTTATTCCCTCGTATCTCCATCAATTCAGTCACTCAGGTTACAAACCTGGGAATCATCATTACTTTCAGCTCTCACTTCTCTCACATTTGGTCAATCAACAAGTCCTACGAATTTTATTTCCTAAGTATTCATTTATAGCAATCACCCACCCCTAGGTTAGACCTGTCACCAGGGCTCTATTTAGGGTTCATCATCTTTTGATTCTGAACTATGATCCTTAGTCTCGGATGTGTTTTCCTCTAATCCATTCCCCTAGTATAACATACTGAAGCTGCAAATATTTTTATTGCCTTAAAGATTCTAGGAAATTACTCAATGTTTTCAATACATGTCTTTTCTCTCTTCTTTAACTTTCAGGTTGCACTCCAAACAGAGCAACAGAAGTTTTTCTAGACACGACTTCATACTTTTTTGTTATTCCTTCTTCTAGAAGTATTCACTCATTCACAATACCCAAATGGTCAGCTCTCCATATCTGTGGGTTCTGAATTTGAAGATTCAACCAACCGTGGATGGAAAAGATTTGAAAAAGAAAATTCCAGAAAGTTCCAAAAAGCAAAATTTAATTTGTTGTGCACTGGCAACAATTTACATAGCATTTACATTTTAGTTACAACTATTTATATATCATCTAATCTACAGATGATTTAAAGTATACTAGGAGATGTGCATAGGTTATATGCAAATACTATGTCATTTTATATAAGGGACCTGAGCATTGTAGGGTTTTGGTGTATATGGGGGTTTTGGAACCAATCCCCCCAGAGTTACTGAGGGACAACTATAACTTACTTGAATTATTTAAGACTCACCAAGGCCATCATCTCTTTCTAGAATATTTTCCTTAACTCATCTGCCACCATAAACTTAGTAAAGTCTCTCTTTTTAATGTTATGTCATGAGGTAGATTGCCTTGATATTGTACTTATAATACTATTTAGTAATTATATATTTCTGTTCCTCATTACACTATGAATCTATTGAGATTAGGAGTATTTCTCACTTTTCTCAGTGCCAAAGAAGGTGAAAATACTGTAAAAAAATTATATTTTAATTTATGTAATTTCTAAATCAATCACTAACTTTATTCAAATATTTGTGGACCCAGGGGTTAAAGACCTTTAAAAAAAAAAAAAGAGGTTTTAAATGGTCCATTGGAAATATGTTTACTGCTTTCATACTCACTGTTTTATTGTTGCTAAAGAAAACTGTCCAAAGGAAATTTACTTTACTAAGGCCAATTATCCTTTTTTTTTTAAACCAAATACGCCATAAAGAAGAAAACAGAAATATAAGGTTAATACTAGTCTGTATTCCATACAAAAATAAAACAAAACAAAAACAACAATCAAAAAACAAAAACCAACAAAGACTGAACCCTATACCCTTTAGTTCTTTTTAGCCAAGTTATATCATTAAATGGCTTTGACCCACTGAATTCCCTACCTTCTTTATAAGTTATCCTGCTGGTTCACATGAATGGTGAGATGTTTGTATAAGAGCCCTGGAGTGGGACTTCCCCAGTAAGGAAGAGGGACTTGGGGATCTTATCTACCTTATACTTGTTGCCCTGGAAACAATCCTGTGTCCTCTTCTTTGCTAATATCACCATGTATGTGAGTTACTCTGGGACTAAGTCTATTCACTTGCAGAAATAGATAACACAATAATACAGAAAACAGTTGGTCTGCTTTCTTTTATCCAAATGTAGGAGATAAATTATAATTCTGCTTTCGGCAATTATATTGGGAATTCACCAGAGTACTGAGACCTCAATAAATCCTTTTGTAAAGAAGTCTTTTGTAATGAGCACAGCAATGCTTTAATGTATAAATTTTAAACTCTTTTAAAAAAAAAGTATTTTCATATTTTGCAGTATATTTACAAAAGAATCTGGTCTGCTTAACGGATCCATTCACTGGATCACTTAACTTAAAAAAAAAAAATCAATGGCATCTCTTATTCCATTTTTTTTTTTTTTTGCTGCCCACATTTGTCTGTCTCAATGAATTTCTTAACACAGAAAAATTTAAGATCTAATTTAGTCCCTCTTCTATGACTAACTCTCATTACAGAACTACGATTAAATCAAGATTTCTAAGGCATAGTTTTTCTATGTTCACTCTATGTTACACTGGACATATGGTTTTCAAAACATCCTCACATCCAATATTATATTTAACTCAAAATGTAATTAATGATGAGAATTCAGTTTCCAGGCATGAAGGAATAATTGGTATAAGACTTGTCCTCCTACTTGAAATAAATATAAAGTTTGGGGAAAAAAAAGGAATTATTTCAAGCACTGGGATATAGGAAGAACAGGATCATGGAAAGCAAGCCCATGCTCACACCAGCTTTCTCAAGGGGACTGTTTTAACTACTATGGCACAAGAAGGTGGAGGACAAGGGAAACAATAGTCCTACCGAGACGAGGAGGCAGAATTTTGATCTGCTAAAGTGCTTAGGATTTGTGAGAAACAGTACCAGAGAAGAAGCTTTGCAAAAATCTCCAAAATACTTCAGGGTGATCTACCATGGATCCTTGGCCAAGGACTTGGCTTCATAAATGCAGACCAGACTCTGTAAGGCTTATACAGACTGAAAAAATGCACAACCTAAAAGTTGAGAGTTATGTTTTATTGGGTGGACATTCTGAGGACTTCAAGCCAGGGAACAGCCTCTCAGATCTTGTTAAGGGACTGCACTGAAGAGGTAAGGGAAGAGCCAGGATATACAGGAGTTTTTGCAACACAGACTAGGTAATCAGAACATCAAAAGATTACTGTTAATTAAAGAAAACTAGATACCTCAAGTTAAGGAGTTTAGCACTTTTCTATGTATGGGAAAATGCAAGAGTCAGGCTCATTGAAATCATTCCTTTGATAAGCACCTTAGCTATCTAAGGCCAGTATCCTGTGATTTCCATCCTGAGTCTCCTCAGGTGGCACTGTTGAGGGTGGCTGCAGTGGGCTGAGGGCTTGGCAGCAGGGCCCTTTGGTTCCATCCTGAGGGCTACCATCAGGGTGGCTGCAATGTGATATCTTGAGCATGCAACATCCTTTGTTTACTAACATGGCAGGCGATATTTTTTACTCACACCTAGTTCTGCTATTCTGCAGCTGCAATGAGTCTGGAATAGAAATACCAGAGTTTTTGAACTACTGTGATATATTGGAATTCTCATCCAGTCAGAATGGAGAAACCCTGATAGCACTTTACAAACACCTCAAGCATTTAGTTAAAATTCCATAAAATCCAGGCTTTTGGAGTAGGAGTCATACACTGGTAAAACAGGTGTGTCTTAGAACAATGACAAAACTCATAGAGATTTATCATAAGAAGAACTCTTTATAGGCAGAACACTCATGGACATAAATCACAGCAACATATTTTTTAACCAGCTACTGGAGTAATGGAAATAAAAGCAAAAATAAACAAATGGGATCTAATTAAACTTAAAAGCAGAGCTAAGGATACCATCAACAAAATGAAAAGACAACCTACAGAATGGGAGAAAATATTTGCAAATGATGTGACTGATAAAGGACTAATTTCCAAAATATACAAACACCTCATACACTTCAAAATCAAGAAAACAAGCAGTCCAATCCAAAAATGGGCAGAAGACCTAAACAAGCAATTCTCCAATGAAAACATAAAAATGGCCAACAAGCACACGAAAAAGTGCTCAGCATTGCTAACTGTTAGAGAAACAAACATCAAAACTAAAATGAGATATCACCTCACACCAGCCAGAATGGTCATCATTGAAAAGTCTACAAATACAGATGCTGGATAGGGTGTAGAGAAAAGGGGACCCTCCTACACTGTTGGTAGGAGTATAGATTGGCAAAGCCACAATGGAGGACAGTAAGGAGGCTTCTTAAAAAGCTAAAAATAGATTTACCATATGATCAATCAATCCAATTCCTGGGCATATACCTGGAGAAAAAAAAATTCAAAAAGACACGAGCACTATTTCCAATAGCCAACACATGGGAACAACTCAAATGTCCATCAACAGATGACTAGATAAAGATGTGGTACATATATACAATGGAACACTAACTACTCAGCGATAAAAAAGGATAAAACAGTGCCATTTGCAGCAACATAGATGGAGCTAAAGATCGTCATTCTAAGTGAAGTGGGTCAGAAAGAGAAAGAAAAATGCCATATGATATCACTTATTTGTGGAATCTAAAATAAAATAATATAAAGGACAAAAAAAGAACTCTTTAAAACCTGATGGTTTTGTAAAGAATGAGCAGTAATTTAACTGTTTAAAGAGGAAAATTCAACATCCATTAAAGAAAGATCACAAAATCTAGAACCTCTACAATGTATTCAGCACATGGCAAGCATACAACTGAATTACTGGACACATGAAGAAACATGAAAATGTATTCATAATAAAAAATAAAAGCAATCAGTGGAAATAGAACCCAAGCAACATTTCTTTTGAAATTAGTAGACAAAGACCACAGAGAAATTTAAACCATAAAGATAATCAAAATGAAAATTCTAGAACTGAAAATACAATATATGAAATAAAAACACACAGTTTGAATACTGAAAAGTGAAGGGTTAGTAAACTTGAAGACACATAAATAGAAATAATCCTATCTGAAGGAGAGAAAAAAATTATCAAATAAATGTATGAACAAAGATTTAGTGAACTGTGGTATTGTATCAAATTGTCTAATAAATACATATTTGGAGTTCCAGAGGGATAAGAGAAAAAGAGTAGGACATATAAATTATTTTTAAAATGACAAAAATGTCAAATATGTTTAAAAAACATACATTTGCATTTTCAAACTTAAGCAGAATAAATCCAAAAGGAACCACACTTAGATATATCATACTCAACTTGCTGAAAAGTAAAAGATAATCTTAAACAAGAGCATAACATACATAGGAGTCTCAACATTCATGAGATTCTCAACAGAAACAATAGGGTAGCGAACACAGTGGGGCAGTATTTATAAACTGCTTTAAAACTCTCAATCCAGAATTTCATACTCAGCAAAAATACCCTTTAAAAATGAAGGCAAAATAAAGATATTTTCAAATAAATAAACCTTGAAAGATCTCTTAACAGAAAATCTGCTCTATCACAGATGATAAAAGACATCATTCAGGTGGAAGAAGGATACAATATGAAAATGCAAGTGTATAGGAAAGAATGAGGAGGTCTAGAAATTGTACATATTTAGATGAATACAAAAGGCTATGATTTCTCTTATTTTTTTAAAGAAGAAATAAAAACCAGTAGTATTACATTCTGTGGCTTGAATATGTAGAACTAATATATGGCAACAATAACACAAAGGATAGAGATGGTAAAGGAATTATACTAATGGAAGGATTTTTTTTTCTGTTATAGGAAGTTGTAAACATTAACTTTAGGTAGAATATGAAAAATATGAATGCATAATATTTACTAAAGTAATTATCAAAAAGTGCAAATACATACAGCAAATATTCCAAAGTACAAAAAAAGAACAATGATAAAAAAAAAAAGATTAATCCAAAAGGAGGCAATCAAGGAAGTACAGAAGAACAATAGCTTAGATGTGAGAAATAGAAAGCAAATAGGAAAACAGTAGGCATAAACTTTATTAATAAATTGAAAATTAAATTAAAATTAAATGAAAAGAGCATCAGTTAAAAAGAAGAGATCGTTAGACTGGATAAATATGCAACTAAAAATTGTCTACAAGTAACATATTTTAATTTAAAGACCAAAAATAAATTTTAAAAATCTGTATGAAAAACTCGAGTGGTTAAATTAATAATAGAAAAAATGTTTCAGGACATAGACTATTACCACAAATAAAGAGGTATATTTCATACTGATAAAAATGTTAAATCATTAGAAAGATACAATAATTTTAACTGTGCATGTACGTAAAAAGTTTTTATATAAAATTGAAAAGGAAATGCGAAGGGACTCAAGGGAGAGAAAAGCAACTACAGTTAGATGGATACTTCAACAAACCAGTCCAATAATCTATAAACAATTATATAAAATATCAGATAGGATGTAGAAAATTTGATGAATATTATTAACTAAACTACTTAACACTTACAGAATGCCTCACCAAAAACACAGAAAGCACAGTTTTCAGGTGTACGTGGAACATTAACCATAGCAGACAATATGCCAAGCTATAATACAATTCTCTATGCATTTCAAAAAATTGAAACCTCTAGAACATATAATCTTATCAAATAGACTTAAATTAAAAATTTAATGCCAGAATTTCCAGATATTTTAAGTAACCAATGAATGAAAGAAGAAATCACAGAAAAATTGGAAAAAGACTGAATCAGATGAAAATGAAAATACAATCTATCAATAGCTGTGTAATACAATGAAAGCAATGTTTAAAAGGCAAATGCTTATATTACAGAGATAAAATATTAAAAAAAGAATGATTCAGTTTTCACCATAAGAAGGTAGAAAAAAGAGCAAATTAAACTAAAATTAATTGCATGTGGGAAATAATAAAAATAAGCAGAAATTAATGATACAGAAAATAGTTACAATACATACTACTAACATTACAAAAAAAAGAGGTAATTATAAGCATTATAGATATTAAATAAACAAGATTATATTACTTGAATACATTTCAGAAATTAGATGAAATGAACAAATGTATGAAAAACTTACAAAAATGACCCAAGAACTAGAAAATGTAAGTAGCCCTACTAAATTAATTTAATTACTTTATTTAAAGTTATCCTGAAGGGGTATTTCAGACTCTTTCAGTGATTTATTTTCTATCAGATGTTGAAAGGTGAAGTAATACTAATGTTAAATTATTTGAGAAGTTAGAGGAGGATAGATCTGCTCTCTATATACTCCATGATAATTTTATGATTACTATCTCTCTGGTGACGAAGTTCGACGAAAGTAAAAGATGTAAATAGAATTATAGGCAATTTTTCCTATGAATGCAAAATCCCTTGGAAAATATTACAAAGCCTAATCCAGCAATATATAAAAAGAATAAAACATCATCATCAAGTAGATGTTTTGTAGAAATTCAATGCTAGTTTTTCATTCAAATTAAAAATAAATGCTTTATTGTTTTAATGAAGATAGAAAAAGTATGTATTATCTCAATCAGTGTAGGAAAATTATTAAACAATTTTTAGCACCATTCATGAAAACAAATTTCACCAAACTGGAAATAGGTGGGAAAGCACCAAACTGACAAAAAGTATTTATAAAAGACTTCATTATTTTCAGCAGTGAAAGACTGAATGTTTCCCTGTAAGAGTGAGAATAAAGCAAGGATGTACTCATACTACGTTTAAACTTAAAGGAAGAAAATATAACAGAATCACTTTACAACTTAAGTTAGTCAAATATTCCCTAGATAGGTACAAAAATACCATAAGAGAAAATACACTGATAAATTGTACTTCAAAAAATAAAATACTTTTGATTTTTGAGAAACCAGTAAGAAAATAAAAGGCAGGGCAGAGACTGGAGAAGAAAAATATGCAACATAGTTTTGACAAAGACATTATAACAAGAGTGTGTAATAACACTTAAAAATCAATAATCAAAAGACAAACAAGAAAGAGCTTGGCAAAAAAGAAAAAACCTGAATAGGTACTTTATAAAAGAAGACATTATGGTATAAATGTAAGCATACACACAGAAAATAAGTCCTCAACATCATTAGACATCAGAGAAATAAAAAATAAATCAACAATGAGAAACTACCACTGGAAATGAGATATCCACTTCTGGAATGGCTAAAACAAAATCTAGCAAAATGAAATATTGGCAAGGATATGGTACAACTTAAACTCATATATCCTATTTAGATTATAGTGACACAATCACTTCATATTGGCCACTTCTTAAAAACGTATGCCTAAAACTGAACGGAAACTCATGAGACATCATAAGCAGAACTTAGCAGAACCAGTCATCTAAGTTGCTCTTAGATTCCTTACTAAAAGAAACTGAGATCATAAAAGTTTTTTGTTTCATGGTGCTACACTTTATTGTAATTTCTTATGCTCCAAGAGATTATCCAATAAATAATATCAATTTATAATATGACCATATGTGTGTTTAAAACTTTTATATTGTAATTTATTTGGGGTACTTGCTAAATCCTTAATTTTTAGCATTTCAGAATACAAAACACTTTGAAGATCCATTTGTTGTTTTTAGGATAAATTATACTTTAGCAGGAGGTTTAAACTTCCATATAATGTATTAATATCTACAAAGTGCTTTTTAAGAATGGGAATACACTTAATCCTCACTACAATTCTGTGGAGTAGAAATTCTTATCTCCAGTGTATAAATATAAAAGCTGACTCAGGAAGTTACATATAACTTGTCCATAACCATACAGTTAATAACAGTCAGGGCCTGGATTTGAATTCAATTTAACTGTTTTAGAGATAGGAAAATTGAGAACATGTAAGTAGCCCTAAGTCAATATAGTTCACTAATGGCCATGGAGAATCTGATCTCAGGTTTTCTCATTTCCAATCTGGTTCTTTCCTGTTTTTACTTAAAAATAATTTTTCTCTATATCACACTTCCTCCATAAGCTAATTAGTTTTTTTTTTTAAACTTGATCTGCACAATTGATTAAAAATATAGCATTGTGTAAACCAAGTAAACATTTTGGGATCTATACTCATTTTTTGATGCTTATTAATTAGATTAATGCTACCCAAACACATTAAGTGCCAAATAAGAGCTACAGTACCTGTTATAACAACCAATATACAAGTTTTCTAACTTACTTAAGCTCTCTCATATTAAAATTTTTACAGTTAAACATGTTCATATAGTATTTCCCCCACTCTCCCTGTGGTTAAATCTCCCTACTTCTCAGTTTTATAAGAATACATCATTTTGGCTTTATTTAAATACAGCCTCTTTAGGGAAAAACAGTAATTAAAAATCTGCAACATTAGAATAGTTCTGAAGGAACTATTTATACATGTTACTTTATTTTTCCATTTCTAAAAAAGGTGTACACTTGCATTAGTCATTCCTGTTTCTTTTCTACGAAACCCAAAAATTAAACCATGCACTTTGCTAGTGATTATGGCATTTATTCCAAAGAGCCACAACAAGAAATATAATCATTCTCAGTCATATTGGTAAAGTCTTGCATTTTATGAAATCATGTATCAAATGCGCCTCTGTACATGCTACTGAAGTCAACATTGAAAATCCATGTTAAAATCCAGCTGAAGGTGAACTTGTATAAAGATCTTGAACACCAGACATCTGCTCGTCCACTACTTTTTGTTTATGTTATACTTATACACATAGTATATAGTATACATATATACATATATATATATATATATATATATATATACTGTGCATAGTATATATATGTTTATACATATATATGTAATTTATATAGAAATATAAATTTATGTGAAAAGGTTGGGATCATGTTCAGTCTTAGTGGATATCTGCTATCTTCCCTGCTTGCTCTGTTGCTCATCATCCTGCTTCTGTAAGTAAACATTAATTTTCCTTTGAGAAAACACTTCTGTTTTCTCTCAGAGGTGATTTGAATGGGGCTGATACAACATCTTGGTTTAAGAAGTAGGTGTCCACCTCAAGATATTACCTAACCAGCATATTCTATACTCTGGTCACAATACTGGCTTAAGGATGGGCTATTGTCAATATAAAGCAACCATGCATATAAATCCACAACGCACCAATTCACCTCAAACATCACATCAGTCTGTTAAGCCCTTCCAGACCACATTTGAACTTTCACTTTACTTGACTTTTGTGGCTTCTATGATATTCAAAAGTGATATCTACTGCCAGTCCCCTTCTGTTTTCCCTCCACTTTTAACACCGCTTTTATGGCAGACATTGGTTACATTCACTTCAAACAGCTCCCCAAATTTATTTCCCATACTATTGCTTCAAACCCTTAGTTGTGTTTTCTCACTTTTTGTTTCGTGGCTAGAAATATTAAGATTTCTGTTATTTTCCTGCATTGCTTCATTGGAATTATCTCAGGCACATTTTCCCTCAATGTAGTTTAGTACTTCAGCATCTGAATGTGAAAGTAGCTGTAAAACCCATGTGATATTTAAGTCTGCATTTTGTTCAGGTCTCTCTTTTTCATTTGGTAACTTGTCTTGAGTTTACATTCAGTGTACTACATTCTCATGATGTCTATGGAAATCCAGCTGTCCACTTAACAGCTACATGAATTTATGCTGGGACCTTAGCCATTCACTGCAAAATCAATCAGGTTCAAATAGAAAATGTACCTGTTTGAAAGAAACCGATTGCACAAATTTTTGGTTGCAATTGCATAAAAATGTAATTGGATAATAAAAGTTGGTCTTTACAGCACTCTGAAACTCAAAGTATGTAGGAAATAAAAACAAGCAGTACTATTATAGTGGATAGAAAAAGGAAGCACAAAGATGTCACTGACATCTAAGGTCACACTGGATGCTGATAAGGTATCTGGGATTTTGATACAGAAAAAATATCAATTTAATGTTCTAATTATCATTATTATTCTACTACAAGCATTTTTAATTAAGTACCAGCTATGCTAGGCATTCTGTTAGTTAATGTGAAGAATGTGATATCTCACATCAAAGAAGGAACTTAAAACTCCTTGTTCATTTTTTTCCTTTCTTGATTTTAATGTGTACTGAGTACCATAAAAAAAACTTGAAAACAAATTTGCCTTATTAGTTTATAGGTGTCAGGTCACCTTCTATTTCTATTAAGGAAATTCTGTATTTCTTTTAGCAATGGATTTCAGAATCTTCTGATCATGACATAGAACTTTCTTTTTTCAGGGTGGCAATGAAAGCTCTTGGTGCTAAAGTCAGGTTAAGGATCCCTGCACAGACAGACTGCAATAACCTCAGTGTTGTACTGTGTGAGGAGGGTTGTGTTGGGGAGGTGGCCTTCTGCTCTTAGATCCTCTTCAATTATTCAGGTATGAGAGATGATCTGAAAGTTTCAGGTAACAAGAGTAACAAAGTTATTCATTTGGTAGAGGATAATTTTCTTTATTTAAATTGATTTGAAGATCTTTGTTTTCTATCATTGAGAGGGGAAGTCTGTGTTATAAGTAGGATTATTAAAACCAATCTCTCTGACATAGATGAATATAAAAATGAACTACCATTTGTTGAATACATTCTATGTGCTAGACAGTATGTAACATTCTCTATATTTGTTGTCTCAATTTCATTTAACCTGACCCCAAAAGAATTCTAAATGGAATATGTATCTATGAAATTTAAGAGAAATTAAGACACTTGTAAAACTTTACTCATCTTGGGAATAGGAATTTGAATATAGGTAGGCAGTACACAATGGTGGTTAAACACAAAAGGTGACCCTTTATATAATCTTTGGCAGATATTTTTAACTTTATCAACTGTAAAATGAGAGCAATAATATTAGTCACTTCAAAGTTGTAAAGACTGAATGAGATCAGGCATTTAAGATCTTAGCTCAGTACCTGGCACAGGTACTGGACATGGTACCTGCCTAGGGAATATTACTGACTGCAGTGGGCACTGTGGTGCTTTGCTCAGAACCCTTCTTTAAGGCCCACATGTCCACCCTCTCTGCTAGAATACTGTAAAGGCTCACAACTGTTTCTTTCAGAGTGTACTTGTTCTTTACTGCCAAGAACTGCCTTGCTCAGAGTTTCCCCATTCCAGAGGTTGTTTTTAGCCATTGATAGGTTCAGGTGTAGATACCAGAGCTCAACTTGGGAAAACTCTGAAGGGCTATCTCTCAACAACAAAGCTCCTCAAGATCCACTGAATTTAGTTGTATTTCAGGTCATCTTCTTCTCTTGTCCAATCTGCCTTTTTCACTCCCTTTCAGTTATACCTCCTGAGAGTTCTTTCCAGTAAATATGCATGTAACACCTTGTCTCTGTCTGTTTCCAGGGAACCACATCTACAAGACACTGATAATGATGATAAAAAATGAAATAGCGAAGGGTATGTGGCTGTGTGTGTGCGTGCGTGCGTGCGTGCGTGTGTGCGTGTGTGTGTGTGTGATGTATAGATGATACCTACCTCAAATGTTAACTCTACTGTTAACTCTACTGGGACCTCAGGTCTGGGAGCATGGGAATTAAATAAAGAGTATTGGGAAATGTAGCTATCACAGCAAACTATTTAACTTATTTGAGTCACACCCAATCTACCTTCCAGGACATCTGGAAAATCAAATGATGCAGTATAAGCGATCAAACTGTTAGCAATTACCACACAAACATAAAATATTGTCCCTATTGTTACTATATCAAAAAGAGAGATGCCAACATAAAATCTAACTTTTTATCTTAGGACCTACCAAGTAATGGTGCAACTCTGCTTCAAGACTGTAATTGAGGGAAGATCCTGGCTGGCATGCAGTGATGCAGCAAAGTACTGAATATAAATTAACCTACACATTTTTATTTCATGTTTATGATGGGTTGGGTCTGCGACCTTGGTTAAGTAATACATCTGAGTTTCAATTATTTGCCACTTACTTCAGAGACAGATTGTATGATAAAGCAATGATGAGATCATTATTGAGATAACATTTGTAGAGCCCTTTGAGAGTTTTAGATGAAAGATGCCACATGAAGAAAATACACAATCTTCTGTTATTAAGTTGGGGAAAAATAATAACATAAATGGCTTTTCAGCCAAAACACTTAATGATGGCAAATAAAATCAAGGTGTTGTGCTGATCGCCCAAACTTTTCTTTATAGCCAGAGAACACGTTCCTGAACTTTTCTAGAAGTTTCAAAGGACAATCTTGACTAAGCCGCAATGTAAGCTACAAGTATGTAAACACAAACTATAAGGATAATAAAGAGCTTGTAGACTGTTTCATAGTTTAAACATAAAGTTGGGGTTAAAATCCCAGAATCTGATGTCAACTATGAAACCCTAGCTTTAAAATGTATTAGCTCTGTAACTTTTAATCAATTACTCACCCTCTTCTCTTTGCCTTGGTTATTTCCTATGTTAAATGGGAATAATAATAGTATATACTTTTTGGAGTTTTGAGGATTAGATAAATGATTAAAACAGTATCTCACATATAAGTATCTCTCATGATAGGTTAGATTGTTATTATATGTAGTCTAATGGGATCTCTAATTTGACAAAGGCCAAGCAGCACCTTGGGATAAATAGCACAATATTTTCAAGAGAGACGAGGTGTGAACAATATTGCAATAGAGTCAAAATACAGTATTGTGAAACCCGATATTTGTTTCTCTCAGGAAGAGCCTGCCTAAGTGAGTTCTGAAAGCTGTAGTGAAAGGAAGGACCCATGATTTGAATTAAAATAATGCAGTTAGGAAGTTGGAGCAGGGTCATGGCTTAGAACAGGGGCTGTCCTATCACCTGGAGCTGTCATTTTTCCTGACATCTGGAGCTGTATTTAATAGCCTTCCTATATTTATGGGGATTTCTGCCTGAAGGAAACCTAAAAATACCACTTAGGCTCCTACAGAACTAGATCTTCTCATTCTAGGCAAGAACAGGGCTCTTTCTGATATATGTTAGCTATCCCTTTCTAAGGAAATACCTAAATTCCACACAGGAAATTGTATTAGAAAATTGTGATGATGCCAGAAGCAAACGGGAACTATTCTCTAACTCCTTCAGCAAATTATTTCTAGAGAAAGCAATACCAATGAGCCATTACCATAAGCCTTAGTACTATCCCAATTTATCTTAAATCACTCAGTCATATATATTAAAATTATATACACTAACAAAAAGAAAGAAATTAAGAAAACAAGAGTTAAGTAAAATGACGCTAAATTAATTCAGTTCTCCTTAGTATAAGAGAACACGGGACTACAATATATAGGCATCCATTAGATGCCCTTGATGATGGAAATATTTAAGATAACAAATGGATCTTCACTGGAGGTGGGGGGTAGGATGTTTAGATAGACTCTGATCTCATTTTAGATCCTTAGTGACAGTTTTCAATCAGCTTCTTATTTCTGTCCTTCCTTTAGCAGTTGCTTGAATAATGATTCATTATTTTCTGGGATTTAAATTTCTGAAGCTCAAAGACTGTTATTCATATGAGATACATGCTCAGTTGCTATAATAAAATGACCACCAAATATAGTAGATTAATATAATAATGGTTTATTTTTCTCTCACATAACTTACAGAAGTGAGTAATCTAGGGCTGGTGGGCATCTGTTCTCAACACATGAATTTCAAGGTTGCTCCAGTCATTATGACTTCCAAAACAGCAGGGAAGAGGAAGGAAATATATAAGAACTTGACTTTGAAATAAAAACTCATCACTTATATTAAATCCCATGGGCTGTATATAGTCACATAGTAAGGGAAGTTAGAAAATGTAGTCTCTAGCTGAGTAATCATGTAATTATTTAAAATTTGACTTTATGATCCATTTGCATTGCTACAAGGAAAAACTGCATCTAATTGATTGTTACTTAGATACAAGGAAAGTACAAATTGTAGCTAAAGAGAAGAATAATGTGAGTAGCAAAAGGTTATTAATCCAGTGGTCAATTTTTATCCTTTCCTTACTTCCTTATGTCACATTTGACCAAAATGATCACTTTGCCTTAATATCTTGTTTGACTTGGCTTCCATAATATCAGTGTTTCTTGTTTCTCATCTGACCTCACTGGCCATCCTGTCTCAAAATTTTTGTTGGGTTCTCCTCATATTCCCAATCTGTAAATATTAACATGTCCCAACCTTACTCTCCAATCTTTTATTTTCTTTATTTGCACTTGACCCCTAGGAGATATTAACCTTATCAACTACATAATGTATCTACATCTATCATCCAATGACTTATATAAGACTCTAGCTTGGACCACACTTCTGCACACAGTGTATCTAAGGGCTTATCTGACATCTGCATTTGGATGTCCAACAGGCATAACACAACTAAACTATCTAAAACTGAATTCCTGATTTTTCCATACTCTAAAACTGCAATTCTTACTTGAATCCCCATCACAGTTCCATGGCCTCTCCATCCTTTTGGCAAGTCAAGAAAAAAAACATAGTCATCACACTTTATTTCTCTCTTCCTCTCACATATTTCCCCTACAATTCATCAGTGAACTGTTAACTTTTCCTTCCATTCTCTATTCAAAAACATTTTATTACCTCCACTACAACTACTTCAATCTAAGATAATTCATTTATCACACTTGGTTATTTTATCTTCTAATTTTCTTCATGACCACCCACAGTCATTTCTCAACCTAGAAGCCAAAGTGATCCTTTTAAAGCAAATTATGATAACATCATTCTACTGATCAGAACCCTGTGGTGGTCAGTTCTCTTCTCAAAGCAAAAGTCTGTCTTGTCCACCATCTGTTTCCTCGCTATATCGCTAAACTCATCTCCTAAGCCCTTTTGGCAATGCTGACTTCCTTGCTCTTCATCAAACCTACCAAATGTGATGCTGCTTCTGGTTCTTTGTGATGGTTCTTTCCTCTGCCTGAGATCTTTTTTCTCTGGTGAAATCTATAGCTGGATTCCTTATTCCATATAGACCTTTGATGAGGTCCCATATTATCAGGGATTTATGCTAGTTATTAATCTATTGCCTCTTAACCCCACACCCATCCATTTATGATCTACTTTTTGCTATGGGAGTTGGTTGCTAAGAACGATATTTCTCTTTTGCCAGCTGGATCTCTATCAAGTTCCGACAACAGGAGGTAATGGAATGAGAAGGCAAAAACGGAGGAGGAAAAGACTACTTTTTCTGTCTTCATGTTTTTGTTTTTCCTGCAATGGCAAGTTCAAGGTGGTCTTTTTAGCATTTCCCATAGCGATGGGCTATTCTTCTAGTGCCTGGATGACCTTCAGAAAGTTTCCTTTTTACTGTGACCACAGGCAATGTATTTGAGCAGGAGGTAGAACATCTCTTTAATGGTCTTAATATCAATCTTGTGGGGGCTTTCCTTAAAGTTTCTGGTTTCCTCAGTCCAGGGGTAGCAGGTGCTTTTTTGTAGCTACTCTTGCTACACTTTAGTTCTCTTTATCTCATTCAGTAGTTAATGATATTTACCTAATTATTAACTTTTTATATTAAATTGCCTTTTTTACATAACCAATATGATTTGTTTCACTTGACTAGGTCTTGTCTGATACATCTGCTCTAATCTATTTTCCTCCTTTATTCATCTGCATCTGAGCTACTATGTATGTAGTTTTTGAATTTCTTGATTATACACCTAAATTCCTGTATTAACTTTTTAATAGCAGGATCTTTGTTTCTTTTTATCATGATTTTATCTCCACTATCTAGAATAATATCTGGTACATCAATATTTGTTGCTCAATGAAAATTTGTTGAAATAGTAAATTTTTGGAAGAATCAGCAAAGTATCTTCTACTGTGCACAGATTGTATAGACTAGTAGAAGTTCCATGAAGACAGTTTAAATGTATAGTACTTACGTTATTCAGAGGAGTGTTTGTGTTTTCCTAATATGTGAAAATTGTTTTAGTTATTAGTGTTTAGATCTCAATATCTGGAAATAAGTTCAAGAACTTGATACTTCTGTGTAACATTTACTGTAAGTGAAGTCAATTTTTCTCATTAAATGCCATCTATATTTTATGATTTTAATTAATTTCTTGGAAGTAAAATATATTTTAATATGGTTCTAAAATAATATAAATTCCTCTCGAGGAAGACATGATTTATTCCACAAATATTTATTAACTAAAAAAAATAAAAGATATTTACCAGATACTGTGCTAATATCTGGGAAATAGGAGTAGGAAGTGGGGAGAAAAAGAGACAGAGGAGGTGAGAGAGACCATGAAACTTAAAATCTCTTAGAAAATATAATTACATAGACAATAGCAAGTTTATTATCTGGAAGATGTGATTGGATGGAGACAAGAGTGAGACTTGTTCCAGGAAGGACAACCACATGCAGAAGAACTAAGAAAAAAACATGCTTTGTTAAAAATCAAGTAAGTTCAGCTTGGCTAAATAACAGAGAATCAGAGAAGATAATGGAGAATGATGACATATGTGGCTTAAGAAAAATCAAAAGCCAGATTGCAGAGGACTTTACTATCTTATTGTAATGGAAGCCACTGAAAGATGTTAAATGGAAAATATCACAAACTGAAGTTTGGAAAATTACTAGGATTGCAGTGTGGAGTACAGATTGGTGCAGAGTTAAACTATTTGCAGAAGTCAAATACAGAGTCTGTCAATAGGCCAGGGAAAACATCATGGTGGTATGAAATAGGGCAGTGACAGGGAGGATTTAGAGAAGTTAAACAGGTGAAAGATCTATCTAAAATAACAAATGCATGCCCAGGAGCGGGATTCCTGAGTCATAGGGTAAGTCTATTCCTAGTCTTTTGAGGAATCTCCATACTGTTTTCCACAGTGGCAGCACCAAACTGCATTCCCACCAGCAGTGTAGGAGGGTTCCCTTTTCTCCACAGCCTCTCCAGCATTTGTCATTTGTGGACTTTTGAATGATGGCCATTCTGACTGGTGTGAGGTGATACCTCATCATAGTTTTGATTTGCATTTCTCTGATAATTAGTGATATTGAGCATTTTTTCATGTGCCTTTTGATCATTTGTATTTCTTCCTTGGAGAATTGTTTGTTTAGGTCTTCTGCCCATTTTTGGATTGGGTTGTTTGGTTTTTTTTTCCTTATTAAGTCGTATGAGCTGCTTATATATTCTGGAGATCAAGCCTTTGTTCGTTTCATTTGCAAAAGTTTTCTCCCATTCCGTAGGTTGTCTTTTTGTTTTACTTATGGTTTCCTTTGCTGTGCAGAAGCTTGTAAGTTTCATTCAGTCCCATTTGTTTATTCTTGCTTTTATTTCTATTTCTTGGGTAGACTGCCCTAGGAGAGCATTTTTGAGATGTATGCGAGATAATGTTTTGCCTATATTTTCCTCTAGGAGGTTTATTGTATCTTGTCTTATGTTTAAGTCTTTGATCCGTTTTGAGTTTATTTTTGAGTATGGTGTAAGGGAGTGTTCTATCTTCATTGATTTACATGCTGCTGTCCAGTTTTCCGAACACCATTTGCTGAAGAGACTGTCTTTATTCCATTGTATATTCTTGCCTCCTTTGTCAAAGATTAGTTGACCAAAAGTTTGTGGGTTCATTTCTGGGCTCTCTATTCTGTTCCATTGGTCTATATGTCTGTTTTTGTACCAATACCATGCTGTCTTGATTACTGCAGCTCTGTAGTATTGCCTGAAGTCTGGGAGAGTTATTCCTTCAGCCCCTTTCTTTTTCTTCAGTAATGCTTTGGCAATTCTAGGTCTTTTGTGGTTCCATATAAATTTTATTATGATTTGTTCTGGTTCTGTGAAATATGTCCTGGGTAATTTGATAGGGATTGCATTAAATCTGTAGATTGCCTTGGGTAGTATCACCATTTTAACAATATTGATTCTTCCAGTCCAGGAGCATGGGATATCTTTCCATTATTTTAAATCTTCTTTAATTTCCTTCATCAGTGTTTTATATTTTTCCCTGTATAAGTCTTTCATCTCCTTGGTTAGATTTACTCCTAGGTATTTTATTACTTTGGGTGCTATTTTAAAGGGGGATTGTTTCTCTACTTTCTTCTTCTGTTGATTCATCATTAGTGTAAAGAAATGCAACTGATTTTTGAACGTTAATCTTGTAACCTGCTACCTTGCTGAATTCTTCAATTATTTCTAGTAGTTTTTGTGTGGACCTTTTAGGGTTTTCTATATATAGTATGTCATCTGCATATAGTGACACTTTTACCTCTTCTTTTCCAATTTAGATCCCTTTTATTTCTCTATCTTGCCTGATTGCTGTGGCTAGGACTTCCAAGACTATGTTGAATAGGAATGGTGATAGTGGGCAGCCTTGTCTTGTCCCAGATTTCAGTGGGAAGCTTTTGAGTTTTTCACCATTGAGTACTATGCTAGCTGTAGGTTTGTCATATATAGCTTTAATTATGTTGATATGTGTTCCCTCTGTACCCACTTTGGTGAGAGTTTTTATCATAAATGAGTGTTGAATTTTTTCAAAAAGCTTTTTCTGCATCTATTGAGATGATAATGTGGTTTTTGTCCTTTTTCTTGTTGATGTGATGTATTACACTGATTGATACACGTATGTTGAACCATCCTTGTGTCCCTGGGATGAACCCCACTTGATCATGATGTATAATCTTTTTTATGTGTTGTTGGATTCTATTTGCTAGTATTTTGGTAAGGATTTTTGCATCTATGTTCATCAGTGATATTGGTCTGTAATTCTCTTTTTTGGTAGTGGCTTTGCCTGGTTTTGGTATCAGGGTGATGGTGGCTTCATAGAATGAGTTTGGGAGTATTCCCTCTTTTTCAATCTTCTGGAAGAGTTTGAGAAGGACTGGTACGAGTTCTTCTTTGTATGTTTGGTAGAATTCCCTGGTGAAGCTGTCCAGTCCTGGACTTCTATTTGTAGGGAGGTTTTTTATTACTAATTTGATTTCATTTTTAGTGATCGGTTTGTTCAAGTGGTCAGTTTCTTCTTGATTCAGTCTTGGTGGACTGTATGTTTCCAGAAACTTGTCCATCTCCTCCATGTTATCCATTTTGGTTCCATACAGTTTTTCATAATATTCTTGTATGATATTCTGTATTTCTATTTTATTTGTTGTAATTTTTCCATTTTCCTTTTTTATTTTGCTTATTTGTGCTCTCTCTTTTTTCTTCTCTGTGAGTTTGGCCAGAGGTTTGTCCAGAAGATACCCTACTTCAAAATGACACCTGCACCCCAATGTTCACAGCAGCACTATTTACAATAGCCAAGACATGGAAACAGCCTAAATGTCCAAGACATGGAAACAGCCTAAATTTCCATCAACAGATAACTGGATAAAGAAGATGTGGTATATTTAGACAATGGAATACTATTCAGCCATAAAAACAGACAACATAACGCCATTTGCAGTAACATGGATGTTCCTGGAGAATGTCATTCTAAGTGAGGTAAACCAGAAAGAGAAAGAAAAATACCATATGAGATCATTCATATGTGGAATCTAGAAGAAAAACAAAAACATAAATACAAAACAGAAACAGACTCATAGACATAGAATACAAACTTGTGGTTGCCAGGGGGATGGGGGTGGGAAGGGACAGACTGCGATTTCAAAAAGTAGAATAGATAAACAAGATTGTACTGTGTAGCACAGGGAAATATATACAGGATCTTGTGGTGGCTCACAGCAAAGAGAATGTGACAATGAATGTATGTATGTTCATGTATAACTGAAAATTGTGCTCTACACTGGAATTTGACACAACATTGTAAAATGACTATAACTCAATAAAAAAAAAGTTCAAAAAAAGAATATCTTAAACAACAAGGACCTACTGTGTAGCACAGGGAACTATATTCAATTTCTTGTAATAACCTATAATGGAGAGAATCTAAAAATATATGTATATATATGTATGTATATGTGTAACTGAATCACTTTGCTGTACACATGAAATTAACACTAAGTCAAAAACACTTCAATTTAAAAAATTTGTAAAAGATTATCTTTTTACTAAGATAACTCAGTTGCAAGGTATCAGTGTTCTTCATCATTTGGGGTCTGTTTATCCAGTGGAATATATGGACCATTTGCCAGAAAAATACACATCAATAAAAATTGGGCTTGATGCTCTATAAATATATATTCTTTGTAAATATGTCCTTATTGAATTATACACTTCAAATGGGTATTTTACGGCATACAAATTATACCTCAATAAAGCTGTTTAAAATAGTACACAAAAAATAAAATGAAATGAAATGAAATGAAATAAAATAACAAATGCAAGACATAGCAATTGAATGGAAATGTGAGATCACTCCTGGATGGGAGATACAGAGATCTCAAACAGTGTCCATTTATAGTTGAATGTTATAACTAGAAGATATGTAAACCAAAACCAAGTCCATATACTAAGTGCAGAGTCATAATAAGAAATGGAGCCTGGAGCTATGGTAAAGAAAAATAGAATTATTTATTCATTAATTTAATCATCCATCAAATATTGATTAGGTCCTTCATTATAATACTGAGAGGTCACTGTCTTAAGGAAGTATTAAAAAACACTAGGTAAAAACACCATCTTTTTCATAATCACTACAGATATACTTCTCCAAAAAAATCCATTACTTGTGGCAACTTTAACCTTTTTGTGACTTGTCCTTGATATTTCCTATTTTCCCCTTAAAGCCATGCTCCATCCTTTTCATCATGCTCTGTTCAACAGAAGGTTGATATTGTATCAACAGTTTCCTTGCCCCTTTGCTTCTGGTTGGATTCAACTGGAGGAATCAGTAAGATATCCCAAGTGACAAGATGAATGTCTGAAATTTTTATTCCCCTGAGTTCCACCTGTGGTGTCCTCCAAGTATTGACTGTGTTCCTGTCCCTCCACCAATGGCTATAGCTCCTGTTAGGACTCCAGTCATTCATTATTCTCTCTGGATATTTGTAACTGTTTTCTAGCCTGTCCTGTCAGGCTTGAAATTTTTTAAAAAGAATGACGCTTGTGAAATTAAATATATGGGATTACCACTATTTCTATGTGGTGTAAGATATAGCTTTTTCATTCTGTGAGCTGATTAAACAGCAATTTGATTGCAACAACATTTTAAATTTTGTTGCAAAATAATTGATATGAGTATCTATTATATAGTGAATGAAGTTATAATGAGTAATAGAAATAAATACTCAGCTCTGGAAAATTGAATTTAGTGAAAGAACAAAAAAACACTTCACAAAAGATAAAAATGGAAAATAAAATTTAACATTTCTTGTTTGGAACTGGCAAGCAGACTCTGAGATGGAAGTCAGTATAGGAGACTGATTAAAGAAATGTTACATTTGTGAAAGGAAAGAGGAGTAAGCAGTGTCTAGCAGAGGGAAAATTGGAGCTGTGATGTGGGTCAGTGAGACGCTATAGGAAATTCTGAAGCTGGTGTGACCCTTCAAAGCTTTTCAGAGCTTTTTCAATATTGGGTTAAGATGATTCAACTTTTACACTTCAAATTCAATCAGTCTTTCGAACTATAGGACCTAGTGTAGCAAGCTTGATTGGCAAGGAAACTCACTTCAAACCTAGAGCAAACCCCGGGGAGGCTGACAACTGAGATCTATCAGCCAGAGCATTCCCACCAGCTGAGATACCACTTATTCACTCTGGAAGCTGGATCTTGGCAATGTATCCTACCCTCTGCCATGTTTCATATCCTACTTTCAAGATAGTCTTTACAATTTGTATATTTAATTCCAAATGCTGTCTTGTCTGTGGTTTTAGTGTTTGAATAGTCTGTTTGTTCTTTTGGAAGTCTAGCTCAATCACATACCTTCCTTTTCTCCATTCCATCCTCCATATTGCTTCATCATATGACCACACTACCTGTCCTCAGAGCCTGAAATATAAGATAAAGCTGAAATTCCACCGGACACATGAATGAAAAATATTGCTGGCCATATCAGTAAACAAAGAATGCTGTGGCCATCAAGTCATCAGCCACTATCGCCACCCCTCTGACAGTGAGCTGAGGGAACTCAGAATGCGGACAATAAGGCTACCCACCTCAGCAGCCACCCCCAACTGTGCCCCTTGAAGGAACTCAGGATGTGAAAGAACAGGATACTGGCCCTACATAGCTAGGTGTGTATCAAAGGAATGATTTCACTGAGCCCAGAACTATGTACCTTCCTATACATAAAAAAGCACTAAATTCCTTAAGATTTCTGTTTTTCTTTAATTAATCTTTTGATGCTCTAACTACCTGGTCTTTGCTGCAAAAACTCACATATCCAAGCTTCTACTTTGCCACTTTGAAACAGCGTCTTAGAGCAATCTGAGATGCTGTGTCCCAACTAGAGTCCTAAGAAATCTGCCAAATAAAACATAACTCTCAATTTTTAGGCTGTGCATTTTTTTCAGTCAACACACACTAGGTGCTTCAGCTATTAATCCTGTCCACTTCTCCAGCCTCATGACCTGTGACTTCTGAGAATTCCCTAGCTTTTATGCACATAAAACCACTCCTGTTTTGGGTGACCAAACACATGCTGAGTCTCACCTTTCTGTCTTTATACATTCAAGATTTCCTGACTGACCACCCTTTGCCCCATCTGTATTTAATTAAATCTTACATGCATTTTAAGTTTATACCCATGTATTACAAAATCCACTATGCTGTTGCTATTCACTACACTCTGTTCTCCTGCCTCTCTATCATTATGTACTTGTCATTGTTTATATTAGACTATGTAACAGTTGTTAGTTTATTTGTTTGACCCCCTTCTCCAAACTGTGAACTTTTTGTATATAGGGACCATTTGTCTTAAACCCATAGCAAGATGTCTGGCTCCAAACAGATTTATAGACACACAATAAATGAATGTTGAACGAATGGTTGAACTTATCCATAATAATAGTGCAAACTTTAACAGGACAGAAAGGAAGTGAAAGGCTTTCTCAGACTAGCTTTTTTTCACTAGACATAAGTGCTCAATCAGTATGTGAATGGTTAAGAGTATTAACAAAAACGGTAATGGCTTGAGGATTTCATAGTCCCTGCCAGCTCTAAAATTCAATAATTCTATACTTTCATATACCAGTAGGGTACAGAGAAAAAACAATGGAAAACTAAAAAACATTGCCTCTTCCTTTTTATGTAGCTCGATTCTTCTCCACATAGGCACTCTGAAACTGGACTAAAATTATGCCCGTTAGTATGAAATATGGAGAACATAAGAACTGACAGTGCCTTTTTTGCTCCTCATTATTTTTTATTATATGTGTAAGTTGGCATAAACTCTAACTTTTTAATACTTTTTATAATAATCTTGATAATAACTGTAACCATAATACAACTGTAGGTCATCTCTTTATTTAATAAATATACATTTAAAACCTACTTTGTTATATACACTGTCACAGATGCAGGAACAATATCAATAAACAAGACACATCCACATTCTTGGAAACTTAGTGGAAGAAACAGACAATACGCAAGTCAATAAATATGTACTTGAAACATATTTAGCTTTTTGCTTCACAGGTGACAATGATAAAAAGTGTAACATTGCAAGGGGATTGAGAATGCTGAGGGATGGGCAGCAACTTTATATCTACTAATCACCTAGAACAGACCAAGTGATCTGCTAGGTATTTACTACTTTTTTGAATATCCCAAAAAACAAAAGGGTTAGATTTAAATTTTTTCTAATAAGATCTTTGAGACTCAGAAGAGCTAAGAAATTGTCTAAGCACACAATAATCTAGTTGTGGAGGTTGCAGTAGAAAACAAATATTCTTAGCACAGAACTCAAGGACAATTCAAAAGACATTTCAATAGCTGCAATTCAACTTTCAGGTGAAATTTTAGCCTACTTCATTATTCCCTACATGTTCAGCTCGGAACCTCCAATAGCACGAATCAACCGACACCAAGAGTATAAGTGTAAAGGGAGAAAGATGCAAACTTTTTCAGGAGCAAGAGGTAAAGTCAGCCTCTGGACAGTAAAGAAGTCACTTGCAATAAAGCAAAAAAGGATGTCTTATTTCACCCCAAGACTTCAGGAAGGCAGCAGGAAAAGGAAGAGATAAAATACTAGAAATGGGTAAAAAAAAAAACCTTAGCAGTAGGTTTTAATTTCCCTTTTTCAATCTTTTTTTCCCAGGAAAAATAAACAAATGCTCTGGACCAGTTCTAGGAAATACCATTTATAAACCAGGTTCTTTTTCATTTGTTTCTAGTATATAAATACAGAGCAAGAAATATAACAGATGCACAAATGTTGTAGTGGCTTTATGAAAGCTAACAGCAAGATATTAAACATATCTAAACCCGCCCACAACTGCTTTGCATTTATATAGCACTCAATATATTTGAAAAACATATTTTTACCATCACTGAAGTAAGCCACCCCTGCAAAACTTCTCATTTTGCAAATGAGTAATAAAATGTTACACAAAGGAACCAGTATCACTTCATTTAAGATGAAGAGACTTAGGGGTTTTATCCAGCTCAACATTCTTATTTTATGGATGAGTCAAGTGGGTCCCTGAGTGGCCAGTTGATTTGCTCAAGGTCACAGTGCTATTCAAAGGCAGGATTTAACCTAAAAGCAGTGCTTTTTTATTGCTATCCAGAGCTTTTGTAGCTACCACTACTCTTATTAACATGTAGTGCTGACATTACTCATCTATTGAATTGCAGATGCTCAAAAGCCTGGTAAATAGGATGCATTTTAAAAAATTGTTGAATGAATGAATTTCAACCTTTTCTTTCATGTCTGTAGTTATCCTTCCTAAGTTTTCCTAGGGCTTCAGGAGAGGCAGGCTTATGCTCTCCGTCTTTAAATCCTTTCCCTCATAGTTGATTGCAATGGAGTGGACACCACTCAAATAGAGTCTTCATACTGGTGTTCAGAGTTTTAACACATAGAGACATTTTTTGTGTTGGTCATGGCTAAGTGAGAATGAATGAAAAGTCAGGTCAGGTCAGCCCCATTTGGTCCTTAGCAGGTAGAATAAAGGAGGTAACTTTAAGGAAGGTTAACAATGAAATAGAGATAATATTTAATTAGAGGCTTCAAGCTCCGGTGAAATTATCTCATGTCACACAACCTAGAGGGAAACAGTTGATAAATCTAATAAATCATCGGGGACACAGAGGATAGTTGAGTTCTTTTGAATGGTGAGTGGAAGATGGCCAGAGACCTCAGATAAGGGAAAGGCTAGAGGACATCTTTCTTGTTATGTCTTTTTCTTTACCTATGTTGCCTAGGGAAAAAACTGCCTAAATTCTAGAAAATGGATTATAAACAAAAGCTTATGTACTATTTTTTGTTGTTGTTGGGGAGTGTGGGAGTGGTGAGGGAAAGGCAGTTGAGGCAGCAACCATGGCTTCTTCAGCCTGTGGAGCTGTATTAAGAGTAGTCACATAAACTACAGACTTACCGCACCTAACAGCATTTTTCCATAAGGGCTTTTGGAAACTTATACCAGTTTTCAGGTGATTCTTTATTTTAAATGTAATAAAATCTTTACCGTCAAAGCACAATAAATAGATATAGTATATATAAGAAGTGATATTTGAGATAAGTTTCAAGAAATAACTCACTCATCTGTCTACCTGACATAGCATCTCCTAGTCACAGAATACTATATGGAAAAAATCTGATTTACAACATTTTTGGATAAACCCAAATTTATTTTCTTTCTGCTACAAGGATAAATAGTATCTAAAAATTAAAAATTAATAAAAATGTAAAAAACCCTAAAAACAATATCCACCATAACAAAAAAATGAACTTGTACTAGACACTATTTACAATATGTAGTTAAAAGTGCCTGCTATAGAATGAGTAGGAACAACATAAGTTATTCTAACATTACGGTAAGAGAGATGACAATACCAAAATGAAATAACTGTAGCAGCAGGTCAAATTCAACAAGATGGAAAAGTCAAGTTTTGAACATAAGAGATTGGATGGAATTTGTGTTAACTGACAATGTGAATAAGGATATGTGTGTGTGTGCCTGTGTGTGTTTGTGTGTGAAACATAAAAATAGTGTAAAATGCAGAGCCTAAAAGAGAGGCTCCAAACAAAAATCCTCAAAGTAAATCTTCTAAGAGATCCCTAAAGTTTCTTACAAGTGCTCCTGTGTCTTTCTGGGTGCAGCCTCCTATGTAACTCACTGGTTGGGGATAACATTTCCAAATTTTAACATGGGAGGGGCTGGCACATCCCCACTTCAGGCAGTCTTGACTATCTGGCTTCTATAAGAGCCCTTCGATAGGAAAAAAAAAAGAAAAAAGAAAGAAAAAAAAAATTGCCTCTGGACTCAGAAAACTGTCCTTTTTAGCTCATCCGAGAGCATAGATGAGCCATGGTCCTGACCCCTGTCATATTATTTGTGAAGTAGAAATGTGAAAGCTTCACAGAAAATACTATTTACCATTTGTAAGTAAATGTAGAGTTCTTATTAAGCATGATTTCAGAGGTGAAAGTGCAGGAAAAGCCTATGGCCAGAATGAAAGTGAGAGCAATTCTACGTCTACACGTACTGTAAGAGGCCACCTGTCCCCTTTGGGAAACAGACTATGATTGCAAAGACTCCAAGGTACTATTATCATATTTATTATAGCCTAGTTTGCAGTAATTTTATTTGGCCTGCAGAAACGGAGTTATGGGCAGTTGTGCCCCACCATCAGTAAAGACTTCAAGGGGACAAAACTGACCTCATCTATTTCCCTGTTACTACCAAGCTTAATGTAGCCCAAACATGCTCTTTATCCAACTTCCTTGTCCTAGCAGGCCAATTGCAATGCCGTTTTTGCTCATGGTCTTTGTCTGAGGAAAACTGCATGGTCCTTAGTGAGAGAGCAGCATAGGCAGATCTCTAGCTGGTTTAACTCTAGTTTGACTCAACCACAGCTGCTTAAACCAGTGGTAGGAATTTAACCGATCAGCCAATCCATTATGAAATTAATCCAGAGACTACTGTTTACTCCTCAGTATCAATCATCTGTCTCCCTTCTTAGATGAACAAACAAGCGATGCATGAAATTCCTTCTAGTTATGAAAGCTCCCCTTTCCTTCTCCCTCACGAAGCAAAGAACGTAAACATAATCACCAAAGTGTCACAGCCTTGATGATTCTCCAGAAATAGAAGCCACATTAAGTAGGATACTGCTTCCTTGACACATCTTCCAGGCTGTTTAACCTCCAAACTTCTTTAACATGAAGGAAATAAAACTTCCGCTTTGTTAATCATTATTTTTCAAGGCTTTACTATTCTCAGTCAACAATGATTCTGACAGGTATCACTGGCTGGTGGCCAGTGAGACAGAAGTGACAGTAAGGATGAAGGAGTACAAATTGGGCCAACTATAGTTCCTTCCTTTAGAATTCAAAATACAGGTTTGGAGAGACAATCGTTAGTTTGCAGTGGGAACTGCAAAAAAATAAATAAGCTGCAACAAGACACATAGTATCAAAGTGCCTGTGTGATGATAATGCAGAGTGCTAAATTAAATATCAATAACTCCTCATGTAGAAGGGACCAGAACATCTTGACCTCAAGCACAGCTTTGGATCATGAATCATCCCGTCTTTACGAAACCTGTTGTGTAACAATTTCTAGAGTCTTATTAGATTCCAAACTCCATTACTATCATGCATTTATTATAATAAATCCTGAACTATAGGAGCAATTCTAAGAATAAAGACAGCCTCACACATACGTTTTCTTTTCATTGTTTTTTTAGAGCGCTCATGAATGCACATGTTTTCTCTGTCCCTTCCCAAGGCTCTCACTTTGTAGTATATCCAAAAAGATCATTCCCTTTCCATTTTGGTTAAACTTTTAGGTAGATACTTATTTTCTGCTGCCTGGACAACTGGCATTGACTCTTCCCACTGATTTTCTATTCCCCTAAATCAATATCAAATGATATGTTTTGTGATTGGACTAGGGAATGCATCATTATCCCAGTCTGGTCTAACTATCCTATACAAGTAACCATTCACTCCTGTATGTCGCACTACCCCATCTCCAAACAAAATAAAAAGAAATAATGCCCAAAATCTCAAGACTTTCCACAAAATGATACACCAAAGCTCCAGCTGACATTCAACATGACTTGACTTTACATTATTCACCTTGGTAATCTGCTCTAGACTTACTGCAGTTGACGCCTCATTCCTTAACCCCTCCTATATCTGTATCTTTCCTCACAGTTATCCCACTTATTTTCTCTTATGAACCTTCTCACAATGGCTGAAATTACAACCATCCTTTAAGTCTTATCTCAATTATCTCCTCTATGGAGACTTCCTGCTTTGTTTCTCTATCTTTCTATCAGATGTGGTCTTATTCACATCTGAAATCTGATAATTTTTTTTTTGCTTTTGTTTGTTTTTATGTTTGAATTGAAAACTTTATTTTATCTCTTTAATTATTTAATTTTAATTTATTTTTTAATTGAAATACAATTTCAATGTGTCAATTTCTGGTGTACAGCACAATGTCCCAGTCATGCATATACACACATATATTCATTTTCATATTCTTTTTCCTTAAAGGTTATTACAAGATATCGAATATAATTCCCTGTGCTATACAGAAGAAAAAATTTTCATCTATCTTTATACATAATGGCTAACATTTGCAAATCTCAAACTCCCAAATTTATCCCCTCCTGCTCCCTTTTCCCTGGTAACCATAAGATAGTTTACATGTCTGTGAGTATGTTTCTGTTTTGTAGATGAATTCATTAGTGTCCTCTTTATTTCTTTTTTTTTAAGATTCCTCTAATTCGAAAAGATACATGCACCCCAATGTTCACAGCAGCACTATATACAATCTCTAAGACATGGAAACAACCTAAATGCCTATTGACAGATGAATGGATAAAGAAGCTGTGGTATATTTGTACAATGGAATATCACTCAGCCATGAAAATGAATAAAATAATACCATTTGCAGCAATATAGGTGGACCTACAGATCATCATTCTAAGTGAAGTAAGCCAGAAAGGGAAAGAAAAATAGCATATGATATCACTCATATGTGGAATCTAAAAAAAAGAGGACACTAATGATAGATTTTGAAATAATACTGTGTCACACCAATAGACTAATGGGATTTTTTTTTTTCCTTAGAGGGAGAAGACCTATATAGTGCTCTTTACTGGGCTACATCTATCTTGTTTGCAAATATAATAGGTATTCAACTGAATTGAGTGTGTTGCTGTCTTTATTAAATTTTTCCCCTAAAACAAAGTGGTGAAATCTATTGCTGTGAAGATTCCAAGCAACACAACTAATGTTATTACTACAGATTATGTAGCCATGCAAAATACAAGGTTTGTAAATAATGTATCTTTTAAAGCTTATTATGTATTAAGGAAAAGTATAGAATGGGTGAGGGAGGGATATATAGAGTCAGTTATTTAAATTATATGGCAGCTTAAGTGTTTGAGGAAATTCAATTCCTTATCCTTGATCAATGCTTGAGATAAACTAGTCATATTCTTATTTGTAAATACTTTAATTTTTTCTGAAAGGAAATTAGAGAATTCCAGAAGGATACTGTGAATTAAAGACAAACACTAGAAATATGAACCACTAATTAACTCCTGCTAAAACTTTCTTTGTTGAGAATGGAAGTAGTCTAACAATCAGGTGAAGAAAAACATTGTGGCACTCACAAAGAGACAATGTAGCAATTTGTTTACCACAACAAATTTTGTAGTTGGATCTGAGTTCAGAACCTGGATCTGCTGTTTCCTATATAAGTGACTGTGGACAAGTGGCTTATCCTCTTTGAAACACTTGGATTCCTTATACATGACATGGCCAGTACTCCTTTCTTCTCTGGTGTTCTTGAGAATTAGGAGACACAACAAATATAAGGAATTAACTTTACCATGCTGGACTCAGCTGCTGCTCCATGAATTACTATTGTTTGGTTAGTTGTATGCATGTATCCCTTGTTTTGTGAACTAAATTAAAGTAAAGGAGGGAAAGGGTATAGCTCAGTGGTAGAGCACATGCTCAGCATGCAGGAGGTCCTGGGTTCACTCCCCAGTACCTCCATTAAAAACTAAATAATAAAACTAACCTTATTACCCACCCACCCCAAACAGATAAATAAAAATTATACAAAAAAAATTAAAAATAAATAAATAAAGTAAAGGGGATTCATGCCCTGTTATCACGATTAGAATTAAAATTACAAGTGACCCTCAGTTTCACTTCTACATAAGGACATTTTTCTAACCCTTTTCCAACCATTCTGTGAATCTCAATATACCCTAAAATGTAAGTAATTTCCAGAAGGAAACTAAATCACAGTAACCAATACATTAAAGATCCAATAAGGTTATGTTGCTGACATGTGATTCTCTTAAATGGTAAAAAAGACAGAATTTTCTAAACAGGCTTTAAAATCACTTCTGTTCAATGAATTCTCCTTTTTAAGAAAACATCTTAAATTCACCTTAATGAAGATCCTAGATCTTACCTAGGACTTTCACGAGCGTTACTGATAACCCCACCAAATCTTGTGTCAGAAAAAAAGCAATTCTCCACCAATTCATAAACCATCATGCTTACAGGAATAGGAACCCTTTCTTGTAACTTTTGATAAATACCTTTAACATCCCTCCTCTAAATGAAGTAAATAATGATCAACTCCAAATGTCATAAGGTCCTCAAAACATACTTGGTGCATCTATTTAAAATTATGAGTCAGGCTTCTCTATATAAATATTTCATAGCTCTAAAGTGTCTGTAATGTTACTGCACTCATAATAAGTGGGCTGTTAGATACATATTGTCAAACTAAATGGACATTAATCTTCCAGTGCTTCCAAGTAATGGATGCATTTTAAAGTACTGTTATCTGCTAGTCACTACAGATTTGGACAGGATTTTATAAGTATTATGTACTTTGTGAGGGTGGAAGGTATGGGAAAAAAGAACTGAAATATCCTCCTACCAGTCCTCTACCTGCAATGCTGCTGCTCTTCTATGGTCAACATAAATAAGAGAGAGTCAGGAAAAAAAGCAAAGGAAAGGACATCAAAGTGGAACTAGAAGATATGAAATATATGTGCACAGAGTTAAAAATGTACATTTACTGTGTAAATGTTATTGGATTATTTATTATTATTTGATCACAAATAGAAGAAATCAAATGTAGTTATAGTAGGGGAAAAAAATGGAACAAGGGACATGAAAATTGAGGTAGAAACAGTGCCTGCTGTGGGAAAGATTTGGAACAAGGATCTGAACAGAACATGCAACCTAGGCCGTGAGCTCTCTGTGTGTCTCTCACTCTGATTTTCCTTTGCATTGGCTTCATCTTTCTTTCCAGAGACCACCCTCTTCAGCCCACATGGAAGAATACAGCTACCCTCAATTCCAAAGTTCTCTTTCCATGAAGATATTGAAACAATCTCATTACCTTTCTTAAGCTTTCTATTTCAGTCTCTGCATTCATCCTCTCTCCCACATACCTCCTCCTTTTATTTAAATCTCGCAGGTATTGGACTTCAAATGGGCCAGAATGAGTCAAATGCTCAGGGCCAGAAGAACAATGTCTGGTAGCAAAGACTATAGAGGACCACCTTTTTGACAGTTGCCAAGTGGCAAGGCTAGATGGTCAAACCAATAGCATCTTCATCACAACCATAAACTCAGGTGCTATGATATAACCACGAAGCCATAAAACAATGTATCAGCTCTTGAAGATCTAATAACTACCTGGGAGGTAGAATACATACACACACACACACACACACACACACGATATGATTTAAAACACCATGGGAAGACCCAGGAAAAATTGGAAAGATTTGTATTTTTCTATTCCTCCCACCAAGTACAACTAAAACTCTTGGGCATTATATGTAAGAAGACTATTAAAAAGTGGAGAAGAAGACAGGCTGGGATATTGTGACTTAAGGAAAAATAGATTAGAGAGTGCACTGAGTATTCTTTCTGTCTCAAATATCCTGCACTTGGAGCTGAAGAAGCTGGCAACCCAGAAATGCCAATAGTCACACACACACACACACAAAGCCCAACAAAAGCATTCTGTCTCTAGCCAAGACCAGGAAAGAATCAGCCTAGCAGGAAAGAAAATTTTTCAGACAACAACTGCTCTAATCTAGTCAAATACCACAGAAAAAAAGGCTCCCCTCTACCCCTACCATCCAAGTCTGAGTGGGCAGTCTAGATTTTTGTGATTAACCAGCATATTAGAAGGTAATTAATACACTTGCCAGTGTGGTGTCAGAGAAGATCAAATAAGGAGACAGGACATTTATCCCCACTGTATCAATGTTAATATTTTGGTTTTGATATTATGCTGTATTTTTTCAGGATGTAACCTTTGGGAAAAACTAGGTACATGGTCATAGGATCTCTCTGTATTATTATAGTTGCATGTGAAGCTAAAATTTCTCAAAATAAAAACCTTAATTTAAAAAAATCCATAAGAACTAAGAAATTTGTCAAATAAATGAAGTAGAAATGCAAAGAATGAATTTGTGACTTTTGTAGACACTCTCTGTCCTTTGGCGACCCACAGAAAGTGGAAAATATGCATAAAGTCTTGAAGTATAAATTACTTTAAAAAAAGAGAAGCAAAGAGGGGAGGGTATAGCTCAGTGGGAGAGCATGCTTAGCATGTACGGGGTCCTTGTTTCAATCCCCAGGACCTCCATTAAAACAAATGATAGTAAATAAATAAACTTAATTGCCCTACCCCCCCAAAAAAAAGAAAAAAAAAGTGTTAGAAAATTAATATAAAAACAGAAGCAGAGATGAAATGCATTCTAGGTCGAGTAACACAACTAACAAAACCATGGAAAGAGGGATGCACAGGGGAAGTGGGGTTTGGGTAGTAGATCAGTGAGCATGGGTGACTGGCAGAATAGATCCCCAAATCAAACCACTCAGAATACTCAGAATAAACAGCTTAGTTTTCTGCCAGGATTCACCAAGTTAGGCCGTAAAATTCTAGTATCACATACCACTTTCTTTCCAAAATCTCATCGCTCATCAAATGAGTCCTTCAGTAGCTCATTCACCCTCCCGAAAATTCTCAAAATCCCAGATCTTCTTTGACAGTCCCACTTAACAATATTTCATCATGACATATCCTCTTGATCATTTTACCTTAAGAATTTCATAGACCTTGAAAGTATTAGCTCCTGTGGGTATAATTGGAAGCTTCCTTCTGATAAAAAATTTTGCTTTCTAACCTACTCCTAGTACTGTTTGATTAATTCTAGAGACTCTGCATTGTGGCAGCTAGGTTCTTTTTATGCCACAAGAGATTACTTTTCAGCGTGACGAGTAAAGAATAGTTCTTCAAAGATGCATATGTGAGATTTTAAAAAGAAAGATGTTAAGAATCTATCATGTAAATAGATTTTGAAGTGGATGAAGGACTTAGCTAGATTTGAAAGCCCCCTAACATACCTCATTTTCAAGAGATTTCCCTGAGTCCAGTAGAAGCACCATCTGTAGACTTTCTCTAACGTATACTTATTTCTAGTCACTTTTGCTTCTCACCAAATAGCTTTAATCATGAACAACCATTCACTTATGCAACATCAATAATTTATATAATAATACTGGAATCTGTTGTCTATCACAGTTATAACTAGATAGTACCTATTATGTGACATTACAGTGTGTCTTTTATTGTTTCCAGTCAGTGTATGAATTATTGTTAGCTTTTCTAAAGTGAAATGGCGAAATTTTTTTGTCCAAATATTAAATGTAACTTCTCAAAGTGTTATTATTTATACTGTTTCATTTCACCTTCAAACACTAATTTTACCTGGAAGGAATTAGCCATCAAGTTTGACAGGTGAACAATGGCTACGGATACTGAGACAGAGAGGTTTAGTGAGTTTCTGGTGAGGCCTCTCAGATAATGTCAGACTTGGGATGAAACCCACAATCTGACAGGGAGAACAGAGCAGTGAACTGACATTGTGGACAACCTACCATGAGCCAGGCACTGTGGTAGGCACTAGACCAAATTTTATCTTATTTTATCAAGGAAAAAGATGAATGAACTAGTGTGTCATCTATGCTATATTTCAAGAATGTGATGATCAGAGGAACACATCAATTTACCAGAAGTCACCTTTCTAACATGAGAACTGGGATTAAAATTGATATTTTTTGACTGCCAATTCCAAACCCATTGCTCCTACTCTTAATTGTAAACACTAATATCTAACATGTATTAAACATTCAATATGTGTAAAGCCTTGTTTTAAGTGATTTTTAATGGCTATTATTTTGTTTTCTGCAAAGAACATTTGTCCTCCCTAAGATAACAGGAATGCACCTCCCCATCCCAATTAGAACACTTCCCCAGCATTTTTCAACAATTGGAGCTGGGAAAGAAGAAGAAAAAAACAAAACAAAACAAAACAAGCAGCTGTAAGCATATGAGCCTGGGATTAGGCAGCCAACTATCTTACATTACAGATAATTTTGTCTGATAGAACAAAGACAACATTCAGGGAAAACGTATTTAGAAGAAACCTATTTGTTTTAAAAGCCTTGTTGTTTCTAAAGATCCCTACGGTTCTCTGGCCAGACTTACTACTATCTAGGTTATAGTTTTGCTATGTTAACCAATTACAATGCTTCTCATTTTTTTTTGTTTTGTTTTGTTTTGTGTTTGCAATTTGTTGTTTTGTTCTTTGACTTGACTTTACTGATAGAAGATAACTTTACACACACTGCTTCATTCAAACCTAAAACCAAACCTAAGATAGTTCATTTATTCATTCAATGTTATTGAGGTCTTATGCATCAGACAGTGTTCTAGGCGTAGCAGTGAAAAAATTAAGCCAAGTGTCCTGCCCTTGTTCTTATTATAAGGTGAAGAAATTGAGGCACAGAGAATTTATTTGTCTTACTCAAAGTTTCAGTATTAGTAAGTGGCAAAGAAATAAACTGAAACCAGGTAGATCTGAGGTTCAGAGTTCAAGTTCTCATTGTTTGAGAATGACCTTAACGAGATATTGTTTCTCCCTTCCCTTTGGTCTCTAAAGCAACCCATAACTTTAGTGTAAGTATTTTATTTGACTCATATTGCTTAAAATATGAGTATTACATGGCATTGGGAAAAATATGGAGTCATAAAACTACTTCTTATCAACTGAATGTTTTCTTTTTTGCTTAGTCAATTTAGACTTTGCTGAGTCTAAGATGGATAGAGTTAGGAGGGAAATCGATCCTCAGAGAAGTTACTCTGAGGACATTCTCCATATTCAACTTTACATCTTATAGGAATTCACTATCTCACAGAGTGATATATGCCTAAGGCATCATATTTAGACACTTTGTCATAAGTTTAGAAAACTCATAAGGCTTTGTAAGTAAGTGGTTCATAATCTTGCTGAGAGAGAGCTAGGTGTGCTCAGTTTTGCAGTCAAATTTCCAGGTTTTAAATGAATTAATTTGATAGAAAATAAAATTTCTATGAATTGAATTTCAAGAAATTCAAATAAATATTTAGCAACTGGAACTCAGGGTGATGGGAAACAAAACAGATTTGAAGGCATTAGTTATCAGCTTTCCATTAAATTTATAGATCTTTTTAGAGAGATTTTTTGTGTCTCAACTTACAATTCCCTTTCTCAATATCTTTTAGTTTATATTCTCAAAAGAGAAAGTCTTTCTAACCAAGCTCAGGCCAGAGTCATTGCTTGATATAATGAACACATGCTGGAGAAACAAGCTTACAAAACATAAACATGACTGCAATACAAACCCATAAATCATGTTTGGCTGAAGTTCCTGCAGGTGTTTACTAAAATCATCTAGATTTATGTGACTCAGTGTCAATTTTATTTGATAGAACCATTTCATCTCTGAAATATGTGGATCCAGCCTAAAATAACTTCTACAATGAGCCATGTTCTTACAAACTATCTTAAGCATGGCAGGGGTGGTAGCAACCAGAGAGACCCATGGTACTGGGAAAAAAAAAAGGATTTATTTTTGAGACAAAATCATGAGAGTTTAAGCAAACCATTCATCAAATGTTTACTTTGTAATAAGGGTTGGTTTAAAATTATGCAGTAACAACTTTGTTCTTTCACATTATATTGTCTTAGATTCACAAAAGCCATATCAAGTTGGTGTAATTGCTATCTATCCCTCCTCTCTGCAGTTTTTTTTTCCTTAATAACATATAAGAAAGAGGCTCAAAGAAGTTAAATATCAACACTTTGTGTACCAAAAAAGCAGTCCAGGTGTATCAACAACAACAGTCGTCAACAACAAGCCACAAAAATACATAAAAGAAGGAACATTTGTTCTGAAGCAAATCTAATTGGTTAAAGTGTGACTTGAGTCTGGGAAGGGCAATCCGTAGTATGCATTAATTTAACAAAGGTCCTGAATATTTTAGCATTTTAAAACTTCACCAAGTGAATTCTGAAATCTCTTACCAACTTGTTTATATTCCATTCCCCGTGGGATAAAGTGTTAAATCTACATTGCACTGTTCAAAGCCCTATAAAATTTGAACCTTCTCTAAACAGTCTGTGTCGTTCCCCAGTTCCACCATTGTACACTCTACATTTCAGACATTTCAACATGTGTTGTTCCCTGAATATTTCTTGAGCTCTCATGTCTCCATGCCCTTGTTCTTATTTATCTTCCTAAGAATCTCCCTGTCTTTCTCATTGTCTTTTTCTTTGCACCACTTCTCACACTACCCTCCTCCCACCACCAGCATACAGTTTCAACTAAAGAATTTATTTTCATCCTTCAGGGCCTAACTCAAAGTCTCTACAAAGCATCCTCTATTTATTCTCCCTCTCCTACTCCAACTTATATAAAAATGATCCCTCTTCTCATAATTATTCCCTATAGCATTCAATTCACGTATTTATTATAGTGCATTGTGTCACCAAAGATGTTTCCATCATTTGTGAGTTTTAAAAATCCAGTAAAATTATTTTGCTAAAAGGTGACAAAATAGTTAATATTTTGCCAGAAAGATAACTCAAAAAATAGACTGATAGATAAAATTCATAGACTTACATAAAGATAAATATTATATTAATAGCTTTCATCAGAATTCCTCTTAGGAGGGAAGAAGTTTGATAAATAGGATAACTTGAAGTGTTTTGTGAATACAAAGTGGGATAACAAGGGCTTGATTCTCAGCCACCTTCAGAAAGTGTGAAACTAGCCAAAGAGTTTAGATGCATCATCAAAGTTAGAAGAATTAACAGAAGAAGAAAAAGATAATCTTGGAAAGATGGATAGATGGAATTGGTCAGTGAAAATTACTGCCAAAGAGGTAGCCAAAAGTTTATTATGCACTATAAATCTCTTTTCAGAAACTTCCATTTCTAGAAGTGAAGTAGAGAGATTATCCTCTAACATCTCTTTACAACAAAAATCTAAAACATTCAGGATAGTATGTAGTAAACATATTTCTAAGCTTATGGCTCTGTTTTCAAGAAGGCAGGGGAAATCAGTGGCACAGAGTAAGAGTGAATTGGGTGGCCTAAAACCATGGGGCAACCTTAGTGACCAAATAGCTTCAGTTGTAATGGCTGTGCGGAGTTAACAAGTTATTGCCTTGAACTTACATAAAGGAGACTTGAAACTAACATCTTCTCATATAGCCTTATCCTTGAAAGTCTCAATGAAAGGGTGAATTAACAAAATACAACTCTAAAAAGGGAGAAAAAGGTATACTGTCTGAGCCTTGAAGCCAAGTAGGAAAAAAATGTTTTCCCTAAGATGTATTAAACAATACTTTCCCTAATTAGTCATCAGTGTTGAATTTACATTCCATACAAATTCTATAAAAATTGTTGTGGTGGTTTTAAAATACATGCACAAATTATTCAATACTTCTTCCTTTAGACGGTGGAATTAATTTCTCTCCCTTGCATGTGAGCTGGATTTTATAACTCATTTTGAGACTATGTCATGAAATGAACTGCAGCTTCCTCCTTGTTCTCTCTTTTGAGTCACTCACTCTGAGGGGATCACCTGTCATGTTGTGTGGAGACATCAGTCTTACTTAGGGGTTCATGTGGAAACAAATTAAACATCTGTCAATATAAAGCAAGGATTTGAGGCCAATAGTCATATGAGTGAGCCTTCTTGAGAGTGGATCCCTCAGCCCCACTAAAGTCTTCAGACGACTAAAATTCGACCAATGCTTTGATTGTAACCTCATGAGAGATCCTGAACCAGAACCATCTAGCTAAGCTGCTCCTGAATTCCTGACCCACAACAAGACCAGGTATCTCAGAATTTATAAGTGTCATGGCAGTAAAATATAATAAGTATTTGCTGTTTAAAGCTTCTAAGATTGAAGACAATTTGTTACAGGGAAAAAGAAATGGAATTTCATGCAAAAAATTTACATGAAAATCTGAGATCAGGCTGGTGCTCTTTGGGTTCTTGCAAAAACTAATCCAAAGCCTGTGTGGAGAGATTCTCAGGACAGACTTTACATTTACAAAGTCCCACAGATAAAGAACATAAACTCACAAGCCAAAATTTAAAAAGAAAATATCTGAGAGGGGAAAGTCAATCAATAGTCAGGAATAACAAACAGAAGGATATAGAAGATGTAAATAACAATTATTTGCAAAGTTGATCTGAATATATATGGAAATTTGTATTACAAATTTAAAGTATTCATTCTTTCAAGTACACACAGAATATTTTTAACTATGAACAAATATTGGATCAAAAGCAAAATTCAAGAGTTCAAGGAGTTTGTATTCTTTTTCATGTTTTTTAACCATTATTTAATTATGTTAGAATTGAATACTAATATTACACTTAAAATGCCCATTTTTTTAAAATGATAGACATGCTTTGAAGTATTTCATGAGTCAAAAAGATTTATTCAAAATAGATATTAGAATATGTATTAAAAATACTTAACACTGCAGACAGTTAAAATACTCTATTTTAATACTTTGAGATGTGCCTAAAATGATGATTATAATTCAGTTTATAAGTATGAATACTTATATTTGAAACTAAGAATGACAAACTTCTGATTAAAATAAGTAAAACAACTAACCAGTAAATGTAAAAAAAATATATAAATTTTAATAAAAATTAATCAAAATGGGTTTATAAAGATAATAAAATATATTTTAATACTAGAAACTCTAGTTTAAGAAAGAAAAATTATATACTATTTTCAATATTTACATAATAATTTGATAAAATCCAACGTGCAATATCCCTCAAAGGTCAAAAGGAGATCAGACTGGGGGTGGAAAAAAACAACAGATAAGTCAGATAAGATACAAGACTCTTCTGTTCAAAAGCATCAGAGAGGTGCTGAAATACTAAGTGGAAATACTAAGAGCTAAGATTCTAGAAAGGGACATACAACAGAGAGGTCAGCTGGCCTTCTGCTGGCCAATTTTCCCCTGGGAGTGTTTGCTGATTCTGGACTTGGACAGGAGGCTGAGAATACAAGCTTCACCTGGCAGAGGGAAGCTGGTGAGAGACAGACTATTCAGCAGAACTTTTGGTGAAAATATTAATGAATCGATTGTCTTCTCAGGTGTCCAGTTATAACATCTGTTTAATTCTCATGCATCCTGGGCTACAAAGTTAAGCTAAAAACTCCTTAAAAGCAGAGCAGGGGGCTTGGCTATCCATAGAAAACTTATTCAAAGTAACAAATGAATATAATCATATCACTGAATAAAAGGTCAAATAGATAAATCTGTTGTATTCCATGTATCAGCAACAAACAGAAAACAAAATTTGAAAAACAAAGATACAACTTAAAATAGCATCCTAAAGAATCAAATAGACATGAATAAATCTCACAAAACTTATGTCTCTGCACTGAATAATACAAAATTTTACTGAAGGAATGCAAGGAAGATCCAAATATATAAATAAATATTACAAAGATGTCAGTTTCCTCCAAATTTAATGTAATGCAAATAAAAATTCTAGAAAATTTTGGAAATTGGCAATGTCATTCTAAAATATTTCTAATCATTGAAAAAACCAAGATAAGCAAAGGCAATCTTAAGTAAAGCAATTTAGCTGCAGAACTACCAGATAACTTAGTTATTAAAAACAGAAGTAAATAAGAGGATATGACACCAAGACAAGCATAGACAGATGGAACAGAAAAGAAGGTTAAGAGAAAGAACTAAACATCTAATTGTTCATACTGCCGTGCAGTGCATCTTTAACAAGTGATATTGCATCAGTTCAATACCAACATGGGAAGAAAACATGGAACTTAAACTCTATTTTGTACCTATGAGATGCAGAAAATGCCCCCCTCAAAGATGTCCATGTACTGATTCCTGGAAAATGTGAACATGTTACCTTATTTAGCAAAGGGGGATTAAGGTTGTAGACGAAATAAAGTTTGCCAATCAGCTAACCTTAAAATAGAGAGATTGCCCTGACATATCTAAATGGAAATAACGTAATCATAAAGGTCTTAAAAAGTGGAGGGAGAGAAACATGAGGTCAAAGTGTAATATGGAGAGGACTCAACTTGCTTTTGTTGACTCTGAAGATGGAAAGGGGTCATGAGCAAATAAATGAGGTTAGGGTTTAGAAGCTGGAAAAGGAAAGGAAACAGATTCTCCCCTGCAGGCTCCAGAAAGGAAGGCAGCTCTGCTGGCACCTTGTTTGCAGTCTAGTGAGACCAGAATTATACTTCTGACCTATGAAACTATAAGATAATAAGCTTGTATATTTAAGCCATTAAATTTGTGTCAATTTGTTACATCAGTCACAGAAAACTAATATGTCATAGGTAAAAATCAATAGTAGAATAATTGTAAATCTAACCCTAAATGTCAAAGGTAGATTAATACAAAACAAAACTTTTAAAATACAAAATAGAATGTCTTCAAATCTGAATGTATAGGATATATAATGATATACATTAACATAAGATGTATAATGATCTTCTACATCAATTAAAAAGTCATTATTGTTTATAATAACAATAGAAAACATAAGATCCTTGGAAATAAATCTAATATATAGATGAGATTTGGGGAGAAATACTTGAAGTATCAATTAGAGACATTACAGAAGACTCAATTTTTAATTTTCTGAGTTCTTGGGAAGAAAAACTTGGTGATTTAATATGTCAATTTTTCTCTAATAACTGTTTAAATTCAATGAGATTTCAATTATAATCACAGGAGGTTTTTTTTTTTCCTTAATTGATTTGACAAGGAGAAACTAAATATTGTATACAGGAGTAATGGTCTATTAATATTTAAAATAGTCTGAAGAAAAACAAGGAGAGTGGTTTATATTTCCATATATCAATAATTACTCTAAAATTGTATGAACTGAGAACATAAAATTGTTTCTGAGATAGAGAAATAAACACAAAGGGAGTCTAAAAAAACACCCACATATATGTGGGCATAATATATTGAATGAGGAGGTTACATATCTTAGGGAAATACTATACATCATTGAAAAGCAAGTGTTTATTAAAACTCATTTGATAATAGTTCCGAGAAATCAGTTATTCATATTCTAAAAATAGTTACTTTTATAGGTACCATCCACAAAAAACTATTCCAGATGCATTAACAACATACTGATACATTTAACTGTTATGAACATGATTAAACTGAGAAAATATTTGAGAAAATAAATCAGACTGCAAAAATACATGTCATATAATACTCCGTTTATACAAATCTTGCTACAGGCAAACTGATTGTATATATTCAGATGCATACATATATAACAAAAATATAAAGAGGGGGCATGGGAAAGAAAGGTTTGTGGTGTTGGGGAGAGTAGCTGAGTTAGTCCCAATTGCTTAGTCTGCTATCATCAGACATAGAAATTAAATTATTAATGGATATGAATTTGGAAAGACTAATAAATTTAGGAAGATGAAACATTATTTACATAACTCATTCTTTATATTACCTCAATCCAATTATTTAATGGTTCTAAAACATGATTATCACAATAAAGAAATCATAGATCTTAACAAATTTCTTTAGTGTCTTCTCTTAACATTGCTGGTTGTTTACCTAATAATCATTTCTACATTCTTTCTTGTAAAATACAATTTTTTTTTTTAATCCACACTTCTTCAAAGAAATCAGGACTAAATCTTGATAATGATAAAATAATCAAGAGATTATTATTCATCCTTCTAGTTTCAGATTAGGAAGGAAAATGTGATCAAATTCTAGTCAATGGAATCTAAGAAGATCTTTCCTAGAAGCTGATTAAGAGACCCTTTTTATCTTGAATGTATTGATGAAAATTTATTTCTAATTCTGTGACCATGAGAAGGACTTAGCCAGCATGGAGGTCATACCAGAATAGGATATCAGAAATAAGCAGAGCCTTTAGTGACATCGTTTAGTTGCTCTCTCAACCAATCCTGGACCCACAATGCTTTGGAACTTCTGATTATGTGAAGGAATAATATGGCTTTATTACCTAAGCCATTTTGACATTTTTTTTATTACTTGATCAAAAATGATTACAGTATCACAGTTAATATATTACATTTGATGGTGACAAACAGTCTTAACCTTCTCTTCAGCTTAACTAACCTTTAAGCAGGTTTCTTTCTGACTGCAGGCCACAGACCTCCCATTTTTTAGAGCATTTACTTTAGAAAACTTGCAATTGTAAATTCTTTTTCTTCTCCTTGGCAATGTAAATTTTCTCCCAGACTCTTGCCAGTTTTAAAACACAGGAAAGTCTTTCTCAAGGATCTAGGCACCATCCTTTGAAACATAACTATCCAAAAAAACCCAAAATATGTATCTATTTCACCCCTATCTCCTAGCTTCTGTAGGAGTGTGGAAACCCAAGTTAGATAAGAGCTACTTAGCAAATAGGAAACCTAAACACATTATCTTCACTAATATCCTACATTTCCACTAGGTCTTCCCAGAGGTTAAAAACTATCCTGCCGTTTGTTTTAAGGGAGGAATTCAGTTTAGTTTCTCTTCTCTATCTCTCTTGCAGTAGTCATGAATAAATCCTTCCTGTTTGACTTGTCGGGTAGTGTTTCCTACTATGCAGTATAGAAGTGAAAAAGCTACATTGCTTTGAGAGACAGAAATCAGAGTCCTGATTTAAAATATAGCAGCATATTTGAAAAAAAAGAGATGTATTTATTTTGAGATGTTATATATAATAGAGAACATCAAAGATAAATAAAAATTGTCTGTCTTCCGAGGAACTTAGACTAAAGAGGGTAGAAAAAAATAATTAAGGTAAGTAAACAAATAACAATACTAAAAGTTAAATAACAAAGAGTCATGAGGATGTAAAGTAAGGAGAAATCATATTCTAACAGAATTAGAAGGAGGATAGAAAAAAAATAAGCTTTTTTTAAAAGGATATTTGAACTGCCCTACATTATGAGGGAAGAGGCAGGTTGGACTCCAGGTACATGCAACTGCACAGCAGAACTATGGAGAGAATTGAAACATATATATGGTATGCAAATAGGATGTAGCAGTACATATTTAGCAGAATTGTAGGTCCCAGCTGTTTGAATTTGGGCAAGTCACTTTTTATTGCCAATCCTCAGTTTGTTTCTGTAAAGCAAAGGATTTTGGCTGGGTAATTATGAAGATATCTTTCAGTTTGAAAAAAAAACTCACTATTATATGATACATGTGTGGTTCAATTTGGTAAGAAATCATGCATCATTGTTAATACTTGCTTTAACTTATTTAAACTATTAAATAATTTGAAAACATTACTCATTATACTCATTAAATAGGAAAGAAGGACAACTTAAAAAAAAAACGAAAAAAAGGGAGAGATATTTTTGTCATCTAATAGCAAAGTGGCACCACATTTGGGTTCATGGCTCATTGGGTCTGAATAGCCTAAGATATTTTCACTTATTCTAGTCTAGCCAGTCCTTCTTTGTTAAAAGTCACTGAAGTGGTATCCCTTGGTACTAGAGCCAAGCAGTTCCTCTTTGTCATGAATTTTGCAAAAGAAAAAAAAATTCTGCTGCTGAAAATGAGGAAGAAGAAAAGATTAATTTCCACTTATTAAAATAGCAATAATATCATTTCCAGTGTAGGAAGCCCTAGGAGAAAGTGATGAAGACACATTTTCAGCTTTCTTGTGTGTGTATTATAATATAATTAGATTTGCTGATTATTAATGGGTGCAATTAACCAATTTGGGCATTAAGTACTTGGTCTCTAAATGGAGACTGCAAACAGCCCTTCAAATTTGGCATCTCAGAATAACTGTGGGCAGAAAAATGTCCCTATAAAGGCAACATTTGGTTGCCAAACTTTTTTGACATTCAGCTCTAAAAATTTAACCAAGTAAGTGGATCTGCCATTGGTGTAACACTTCTTAAAAAAAAAAAAAAATTCTGTTCTGGAAATGCATTCATTAATGATCTCTGGCATCCTTACATAATTAACTCACTGTTTAACCACACATTAGCCCATTGAAATTCCAAAGGAAGGAGAGTGTTTGCTTTTTATATCTTACTGAATTCTTACTGTCTAGGGAAAATAATTTCAGCATCAAAAAATAAACTGTGACACGTCACATTAAATATGAATTTGTATTTATTAACTTTCCACAAATATAGTGTCATACTCTAGAATGAGACTTGAGAAGTGAAGGTATTCAAATATAGAGCTTAATCATATCTGATGTATCCTCACTATTCTTCCAGCTTCTCTTTTGTACAGAGGTAATATTTATGATGGAACTGTCAGAAAGAGGAAAAGTTTTCTCAGCTGATGTTTGATTATAAATGCAGCTAAGCACCCTGCTTTCTTACGCTTGGGAAAAGCTCAGTAATAACAATGCAAGTATGGTGAACTCAAAGGAATGCTCAGCTAGAGGGTCGGATAAATGCAATCTTTCACTAAATGGTACATTGGTAAAACTCTAGGAGTCCCACTTCTTTATCTGTAAAAAATAAAACAAAAAACCAAAATCATAATAATTTACATCATTATAACACCATACATTTCTAATGGATATCAATGTATTAAGGAAGAACAAATATGACTTCATATTAGATCTGTTCCTTTACCTCTAGCCCTGTGCTCTGTCTCCTATGATTAGTCATCCTGATTTCGCACTTTTTGTAAAAGAATGTTGCCCATAGGCTAAAATATACAGGATAGCCCATTCTCAAGTCTCTGACCTTTAAGGATATAACACTTTTCCATTCATATGGAGATAAAATGTTGCAGAGCAGAGAATAACATTTGTCTTGTTGTTGGTTTAAAGGAACATCAAGACCTGATCTAGGTGAACAGCAGCAAGAACAAAGGATTCCAACACCAAGAAGTTTGCAACAACCAACCACATCACCTTCACTTTTTAGTATAAAAGGAGTTTGAATTCTGATTTAACTAAGATGGTTCTCCAGGACATTAAATTCTGACTTAGGTAAGATGGTTCTTTAGGACATTAGTCCCCCATCTTCTCTGTCTATGGGCTTTCTGAATGAAATCATTATTCCTTGCCCCAGCACCCCATCTCCTGATTTATTGGCCTGTCATGTGGTAAGCAGAATAAGTTTGAACTCATAATATCAAGAGTACAAATGCTGGTAATGTATTATTATTATTTTTTAAGTTCGTCCCAGAGTCCCCTAACATTATTCAAACTAGCCAATCCTAAATCCATTTCTTCCTGTTGAAATCACACTAAAGGCTTTTGTCCATCTTTAACCCTCACTCCCTTTGCCTCTAGGCTGCCCTGGTGCTTCTCCATGTGGCCATGTGTGGAGTGGCATGGCATCCCCTCTGAGATCTGTGAGTGACAATTATCTTAATGTCAGTATTCTACTGATCTGTTGCCTCACCATACTTGAATAATAAATAAAATCTACATTGTAAAACAACATAGGAGAGAAGGATTTTATTGTACATCTTTAATTTTTTTGTATTTTTAGTTATTTTACCATTTGTAGATATTATTTATTTAAAATACTTTATTAAAAATGTTAAATATCATGATTTAATCTCAGTAAATTTTGACATATATTAGTATTAGTCAAAATCTCAAAATAAATGTTATTGTTGCTGAAAAGTAAAAAAATATAATGTAAAAAGTGAAAAATAGAATTTTTGGCAAAATCCAGAATAAAATGTTGAATTATGTGTTGCTATTTATTGTCCAAAGAAAAAAAAAGTATCCTTGTCAATAAAAATTTTAAAAGGACTTTACTGGGTAGAAGTACAAAACAGGAATAGAGGACATAAAGGAAGAAATGAACAAATAGATATACAATGCCGTATGTACATTGATTCAATGTGGCAAAAAACCAATTTTCCTCAAACTAATCCAGAATTCAATGCAATTCTAATTGAAATTCCTACCCAGCTGCTCATAGCATTCATAGGAGTATAGAAGCCCAAGAATAAACAAGCCAATTTTAAAGAAGATGATAACAAAAGGGTTTATCTGTTGATGTTAGGGATAAAGCTGGCATAGTTAAAGTGGTATGATTAGGCACAAGAATAGACAAATTAAATGATGAAACTGAAGAGGGAGCCCAGAAAAAAAAAGACCTATCTGTGTAAGGAAACTACATGAAAGCTGTATTACAAATAAGCAGGAAAGGATGCATTCTAGTAAAATAGTGCTAGTAAATTTACTTACCAACATGGAACAAAAAGTAAAAATAGATCTCTAACTCAAATCTTTCATAGATACGTTCCAAGATTTATATGAGCCAAATATCATAAACAAAACTTTTAAACTTTTGGAAGAAATTATTGGTGAAAATTTTGATGACATTGGGATGGGACCAACCATAAACAAAAAGGAAAAAAAAAATCTGGCTTACCAGGCCACTCCACCTACTCATCAGGATAACCTTTCTAGAGCCAATAGGGCTCAAAAGAGCACTGAACTAGAAAACCTTAATTTGACATTAGGTCAATACAAAGACTCATCTGATTTTTACAAAATTTTCATGAGGGAAACAGGTAATTTTCCCCACTATACAGGTAAGCTATTGAGGCAAAGAAAGAAGATTGATATTCAAGGGAAGTAATGATTCAATAATCATAAACTTTATAAATGAACCTCATGTTAAAATGCAGAAAAAATGTGAACACTTATACATTCCAATATCATATAGCACTACAGTTATCATCTAGTTTTTCCAGAGTTACGTGATTTCACTTTAAAATATGTACTCATTCCTCCTTGGTACCCATAAGTTTGTTCTTTATATCTGTGAGTCTCTTTCTGCTTTGTAAATAAGTCCATTTGTATCATTTTTTTAAGATTCCACATATAAGTGATATCATGCGATATTTATCTTTTTCTGTCTGACTTATTTCACTTAGTATGATAATCTCTAGGTCTATTCACCTTGCTGCAAATGGCAATATTTCATTCTTTTTATGACCAAGTAATATTCTATTATGTATATATACTGCAACTTCTTTATTCAGTCATCTGTCAATGGATATTTAGGCTGCTTCTGTCTTGGCTATTGTAAACAGTGTTGCTATGAGCACTAGGGTACATGTATCTTTCCAAATTGGGAGTTTGGGATTAGCAGATACAAACTACTACATATAGAATAGATAAGCAACAAGGTCCTATTGTATAGCACAGGGAACTATATTCAATAGCTTATAATAACCTATAATGAAAGAGAATATGAAAAAGAATATATATGTATAACTGTATACCAGAAATTAACACATTGTAAATCAACTATACTTCAATAAAAAATTGAATTGCATAGATATAAAAGTCAGTAATTCTATATTATTTAATAAAGACTGAATATGTCAAGTCATTCTGGCTGACCTACTGCAAATGATCATGATTCAATAACTTAATAACATACGAATTTCAATACTAACTCTGCTTTGTCTTTTAAATAATATGAATTAGTTTGTTGAAAGAAAAATTGCACAGTATTAGAATCAAGGATATATATAATAGAATAAAATAGTAGAATTGATAAACTAAAAAAATAAAATAAAATATGCACTCATTTTAAAATAATATTTGGCTTCTGAAAAACTAACTTCTTATAGGTCTGGAATAAAATAGGAACATTGCAAATTCACTGAACACCATACAACAACTTCAAATGTGGGTTCGCACCAGCATAAGATGCCTCATAACAACATCAATAAGAGCTGAATCTCCACATGAGAAATCGTCAGAGCATAATGAGCTCTAATAATTTACTGTAATAGAAATGACACTTGGACTGCACCAAGATTCACCAGAGTTACAAACTGTCCTCTGTGTTTAAGCATCCTTTCCCCCTCTGAATATGCAATGCAGTAAAAGATACCACAAATGACCCTCATTAAAGAATAAGATGAATAAAGCTTTTTAAATTGTTTAGAAGAACATACTGGATCTCTTAACATTGATTATGCTGTCAATAAAACAAACAGTCTTCAGTACAGAAGTGGTTTAACTGCAAATAGCTTCAAATATCTCAGATATCATCATAAGCCAAGGGGAAAAAATCCCTTCCACCATTCTTTGGTTAATCAGCTCTCTAAGTGTCCCAAGAACTACCTGTTCTCATCAAGTTTATTCTTAAAGTTACTGGTAATCAGTGTTGCTGTAAAATTAAAGATGAAAATTGAATTATGATAAATTGAAGTGAGCATACTTTTAATTATTCATACTTAATGTATTTGATTGTTAGTCTCTATCTGTAAAAATCTACCTGAATAAGCAAGCTAGAATAAGACTGTTCTAAAATATGATTCATATGCAGTACAACTTTATTCCTATTTTTTGAAATTAATTCTAAAAGGGAAGATGAATTAAAATGCATAATTCTTAAAAGGTAAGATTAAAGGATTATTCACTTGCTAAGGGTCAGACTGATGATTTAACTCTATATACGTATATGAAGATGTATACACACACATGCAGTGTATGTGGAGATAAATCGCATCTATTTTTGCTGATATGATTCATCAGTTAAGGATTACTTAAACTGGTTTTAAAAAAGGCCAATTATGATAATGGTTTGCCTATTCTCTGAGATAAATTTTTCATTTTAGGAGTTGGTTTTATTGTTTTTATTTTATTTTATTGTTTTATTGTTGCTGTTTATTTTGTGTTTTTTTGGCTTATTTGCATTTTCCAATTTTTAGTCTAGATCTGGAAATTAGATTAAAGAAAAGTTAGTTCCCCCCTCCAAAAAAAGCAAAATAAATAAATAAACAAATAAACAATGGAATGCTTAAAAAAATTGTTCTCATTTCACAAGTTTATATTAATATATTTTTAAAGCAATTCTCTATTTGATCATCCTTCACAATTATTTATTTCTAGCAAAAAGAAAAGTGCAGTGCTTGCCACAAATATATACTGTACTGAATTTTTGATGTACTTTGTACTTAAGGGGAAAATTTCTTCTCCAAACTAATTTGGCTATTTTTTTTTCTATTTTTATTGCACTGGCTTTCAAATTTTCATGTTTCAAAGTTCTATCATTAAAAAAATAAACTTTTTATACTGGGGAATATTTCAATTTTCACAAAATTTGAAGCCTTGCTATATTGCAAATGATTTAACAAAATAATGTCTGGATACTTCTAAAAATTATTTAAAAGACAGCGTATTTTGTTTGGTGAAGGACTTTTACATACATTATCTTTTTCAGTTCTCATAACAACTCTATAAGGAAGTTACTAAGTTCATTTCTAAAATGAGGACATGGATGTTGAATAGCGATGAATTTCACAAAATCACAAAAGTACAATGGTCACTAATTTAATAATTTAATTTATTAAACCAATAAAAAGTTTTGTCCACCACTTACTGTATGTCTTTTTTGGATGTGGTGAGCAATTTGCTAACTCAGTTACCCTTCTTCATTTTATATAGCAAATGTAATGATTGATGGGACTAAACCTACCCCCAGCTACAGGGTTTGGAACTCTATGGGCCTTACCAATCAATAAAGTCCCATCTCCCTTGCTATTGCTAGTGTTTCAGGTCAGGGCTTTATAACCCTGGTTCATGTCCATCAATAGCCACAATAACTATCTCAGGAGTAACTACCTAGACTTCTCCATCATGATTGAAACCATGGATTTTCAACTGATAATTGAGAATGAGATTCTTGCAATCTTTCTGAAACAAAACAGAGGAGCATGTTTCTAAAGCTGATGTAAGCCATCAACAGAAACAAAAGAGAGCAAGTTGACACTTGAAAAAGGTAGAGCAGAGCAAAGCAATAAACCTAGGTCCTTGGATGTCACCATATGAGAGTGCTGGATTAAACTGATGCTGATGGTTACTGTACTGTTAAATTGGCAGGTCACTCGGGCTAGTTAATTCCCTTCATTGTTAAAGCCATTTTCTGTTGATTTCCCTTTTGCATACAACTTAAAGCTAAGACAAATTTGAACATTATGTTACTGCCTCAGCTTTCAAAAATGTTGCTTTTTCTTACACACAAAAGCAGGTAAAAACATTGTCTAATTTATAGTATAAGTTATAGTCAGAAAAATTTTAATTTATAACAAAACGTTTAAAGTTGTTTTATTGACTTTAACAGTGTATCTTGTTATTGATTTTTTCCTTCTGACTCTTTGCAGTCCAAGACATGCTAAGCAGCAGTTTTTCTCAAATGAGATGGCTGAAGATGGTAATGAAATTTCCAAATGCCCTTTTCGTTGTGATTAAGGAGCAGGGAAGTGCAGGACCTCAATATCTGTAGATCACTTTGACTGATCACAGATGAAAACACCCTTTTCTTAAGACTGAAAATTACCACCCAAAGTTGAGGACACTTGTTTAGATTAATGACAAAACGACTAATGGAGACTGGTCAAATATATACATGTTCATATTTAGAAGAAAATCCATAAAGGAGATTTGCTGGGTTGGATAAAACCAGTAAGTGAAGTGTTCAGCTGAGACCATAACCTACCTCACCAGGAAGCTAAAAGCAGCCAAATAAAGGCAGAAGTGGCTTGTGCTTGGAATGGAGCCCCTAAGCCCTACCAACATAAACATGGAACCTGGAAATCTCAGAATGTCAGATTACAGGGTAGAAATTTGAATCTTTAAAATAAAATGTAATAGGTTTTCAATAATCTAGTAAACAGATGTCAATTTTAAGTGGTGATGCATAAATGACTCAGCATGCAATCTGAATATAAAGGAGGCATGATAAGCTGAAACGGTAAGGTTTGAAATACCTTGGAAGACATACATATAAGCCCAGACAACAGTGTAATTTAAGGACTTCAGTCCCACCCTTTCTACTAGATTTCTCGTGGCCAATTTTCATATACAATATGTATTTTGTGAATCTGATACCCATGTCCTTTCTTTCTCCTCCTTCATCATTCTTTAACAAGCATCTGTTATCTGAAGCACGTCATTCCTCTTGACCCTTTAAGTTTTAGGCTGTGGTTGTATTGGATCAGATGAGGGTAGAAGTTATGGAGTAAATGTGGGTGGAGGGTTCTGTGTTACCAATATTTCCAGAGGTGCTTATATAGTATTTTCTCAGTTTAAATTTTTTTCATACAGCACAATTCATTTGTTTAAATGTACAGTTCTTTGAATTTAGACAATTGTATGCAGTTGTGTAACCACAGCAAACAAGGTACAGAATATTCCATCAGCCTCAAAAATTCCCTAATGCTGCCCCATTTCAGTCAACTCCTCATCTTCACATCTAAGCAGGAAGCCACTGATCTGTTTTCTGTTCTTACAGTTTTACCTCTCCAAAAATTCACATACATGGACACATATAGTATGAAGGCTTTTGATTCTGGCCTTTTTTTTTTTTTAACTTATTTGCAGTCCATCTATGTCATTGCATGTATCAGTAGTTTATTTCTTTTGAATGCTAAGTTATAGTTCAAATAGTTCAAACATATTTCATTATATTGATGTACCACATTTTGTTTATCCATTCAGTAGTGGAACAGCATTTGGCTTGTTTCCATGGTTTGGTGATCATGAATAGAATTGCTAAACACACTGAATTACATGTTTTTGTATGAATATACATTTTCTTTTCAATTAGGTAAATACCTCAGAATGAGATTTCTTGCAAGCAGAGTAAGCATATGTTTAATTGCATAAAAAAAAATACTGTTTTCTAGAAGAGCTGTACCATTTTTCATTCCCATTGTCAACAGATACAAGAGTTTAAGGTGTTATGTATTCTTGTCAACACTCATTTTCTCAGTTTTTCTTTTCTTTTGAGTTTTAAAATATTCTAATAAATATGTAGTAATATATTTTCATGTGCTTATTTCCCATTTGTATAGCTTCTTTGAAATATGTAGTCAAATATTTTGCTTTTTTGTTATTGGTCAGTTTGTTTCCTTCTTTTAAGAGTTTTAAGAGTTCTTTTCATAGTCATTATACAAATATTTTGTCAGGTGTTTGATTTGCAAATATTTTTCCCAATCTGGTATATGTACTTTATTTTTCTTAACATTGTCTTTCAAAAATTAGAAATTTTAGTTTTTATAAATTCAATTTATAAACGTGCTTATTTATTGAGTGTGATTTTTATGTTTTATCAAAGAACATTTGCCTAACCCAAGTCCACAAAGATTTTTCCCATATTTTCTTTAAAAAGTTTAAAGAAAGTTTAAATAGTTATAGATTTTTCATTTATGTCTATGATCCACTTTGAGTTAATATTTTATAAGGTACAGAATAAGGTTGAGGTCCATTTTTTAAGGCATATTCAAATTCTCCAACATCATTTGTTGAAAAGACTGTTCTTTTTCGTTGAATTGCCTTTGCACCTCTGTCAAAAATCAATTAAATCTATATCTGTGGTTCTATTTGTAAACTCTTTATTCTGTTCCATTAATGTATTTATTATTTTGCCAACATTACACTGTATTGGTAACTTTAGCGTTAGTAAAAGCCTTGAAAACAGATAGTGTGATCTTCAAATTTTTTTCTTCATTTTAAAACTTTTTTTGTCTATTATAATTCAATTTCTGTCCATATAAAGTTTGAGTTAGGTTGCTGATATCTACTAAAATGTATGATGGGAATTTGATTAGTACTAGATTGAATCTATAGATTATTTGGGGGATAAATTACATCTTTTCAATACTGGATCTTCTGATTAATAAAGACAGTGTATCTATTCATTAGTTTAGCTCTCCTTTGATGTGTTTCATCCATGTCTCTGGTTTTCAGCAGAAAGATCTTATACATATTTTATTACCATATATGTCAGTATTACATTCATTGCCATCTTATTATAAATGGTAGAGTTTTCCTTCTTGATTTTATTTCCAACTGTTCATTGCCAGTAAATTAAAAGGAAATTGACTTTTATATACTGACTTATGTCCTGTGAATTTTATAACCTCAATTATTATTTGTTTATTTCAAATCTTTATAGTTAATATTTATTTTCCGGCCTGGAAGTATTCTGTACTGGAAGTTGTACAATGCTGAACAAGAGTTCTGGAAACAAACACCCTTATCCTGTTCCTGACCTTAGAGGAAAGTATTCATTTATATTTTTTTCACTATTAAATTGTGGCACCTGTAAATTTTTTTAGATAACTTCTATCAGTTTATAGAAGAATCCCTATATTCCTCATATGTTGACAGTATTTTTCATGAATAGATGTTTTCAGTCAAATACTTCTTTTTCTGTCTATTGAGGTAACAATGTGATTTTTTCTTCTATATTTTATAGATATGGTGAATTACAGTAATAATTTTCAAATACTGAACCAGCCTTACATTCTTATCATGTACATTCTTGGTTATAACAGTTAAATATAGCTAGATTCAATTTTTGAAATTTACATTCAGAAGAAATATTTGTCTATGGTATCCATTAGTTGAAAATGTTTTGTCTGGTTTTTTTTTGTTTTGTTTCTTGGTATCAGAATTTATAGCCCTCAAAATATAAGTTAGTAAATATATCCTTCTTTTGTATATTCTGGAGAAGTTTCTGTAGACTTAGTACTATTTCCCCTGAAATTTTTGGTAGAATTCATTAGTGAAGTCATCTGGAGGTTTTTTGGGGGGCAACGTGCTTTCTAACAAAAAAGGTAACACCTATTCAGGCTGTCCTCTTTATTCTAAGTGAGTGTTGCTAGTTTGAGTCTTCAAGGATTTGGTTCATTTCAACTAAATTGTTGAATTCATAGCCATAAAACTGCTCTTTATACTCCCTTATTACCTTTTAAAATGTGTAGTATCTATAGTGATCCCCATCTTTCATTTCTTACGTAAATAATTTGTCTTCTCTTTGTTTTTATGGTCAGTTTATCTAGAGTTTTATTTATGGTGTTTATTGTTTTAAAGAATTTTTAATTTTCCTTTTTTATTGCTTTCTGTTCTTAATATATTATTTTCATATTTTTATTGTTTTCTTTCTTCTGCTTGCTATGTGTTTCTCCTCTTTTGTGCAAGACTTAAAGTAGAAACTTATTATTGATATGAGACTGCACTTCTTCTCTAACATGAGTGTTTGATGTCATTGATTTCTCTCTAAGCACTAGTTCAGTTGTAACCCATATATTATGATATGCTGTATTTTAATTTTTACCCACTTCAAAATGTTTTCTAAATTCCCTTGTAGCTACCTCTTTGATCCATGAGTTACCTAGAAGTATATTATTTAATTTCCAAGTGTGTTACATTCTTGTTATTGATTTCTTGTTTAACTCTGTCATGGTTAGAGAACTGTAAGATTTCAGTTCATTTAAGTTTGATACAGTTTATTTTAGTATCCATATTATGGTCTAATTTGTGAAATTATTCATGTGCACTTGAAAAAAATGTACATGTACTCTGATGTTGGTAAGAGTGAAGTGTTTTCTCATTATCAATTAAGTCAGATTGATTGATTATGTTTTTCAGGTCTTCCACAGGCTTGCTTATGTCTTTCTACTTTTTTATTTACCATTGAAATATGGATGCTGAAATCTCCAAGTAAAATTGTGAATTTGTCTGTTTCTTCACTCATTCTATCCATGTCGCAGGACAATGATGAAATTAAAGGTGTAGCTATACAATAGATGTTAGATAGTCAAAGTATTCCCTAAGACAGAGAAAAGGAGATAATTACAAAATAAAAAAGCAAAGAAATAAATTTAAAAAGAAAAGTTTTCAGTGTCAAACTGTTTCAAGTGCTGAAGAAACTATTAGGCTAAAAACTCTAGAGATTCAAGTAGACTTAACACACTTGAGTTGTCATTTTTTATAAAAGCAATAAGGACTGAGGACACTGAACAACCTCCCAAGGAGGATATATTCCTCAGTATCTACTACAGATATGACAAGGCAGAGAAAGGAGATGGAAAAAACGCTCATAGATTGTAGTCAACTGTCATAGAGGGAAATGAGCAAGGGACTCATTATAAAAAGCACAATCTGAGTCTAGTAATGGACCACTCTCACCTCCAGGATAGGAGGAATTCACATACATTTTTATAAAAATATAAATTCCAGTATATGCTAAGGTCCAGGTATTAAATCAAGGACTTATAATTATATGCCCTTGTTTTTAGGGCATGTAAAACACAAGCAGCCTTGCTCAATTTACTGCAGTTTCAAAATTGCCTTAGAAATTGAATGTAAAAATATTGGTATTTCAATTAATTTAACCACTGACTGATTTGCATTTCTGAAAGACTTGCAAAATATGTGTTTTTATAAAACTAAATATGTTTAAAATTTGAAGTTTATTAAATATGTTCAAGTCATAGCAAATCAGGATATATTTCTTTCACGGGTATGGTTAGTCCATAATAATTCATATTTGGATGGAAGGGTTATCTTAATTAAGGCAACATTCTTAATATTGTGAAAGTAGAAGTAGGAAAAATGATTGTCAAATAAAAAATTCACAGTTTCTAGCTTCCTTATTGTTGTTCCCTTAAGACATACATTTTTATTTTATATATTCAAAACACTGTCCCCAGTTACACATTTCCTCCAAAGAGAAAGGTCAAAGATGAGGTTTCCTTGGGCTGCTTTTTCTCCATCTGGAAATCTTAAAGCTGATCTTTATGGATATTTTAAAAATACTGTCCTCCAAATGTTCTGTAATGCTCAAATGGATCTTTCTTTGGAGTCTGGAACTAAATTTATTGTATATTTGATGTATAAAAATCATTTTTTTAAATGTGCCTATTCACAGATCATTCTTCTCATTTAATTCAAAGACTTCCACAGAGACCATACCTAATATTTGCAGGTGATCTCATTTTTTTTAACCATAATTTGTTGTAAAAGGTAAGAGCTGTTAATTCTATAAACACCAACAAATGACATGACTTCTTCATATTATGTCATATGTAATTCCCTCTGTAATTCAAGGGGACTTAGATATTATATTAACCATTCTACAGAGGAGAAAATTAGGTCCAGACTGAGTAAATGATTTGCCCAAGATTACATGAAAATTTTACTTCCACTGCTTAGACTCAAAATCTTTGATCTACTGCCTGTATCATGCTGCTCCCCGTAACACAAAGCTTGACACAAAGACAATTAATCCATCATATGTTTGGACTCCCAAAACTGGTTACTTTCTGTGAACTGCACCAAATATGGAGTAGTATTCCAATAATCACTGTGTATGGTACACAACTCTAGTACACAATTGACATGTGCACTGAATGCACTGCTACTTTCAAAATCTGCAGATATTCACAATAGCAACTTCCTTCTAGATTTTCTCAAAGCACCTCTCCTTTCCTGTATTGTCCAAAGCAACTGTGCTTTGGTCCTTTTCCAGATAATCTGTAGTGTGGTTTCCTACACAGGCTATGACAGTTTACAGGCAAAGTTTATGTTAGAGACATATTAGTTCTTTTTTTCCCTGAAGGTCCTTTTAGGGAAAATGTGCCATATTTAAGGGGAAAAAAATGAGTCATAAATAAAAACCAACAGTAGAATGTTTAATTTGGAAAAATAAAAGGCTATTTTTTTCTCTGGACTAATTCATTTTAGATTGATAAAATGTGGCTTATGGAGTGAGTGAGTAAATTTCAAGTTTGCATCAGGTGGAACAGATCTATGCCTTCAGCAAAGAAACAAACAGCAATGAGTAGTGTAACACATCACAGAAGGCAACACAGCAAAGGCCACTGCTGAGCAAAGTGAACTACAAGTATCTAACAATTGCATAAATCGTTTGTTTATACCATTTCAAGAAGTGTTTTGGTATATACTGTGAAAATTTTTCATGCAGAGTGACATATCTTCCAGCTCATTTTGTGAATGTGTGGATATTTCAAATTATCAGTATGTTTTTTGCCTCCACTGACAGATTATAAACTCATCCTGCATTAGTGCTCTAAAAGAATGGAATACATGGGACAAATTGTGATGATGCTAAAATATTTGATCCACTCTTCAAATGGCTACAACTTAGCTGTTTAAAACCATGTTGGGTTCATTTTGCCTCAAGTAAATTGACAAAACAGACTTATCAGTCACAGAAAACATTAACAAAAATGTTCTACCAAGCTGAGAACTGAAAGGATAATCTGTCTTTCAAGTAGGTAATGTTCAAGGTCTTGGTGTCAAGAAGGCAAATATCACAAGCGGTTGCCCCTTATGTAGGCTGGAATGAGCTTCTTTTTCTTGCATTAGTGACAAAGCAGAGAAGTATCATTAAGTGTTTGTTTGCATAATGAGCACAATTCTGACCCAAATGAAGAATGTCCTGAAGTCTCCTATATTCATCTGGAATTACTAACCACTGTCCTAGAGGGAAGATGGTGGTACAAAATGTGTCTTAGGCCACTCAGGCTGCTGTAACAACATATCACACACTGAGTAGCTTATAAACAACAGACATTTGCTTCTCACAGTTCTGGAGGCCAGAAGTCTGAGATCAGGTTGCCTGCATGGTCAAGTTGTGTGTCTGGTGAGGAAGGATTTGCTTCCTGATTCATGAACAGCTGTCTTGTTGCTGGGTCCTCACATGGTGGAAGGGGTGAGGGAGTTATGTGAGGGCTCTTTTGTAAGGGCACTGATCGCATGCATGGGGGCTCCTCCCACTCAACTGCAAGCATCCAGACATCAGAGATGGTAAGGTAAGTATTTCTGTTCATCACTCTATCTCTTGTTTCTCATGTAGTAGGAAGCACGTGGTAAGGGCTTATTTTTTTAAAAAAAAAAAAGTAATAGTCAAATAATGATGAAAAAAGTAATGACCATTTGTATAATGGAAATTTTCAATAAATGCAATGGCATAGGTTCCATTAGGGAGGGGACTCCAATACGAGATTTGATTTGCTGAGTAGACAAGTGAGGCCAGGCAGGTATAGCAGCACATAAACAAACGGAGGTCTGCAATCACAGCAAACTGCAGCTCTACCAGCAGTGTAGGACGGCTGAAGCATGACATTGAGGTGTACAGTGCCAGGACATGATTTGAGACAGGTAATAGCAACTGGCTTTTGAACAGCCTCCTATACCGTCTACAAAGTTCCCATTTATGTCTTAGGAAGCATTGAACAATTGCTATCAGAAGAGTGACAGGATTAATTTCATGTGAGGAAAAGCAGATTTGTGGTGGTTTTAGGGGTAAGCAACTGCTAGCTAGCCTCATATCCAAACATTATCTGCCTAAATACGTGGACTCTGAAGTCAAATCAGTTATATCTCTCTGGTGAGTTATATGCACATAAACAAAAGAGCATACATTCATAATATTCCTGGAGCTCAGAACTGTTCCTAGTTTCCTTAGTATTTCATCTAGAGTGCTCTCTTAATTTATAATTTTATAATATGTTGCACATTGGAAGTATAAATATAAGCCCATAAAATTCTTATGGCATATAGTGTGACTCTATCCATTGATCTGATTCACATCACCTGCCTGGAACTAAATTTTCTCTTCACATATTTATCACAGAGATTTTTAAACAGTATCTTGTACCCGGGTGTAAGCACTCTTTAAGCACTTCACTTCTAAGTAAGCAACAAGGTAATGAGAAAGTTAAGATTCATCATTGTTTAAAATATTGATATTTCTGTACTAAAACACTCCCTAAAATATAGATGTACATTTTCACCCTGGCATGCTAATAAAAAATAAGAAAACACTCTGGGTAGAAAATTAGAGTATGTGTTTATTGCTTTTTTATGACAGTGGCTAACTTAAAATTAATCTCACACTTGATTACCTGAAGAGAATGTCTAGTTGAAGGAATCATGGCATCCTGTTGCTAGAATCTAATTAAATGATGAGATATCTATCAGATACATGCAAGTCCTTCTTCTAAGTATTATAGTGTTAAAATGAAAAAAAGCACATTGTTGGTGTCATAAAAGAGGCCAAGGGAAAAGAAAATTACTACAGTAAATGTGGTTGCTCATGTAACAGACAAATACAGATTGCCACAGAGTTATTTAGTTTAGAAAAACTCCCATGAGAAGTGGTGTCTGTGCCAGGGTGCCAGGCTAAAGGCATGAATAGGAATCCATCAGATGGAGCCCAAGTGAAAAAATATAACAGTGGAGTTATGGGGATGGGGGAATGAATGCAAGGATAAAAGAAGCACAAAGAGAGAGAGAGTGTGTTTGTGTGTGTGAGAGAGAGAGAGACAGAGACAGAGAGAGTGAGTGAGCAGAATGAAAAGTTAGGTTAGAGCCAAGCATGAAGGATCTTGGATGCCTTGCTTCAGGACATTTTTAGAAAGACTGAGCATTTAGGAGGCAGATAAAGGACAGGACTTAAGACAAATTTTTATGGTAGATTTTTTAAAATATGAAGATTATTGGAGGGGGTAGAAGCAAAAATGATGTTGTGATCAAGCCCAAATAATAAGATTGATGATGATGTTATAACTCAAGACCTCAGAAAATACACTTATAAGAGCAGATGAGATGGGATAATAAGAAGAAAGACCTTAGAGATCACCAAGGCTTACCAATTTTTATCCATATTCCTTTAGATCTGTTCTAGAAACAAAAGAACTTGCTGAAGTTATGCAAACAGTGATGACTTAAATGCATAGCCTGAGGCTAGAAAATGGGCAGTCAGATTTAAATCCTACTTTGTAAATAAATGTGCAAGCAAGCAAATCAGAGCTGGAGGAATTTTGGTAAGTCTTGCACATACTGTTAAAGGACAAATGGCTGCACAAAATTTGTGTGTCAGACACAAATGATACCTTCTCTTAAGGATTACCAAAATCCTCTAAACAAGGACAACATTAACATACAGTTATCCCTCAGTATCCACAGGGGATTGGTTCCAGGCCCCCTGTGAATACCAAAATTCAAATGAAAACGACATAGCACAGTTGGCCTTCTGTATCCATGGTTCCACATGCACAGATTCAACAAACAGAATATAGAATCTGCAGATATGGAGCACTGACTGTAGACTATTTGGTGATCATTGTATTTTCAGACTGGACATTAAATTAAATAATATTTCTTTGGACAGTTTGATTAATCTATGAATTAATGAGCATTCCCTCTGACATGTGGCATTTGCAACTGCACATTGTTCTCAGTGTTGTAAAAAGTACATTGTAGGTGCTCAATAAATATGAGAGGAATGAATGCATGACTGAATGACTTTATCTGCCCAGATGTTTTCTGCAAATTATTACAAATTCAAAACATTCCAAAGTATAGAAACAGAGATTTTTTTTTTAATGTGACCTACACTTACCTATTTTTATAATTACTTCACCATTTCAGTTGATATTAATGGTATAATTCACTAAAGTTCCATGTTATGCTTGCCAGTATCTGAACTCATCTCCAACCCTGAGTTTTCAAGAATTACTGTGGTTGATGTGCTGATGGGAAGACTAATATACCCTCTGTGAGTCTAGCTTGGTTACAATCTAGTGGGTCTCAAGAAGGACATACATTTTCTTTCAAGAATCAAACCCACCCATACATGTGACTCTGTGATACACACAAAAGTTTGTGGCAATTCTCTCACACCTGGAGGGCTGGATTTGTTGTAACCGGACAAAACTCTTCAGTTCTTGGGGAATTTGATGTCATCATATGCATACCCTGGTAACCCTGAGCTAGAGGCTGTAAAATGTGAACTGTAGTAGAAAGAAAACATAAGCTTTGGCCCCTCAAGGTAATCTAAGTTTGCTTGTATCTTGGCTTTGCCACTTATTAGATTATTATTCAAGACATTGTTTTGTCCATTCATTCAACAAATACTTCCTGAGTGCCAACTATGTGCCAAGCACTACTCTTGTCTCTGCCCATGTAATAACAAATCAAACATATTCTCTAGCCTCAAGGAGATTACATTCTTGTGGAAGAAATAGATAGCAGTTTAAAATAATTTCATAGGTATTGCCATGAAAAAAAATCATATGATAGACATTGGTGCATATGGTGGAGAAAAACAGTATACAGAAAATTAGGCACGCAGTATATGAGGCAATATATTGTGTCTGCATAAGAACATATTTTCTTCAAGCAGTTACCAGTTAAAATAAAGTCAGAATAATGTGAAGAATGAAGTAAACAATTAATTAAGTAAACACGTTTCTTTGCGCATAAAGTTGGGATTATAATCTACTCTGTGAACTTTCTGCAGATTAGAAAAAATTAGAATATTGCATGTGAGTCTTGTGGTTTGGCATATATTAGGACCTTAAAGAAGTAACATCATATTAAGATGATATTTGCGATAGCAGTTGATGATGGCATTACAACTAGTAGTCAGTATTTTAAAATAGTAGGTCTTAAAAGGGGGGTATTATTATTTGGAGAAGTGGTTTGGAGCAGAAGCTTATTTGGAATCTGTTTCCAGAACTATGGTCCTCTTTTTCAGAGTTTCTCCACCTGTCTGGAATCTTACAAAACTTACTGGTCTCAGCATGGAACCCACCCTCTTTATCATGTTTTCATACCCTGAGCTGACCTGATTGGCTATAGATGTGATGATTTTGTCCTGTGAAACCCTGGATTGACCTGGCTCTGTTAAATGAGAGTTATGTTATAGAACTACCTTATTATTGAAGCCCAGATCCTTCGTACCTCCAACAATTTACTGGCCTTTTAGTGGCAAACTTTCAATACTGAGTGTCTCCTTTTTATCTGCAGTTCATTTATTTTGTTGTCTGGAACACATTTTTAAGTGCAAAGGGCAGCCTAGGGTGGTAGAGAGAGCACATGTTTGAGATTACTTGAATGTTCAATAAAATGGAACAAGATAAGAAAATTATATGAACTCTGGATGAGAAAGTGCAAGGTAAAGTGCAGCTGAGTGATTCAAAGCTGCATATGCCTGCCCCACACAGTACACAATCATAATGAAATTATATTTAAGCCAGACGTATAGAGAGCTTTAACAGAACTAGGAAAATCAAAGGTGGGTCATCCTGATTAAGCGTAACATTTTTCTTTTTTAATAAGTTGTTGGTATTCAGTTTTGGAGTCTGAGCTGAATTATTCAAGACAAGAGTGGCTAAGTTCAGCCAGAAGCAGTCTTCAGTTATAGAACATGTCCTTTTGTCCCCAACAGGGTGCACTCTTTGCTTATAAACCAGGGACATATTTTCAAGAATTTAATTTTAAAGAATGCCAGATTAGTAGTTTACCTGCCACGCTGATATTCAGGGCTGAAGACCTAACTCTAGAGTATTCTCTTTTAATTTTTAGGTAAACTAAGCATAAAAATGTCGAGTCCCAATGAAACTCATATGAGGCAATAGCTGCTTAGTTTTTGACAATAGCAGTCAGTGATTCCCTCTCTCTTCTTTATTATTGCTTATTTCCTGCTCCAAGAACTGTGCCTGGCATCCAAAAGGTAATCAGAATATTTAGTGTATTCTTGCAGAGTAGTTAGAACATAAACAGGAATGGAACTTAGTTAACGTGGTGTCATGCAAACAAAAAGAGAGAGGATTATAGTGACTATTAATGCACGACAGATTTTTTTCTATTATTTTATCTATTCTTTTAGAAAAAAACTTTTTTGAATCAATTCATTTAGAAATTGTTCCCAATTATTGTCTGTCTTCTATGTATACACAATGTGTATGTAATAAAATAAAATTATTCTAAAATTTGGAAGAAATTTTAAAACTGACCTAAATTACATTAAACTAAATATAACATTTTCAGGTTTGCATAGCATCTTTAAAATTCTCTTTCCCACAGATATTCATGCTGTGGGAAAGAGAATTTTAAAGATGCTATGCAAACCCCTAGTATTGTTTTTCTTGCTGATAAATCACGACCAGAATTATTCTTCAAAATATCTGGGAAGTAAATAATGATGTTATTTTACAGCTGGGCCTGAGAAAGAAGAGATGCCATCTGTAGAATCAAAATTAACATTTACTATTGTGAATTTCACACTATAAAATAGAGCGTGAACAGAAAAAGTGGCAATAAAAAACTAAATGCTTTGATATACCTTATTTGGCTTAGGTAGAAAAATATATTTGCTCATAAATACTTTTCTCTGGCTGGCAACTATAGTATGAAAGGGGTTGTGGCCAACTAGAAGTTGCGTGTCACACAATGTATACATGAGGAGGAATCTTACAGATTGTTGGGTAATGTTGAATAAAGAAAGCAAGACGCAGATAAATATACACTCCATTTCTATGGAGATTTCAAAACATGCAAAATTCAATGATACTCTTTTAATGGACACGTGTGATAAATCTGTTTTAAACAGGCAAAGGAATAATAAAAAAATTAAAAAAGCAAATTCAAGATAACGGCTGTTTCTTGATAGTGCAGACAAGAGGATGAGATGAGACTGAGGATTATAGTAGAAGAATATTACTTCTTAAAGTTAGATGAGTTCAGGTTCAAGATGGTGATATACGAAGGTCCTAAACTTATTTCTTCCCAAGAACACTCCAAATTTACGGTTACATAGGGAACAACTTTCTCGGGAGGAAAAAAAAACAAAACTAAAATCTGGCTGAGCAACACCTATGCATTGGGCAAAGGAGAGCAGGCCCACGGGGAAGCAGGTGGGAGAGGCGGGGCCACAGTCCTGCCTGAACCCCCACCCCTCGTGCAGCGACCCACCCACAGTCCCAAAGACGTGAGGAAACTCAAAACGCAGAGCTTCTTCCTGAGGCGCAAAGGGCTTAACAGGCGTTCAAAGCATTTAGCTTTGAAAAGCACCAGAACTTGTGACCCAGAGACCCACACATCTGTGGCAACCTGAGGAGGCTCCGAGGGCTCCGGCGCAGGGACTCACCTGCGGGGCCCAGCGAGGAAGCGGCAGATCCAGGTGCGTGTGGAAAAGGCTCCTTTGCGTGTCTCGGAGTGTCAGCCGGAGGGCAGACGTCTGATTTGACACCCACTCGGCGCCGCTGGGATACTCTCAGAGCGCAGAGACTGGCCGGCACCATCTTGCTGCGCTCCAGGGCGCCAGAATCCTCCCCGGGGAAGCTGTTACGCATGTGCGGTGCCTCGGTTTTACGTCTGGTGCCTGGATTTTACGTCGGGCCCCCGCTCTTTTGCGGCAGCCCAGGGCCCACCTCTCCATCGCCTGGCACAGTGGCGGTCCTGCAGGTCTGTGTATATTGGCCGCCTGAGGGTCTGGTTTCCAATCCGCCTAAATCTAGATGCTGACCGAGAGCCTCCCCTTTGGGGCACTGGCAGATCTTCGCAGGCGCTCCACTATTGGGAGCCACTAAAAATAAAACAGGTTGTGAGAGACAATCATGAGCTAAGACAAGATTGAAGGATAGATTTCTCTTCTACACGAGGCCACTCCTTCGAGACTGGGACAGGTGGCTCTTTTATCGAATGCATAGAAACCAAGACAGAGGGTCAAGAAAAATGAAGAAACAAACATGTTTCACACGAAAGAACAAGGTAAAACCTGAGGGAAAAAAATTAGTGCACAGAAAAAAATTAGTGTTTATGTTATTATTAGACTTACCAATAATGTGCAACTTTATGTTTAAATTACTTTACATATCTAAGTGATATATATGTAATCTACTTTATGTATTTACTATATTACTTTATATATTTACTATGTGACTTTGTATAATTAAATGTAATAAGCCAATACATTAAATTAAAACATGATTTTAAAAATATCAATGCATTTATGGACATTATAATAATTAGAAGATGATTTAATGGTATAAAATTTTCCTAAGAAGTTTCCAGTCCTGGGACTTAAAAAAAATAAATCTAATTTAACTTCTTCTCTATCAACATTACCAATATATCTGTGTCATGAGATTAAAGAGAACTTTAATTCCTAAATATGAGAGATTTTTGTATGTGTAATGACAAAAGACTACTTGGGGAAGCCCAATAATGTACCTCATTTAAGAAAACATGTGCTTCATTTTTACACTTTTCTAACACTTTCATCTCCCCAAAACAATTATTTTCACAATTTTTCTAAATGTGAATCTATGATTTTACAATTAAGAATTAATGGAAATAAAAGAAAGTAAGGCCCCTCTCTGATAACAATTTAACCTCGAGTTTTCTGATTTCAGTCACTACATCTCTAAAAAGAGAAACTTGGTCTGATAGATGTCATTAATCTCCAAAGTTTTGTGATCTAAACTGAGAAGCCTTGAGTTTAATATTTAGTCTTTCACCTTCTCTTCATTCTCATATGGTGTTCTAAGAAACATTTATCAAAATTTGTTTTGCTTTCCAGAATGAAGCAAAAGGTGTGGAAAGCATATTTGTCACTGGATAGCTTCAGAGGACACAGTGTTCTCCAATCACATCTCACATCAATGCACATGTCTTCTTAAGTCCATTAGCTGGAGAAATGGAATAGAGAACAACAAGAACAAAGGTCAGGCTCACAATTCGTGTCTGTGTTTGCTCTCTTCACCTTGTTAGTCTGGTATGTTCAACAGTTTCTAAGCCTTTTAGTTACTACTCAAGTGTACTTTGCTTTTTGGATAATGTGAGACAAGAAATCATTGAAGTGAGAGCAAGAAATCATTGTCAGCATCTCTGACAATGATAATTTCTTAATGTAGAATTGTATGTTCTATTTCTGTGTCTGTGTATCTGTGTGTATCAGCAGCAATGATGTGGGTGGGGAATAGAAACATTTTTATTTCACATCACATTAGCAATTTATATACCAAAATAAATGCTATAAAGAATGCAAAATATAATGGGCCATCTCATAAACTATTCTCCTGTGAGCTATTCTCCTGTGTTTTCCTAAGTTTCAAATCTAATACGAATTAGGAAATAGTCCTTACTAAGAGCATTCTACTCACAGGTGCTGCTTGGCATTTTAACACATGTGATCACATTTAATCTTTACAACAACTCTAACAAGTTGATATTATTACCAGAAAAAATAGATTAGGATTCTGCAGCTTAAATAACTTTCTCAAAGTCACAACTGGTAGTGACAAGCAGACTGTTGAATTCATGTCCAAGTCAAAAGTGTCTGCTTTCCCACTGATTCTGGGAACAACCAGTAACTTTAATCCTCTGAGCAAGGTCCCTTCAACATTTTTGTTCTGTAACCATGTGGCATTTGGATATTTAAAACTTTAATATAAATTCATAATTAGGAGAATAACTTCCATTGAACCTGCAGAATCATTACAGTTCATATTTCTTTGATCCTTAATGTGCACGCATTGCATTTCCAACAAGTTGTTTTTACTGATTTGAAAACGTGTTACTATTCCTGTTTGTGCTGCGAAATTATCCATGACAAGAAGACATTCTTGGAGCTATAGAGCTCACCTCCATCAACCTATCAGACAAGGGTGACTTAATCCAGCTTTAATAAATATAATAATCCTAGCCTTGACACTGAAACTAGTAGTGAAAGGAAGATCTAATTGTTTTTTAATACAGACATTCTGCTTCCCTGTTCCCCTCATCAGACTGTTAGCCTCTTGAGGAAAGAAACTGTCTTTTTTTTCTTTTTTGTCCCCAGTGCTTGCCACACTGCATGGCTTATAGTAGATGTTTAATGTTTAAATTACTCAATTAATACTGCTTGAGATGTTTCTGTGCATAAACTTGATTGAGGGAAAGTGATATTACTATATACAGTGATAAAGATTGGTGGTGTGAAATATTAGTAATATATTTAATTAATATATTAAGATTTAGTAGCAAAAGAAAGTATTGGGTGATCATTTAATTTGTCTCAGTTTATGTTTTCTCAATGTTCTGTGTAGCATTTTTCAACTGTTACTACTCTGATTTGATGAGTAATTTTATGTGTCAACTTGGATAGGCTATGGTACCCAGGGTAACCAATTTTTGGTGAAACACCAATCTAGGTGTTGTGGTGAAGATATCTGTTTAGATATGATTAACATTTAAATCAGCCGACTTTGAGTAAAGTAGATTGTTCTCCATAATGTGGGCCTCATCCAATCAGTTGAAAGTTTTTAAGAAAAAAAGATCAAGGTCCCTGAGGAATAAGAAACACTGCCTCCATGTTGCCTTTAGACTCAAGTTCCAACATCACCTCTTCCCTGGGTCTCTAGCCTGCCACCCTGCCCTGCAGATTTCAGGTTTACCAGCCCCTACAATCCTGTGAAACAATTTCTTAAAAATATCTATATCTACATCTATATATTTAGACAAACATACACACACACACATCCTCTTTGTTTTTTTTTTTTTCTCTGGAGAATCCTGACTTGTATACCTGCTATAGAGGTAATGTTTTGTCAGCCATATTCTTAGTCCTTTCTCAAACTTCATCTAGGACAAAAGCAGTAACTCTGCAGCCCTCTCCCTTTCTTCTTTCTTACGCCAGGCATCTTGAGAAGAAAACGTCTATCTGATATTTTCCCAAAGTAGAACAGGTATTATGGGACATATTGGTTTCTCTAAAACAAACTATTAGAAAGAAGACAGGCCTAGGATTTGAAGACCAGCTCCATCTCTCCTTGGCTACATAGCCCTGAGTAAAGTAAGCAGGGTTAATTATTTTTGAGACAGGGTTTATAAAGACATTAAAAAGATAATACATGAGAGGTAAGTTCCTTAATATGAGGTTAAAAATAAATGATCAATATTATTATTAGTTATTTCATCCAGTCAGTAAAATGAAATGTCAGTGAAAGATTTCCTCATACTTTACTACTGCTGCTACAGTTGTACTCCCTAAAATTCATTGCTCCTGACTTTGCTGGGTCATTTTACATGGATGTTTTTTAAACTCCCTTAGTAAAGGTAAAATAAGGTTGATGACTCAAGTTCAGGATTGTTTTCTGGAGCAGATAGTACACAGAAGAGTAAAAGATCACAAAGAAGATTCCAGTGTGTAGGAATTGTTTTGGTCCCACCTATTCCATTAGCATGAGTAATTGATTACTAACTGTGTTACACAGCTATGGATATTGACCGAGGACTTTCTGCGCTGTGTCACATTCTGTTGTAAATGTCTATTCTAAAGCCTTCTAGTTTAGCAGCTATCCCAGCAAGTCAGCAATGGTTTCTGTGCAGTCAGAATAGTTTGCAGCTGAATCCTTCTTTCTTGTTTGTAGTTTTCAGCTGAATCCCTCTTTCTTGTTTAAAGTTTATCGCCGTGGGCCACGCCTCCAGTCTCTTCAGGGCAGAGTGGCTCTTACAAAGCAAGGTTTACATCTGCCTCTGGCTCATCTGTCTCCGCATGCAGCTTTCACTCCTTCACCTGCTGTGATCCAAACTCTTGCAGAAAAATGCACTGGTATGATTCTTCTTCATGTGGATGTCTCAGCTCCACTGCTACTGCTATCATCCCTGCCTTATATCCTGCCTCAAATATGATGAAAGCAAACAGATGCAAAGACATTTACGACAAACAGAAAAGGTTTCCACCTTCATGACTGAATGGTATAACTTATGCATTAGCACAGTAAATATAACCTGTTTACTGAAATCTGAATTATGATCCTAAACTTCTGGCTTTAAAGCTGAGGCTTTTATGAGAAGTTGCTTCTCTAAACCTTGCTGGAAGCCATGGTATCACATCCATTGTTGGCTACGTATCCAGAAGATAATTAACACTTCGTTTCTTGCTAAATAGAACAAATTCTGTCTGGCAACGGAAGTGTTTGTCTCAGGGCATTTTTCCGTTCATTTTTGCGAAGGGGATGAGCACACTGCGACAAAGTGGGATCTTCTTAGGATATTCTGAGAAAAATGCTCCTTCTTGGTAAAAATGGAAAGTCATACAAAAAGAAACCCACTTAATTCCTGCTCCCTTCCTTTCTATCTGGGGTGCTGCCCTGTGAGAATATAATGCCTGGAGGTATAGCTGAAGTATTGGGACCATGAAGAAAGATACTAAAAATCTTCTTTCCACATTATGGAAAGATGTGATGTCTCTGAGTCATTCATCCTATTGCATCAATAGCATATTACTCAAATTTTGGGATGAATGCATGTGATTGGAAGATCATGGATTATGCCAATTAGCCTTATTGCTGGAGAGGTCAGGAGAATAAATATCTAACTTTTTTTTTTTTAAAGAGGACTTTGTTCCTACAGAGGAGAATTCCTAAATGTAGCAAAGGAATTCAGATTCTGAGTTGCCAAAAGAATGGCAAATATCCACATAGCAGCAGCCAGTTATCTTTTTCCCTTTATTACTGATTGTTTGCTTTAGTTACAATTTTCTATCTTTTGTGAGAAAAATATCATATGAATACGATACAACTGTCTCATTACAATTAAGAAATTATTTAGAGAGTGATTAACTTGTCGATTAAGTGGTACAGTCTTGATCCCAACCCATGAAAGACTTCAAAACTCATGCTATTTCCCTCATTGCCTTCTGTGGCCAAGGATACACATTTGAGATTTTTGGTTGTGATTACAAATAAAGTTTATGTAGAGTATATAGCAAATGGGCAATGAAGCTATGTCCTGATGTGTTGACAAATGGGCTGATTTGTTGACCTCGGTCCGAAGCTGGATGAGATAAGTGGGTATGATCACTATCCTCTGGGTGATTTCACAGCACCTTTCCAGCAGAACTCAAGCCAGAACTTCACACGAAACTGATAGTAATGGTTCCATTCAAATGAATAGCCTATTATTTTAGGAGAACCTGTGTCTCTCCAGACCTGGGACCAAAGCAGCAATGACTTTCATAAAGGATACCCCTGCAGTTAAATATGGAAATCTGTGAGGCTATTTAATGTCAGTAAGAGGTAGAGAAGGTTATGTGGCAGGCAGGAGGACCGTATGTGAGAGCCCACGTCTAAGAGCATCCAAAGATTTCCTAAACCAGATGAGTAATAAGAGAGGCTTTCTTATAAGTATTTCTGGTTACGACATAGTGCTGCTCTCTTCTGATGTAAGAGAACTACCCTCTCCTCTTCTCTTTAGATTTTATATGCTGAAAATGCTTGGTACACAAGTTGTTGAGCCCAGTGCAAAATGAAAATGTTAAGGCTCCTTGTTCACAAAGCAGCAGAAATATGCTGTTGATGGTACTAAAATATGATATGTTTTCCTTTCTTCAATGCATGCTTTCTTTGTCTACCTGTCATGGTGGTTTTTAATTACTATTTAATATTATTCTAAGTAAAGAAAAGCCAGAACTTTAAATTAGCATGAATTTTACCATTAACCCTTATATTGTGCAGTGTTAGTTTTAAATGCTTTATATTTGTTTAAATTTTTAAATGCTCTAGATACAATTTTAAATGTTTTCATGTTAAAAGAAATTAGGGGTTTTAAATAAGAATCCTTATTTTTTTAATGTTTTAAAATTTATTTTTAAAAGTGTTAAATAATACTTAACTCATGTGCAGAATCCCTGAAATCACACAATTCGTATTTCACAGTTCCTGCATGCATATGTGTTTTGGTCTTACCAGAAGGGCAGAAATGCACAACATTTACTCAGCTCTTATTTCATCTCTTGATGCATGCATGTGCTACTGATACTCTCCACCTTCAGCTTACTGATGAGTAAAGGACTGAAGGAAAAATGAGCTATGAGTTGCCCTTATTTTTCCCTTTTCATTCTTCCTGTGATTTCCAAATCACTAATTGGCTAGTACAGGGAAAAAATGAGTAAGAAAGAATACAACGAGGTTACTTGGTTATTCATGTCTCTTAGAACACCACTGCTCTCTTTCTGAATTTGAAGCAGGTCCCTCCAACCCTGGCTTATGTAATAGACATAACATGCTGACCTTGTAATGACTTTGAGTATCACTAAACTCATGCATCTCCCATAATTCTGTGCTCACATAGCATCATGAATGATGTGGATAAAGGTGGCAGTAAGGAAGCAAAGCCAGGGGTCACATATACTGTGCAGATCTTCTTTGTCCTCATTCATGTCCCATTGTTCCATCAGACTTAGGCAGAAAAGCACAAACTCAAAGATAAATGTATTAAGAATTTAAAGGTGGCTCATGAAGCTACCCTGATTTCTCAGTAGGAGATTCCCAAGGCAGCATTTTTTTGTGTTATTTTGTTGCACTGAAATGTTAGTCATTTCTCTTCCTCTCCCTCTCCCCCCTTCATTCTCTCTTTCTTTACTCTTTCTCTCTGGTACATCACCATACTGGTCTGAGTTCTTAGATGGATAAAGTGGGAGAAGTGAGAGCAGAAAGGACTAAAAGCTTATTAAAACATCACATACTCTTTGAGTACTCTGAAATCACACTCTTCCCTCACATCAACTCCTGTTTTGTCCAAAGCTTGTATGGAATATATAACTAAAATCATTTCTTACTTGTGAATATTTCTGTAGTGTTCCTTGGTAAGAACTCAACCAGCTGGAATTCGGTATATGCTCTGACATGCTGCAAATCTGTAAAAGACAAAGAATTCTATTCATTCAGTGTGCCTCCTTTGTTCCCCATCCCAGACTCACAGCCACAATAACAGTCCTATGTGTGCCACATGTGTATAGTTTACATGGCTGAATGTTGTCTGTCTGTAAATCTCTAAGGCCAAATTTCACTCATCTCATAAATACTATAAAATTTCCATTCCTATAAATGAGAAGTTCTTCTGAAACATAGAAATACTCAGACTAGAAGGTAACTTTTAATTTACACATCTATAAAGAATATGAACTTTGGCATTTTGAGAAGACATGTAGACATACCAGTCTTCATATGATGTGTGCTCCTGCAAAGTTCTACATAAATCAAAATGTTATAAATCAGCTTTTAAGTGAATTCTAGGAATGTGATATTTTAATCTATCTCCTAGTTAATTCACTTGTAAAAGGATAATTATTTTCTAATATGTTTTCTTTGGGCATTTATAATTTCTATTTATGGATATTTTCCTATACATATATTTAGGTAAACAAACCATTTAATTTATACCATGTGTATCTTTTTCTCTACTTTGAGTATCTATAATGAAGCTATGAAGGTGCAATTTGTTGAGCTCTTAAATTAGTGCCAAACAAAGCATTTTGCACAGATTATTTATTAAATACTTGCAACAACTCATGTGGTGAATGTTGTTATCCCATTTTAAATATGAAAAAACCAAGGCTTATGGTTTAAGTGATTTGCCCAAAGTCACGCAAATTTTAATGCCAAGCCTAGTCTCATGCTGTGTTATATAGGTTTATTATTATAGTTCTGTAAATAGGCCTAATGCATTTTTGCATCTGCTTATGTATATTGAATGAGTTATCCTGATAGAGAACTGAGCACCATTCATAAGTATTTTCAACATCACGCAGTGTTATTGTGATATCATTAAATGAGACAGAAATAAAAGGTACATTGTACAGGAAAATGCTTCTACTTACAAACTTTTATTTTCTCATGGTAGATATCACAGATTTTTTATATGTGCAGATAAATTCTATTTCAGAGAATCATCATGCATTTCTAAAACTGTGTATCCATTTGGAAGTGGATGTTTAAACCCACACAGAAGGCTCCAGTTTGACTGCAGGGCTTAGAGCTGCCTGATTATAAGCAGGTCCAGATGCCAACCTTTGCTCGTGAATGACATTGTTTGTCAGACAGCATCATTCATTTTTTTGCTAACATTTCCTAGGCAAATATAAGCTTCTTTGTAACCTGTGTTTTTCTTTTTCCCTTTCCAATCCAACTAAATATACAGATTTTTTTTTCATCCTCAATCCTGCAATTAAAATTTCAAAAATCAATTTTGAAACTTCAAGCATCACATTTATTTGTGTCAAGGAGATATTCTTTTAAAATAATACAGAAGCAGGTTTTGTATTTTATTGACATGTTTTACTATTTTAGGTTGGAATTTATGGCTGTTTTGCTGAGATTTATATTACCATTTGTAAATACGTGAGGATTATTCTGTGCTAATTAATATTTCTTTGAGGTTGATTGACTCTCAGAGATGAGAAACAGACACTTTTCGTATCAAACACTAGGATTTATAATTATGAATCATGATGGTGATGGTGGTGGTATTAGTGCACATAGTCAGAGTGTGTGTGTGTGTGTTTAGAAGTCAGTGTTTACACTTTCCATTCTCAAGATGTCTATTATTCAAAATTGTCTCCCAGTAAATGTATAACTTAAAAATATCCAGCCAGACATTTACACAAGCCCTTGTATTACATTGCAGTTAGTTTCTAACTTTCCTGGTTTTGATTCTAAAATGCCACAGATTATAAATACAGCACTGATTTATTAACAGGTTCTACTTTCAGAGAAAGATGGACATTACTACATTTAGAATGTCACTAGATCTTAGAAATATTTAAATGTGAGAAAATTTTCTTTAGATAAAAGAAATTCAATGTGTGTTTATTTCCTCAATTATACAGTGAGCTCCTTCAGGTCAGGGACTGATCATTTTAATTTATTATCATTATTTTCAGATAGTAAGAAAATAGTCAAATCATTTCTAATGGAAGAGATGTGCTCTAATTTTTTTTTTTTTAGAAAAAAAGCAAGTAGCTTTTTTTTTATGGCTTTTAGTTTGGTTTTTAAAGGATGAATATTTTTAGTTTATGTGATTGTGATGCATCAAAACTATTGAGTGCATCTAAAGAGCTAACTATGATGTATAAAATGAGCTACAAGGATACACTGTAAAACACAGAGAATATAGCCAGTATTTTATAATAACTATAAATGGAGTATAACCTTTAAATTTTTTGAATCACTATATTGTACACTTGTAACCTATATAATATTGTATATCAACTGTACTTCAATAAAAGAAAAAAAAAAAAGCTGTGCACTGGAGACTCAGGCCCATCTCACTGTTCTATATCTGTGACTGAGCACAGTACTGAGAGGAAAGTTGTTCTAATTGAGCACTTCAGATAACTACAGGAGCCTGGAGTGGATTCCTGCATTGGTGGCACTGGCAGGTCCCGGAACATGAGACTCAGTTCTAACCACATACATGAGACATGTCTGCAGCAGTAAGATGATCCCGTGGGATGTCTGGACATCAACTGTGTCAGTCAGCCTTTGACATCAGCCAGGATTTGAGTAGCACAATCACTTATTCTAAAGCAACAAACTCCAGGTGGCTAGAGAAGTTTCAGAATCCTGCAGAGACAAGGGGTATATTGGAGTTCTGATTTCACACTGGTTCTTTGGCATAAGTAGCTCTTATTTCTGGGTATATCTAGGGAGAGATGCATTAGGTGGAAGGCTTAACAATGGGGATGTGAGCATGAGTGGGCTCAAGTGTTGCGTTTCAGGATGCTAAATAGAGGACAGTTACTCACAACCTAAACCGTAAATCAGGATGCTCCAGTCTTTCTATATTAAAGCACTTAATTCTCACAATAATTTTACGAGGTGTAAAGTGCTATCATCATGCCACTTTATAGATGAGAAACCTTTGAATTAGAAAAGTCAAGTAGTTTGCCCAACATTATCTACTAAAGTGGTAGCTTTGAACCCAGGTTCATCTGACTCTAAATTCTGGCTTTCTGAGCACTGCGTTTTACTGCTTACCACAGTCATTGTTCTCCTCCCTGAGGGAGTTGGAGGGGATTTTTTAATGTGATTATTATTTCTATTGCTTTCTCCACTGTACTTTGGAAGCACTGTCTTCCAAACATTTACCTTGACTTGACACAAGGGGGCATCATTAGAACTCTGAGGGTGAATCTAATACACTTAACAATCAGTGAGAGGAAACCCTTGATTTCCCCCTAGACCCGTGGTTCTCAAAATATATCCACCAAACCAGCAGCAATAACATGGGAACTTGTCTAAAATGAAAATTATTGGATTGCTTAGCAATCTACTGTCAAATTTCCAGGGATGGAGCCCCTTAATCTGTGAACGTATAAATAAGCCTTCCAAGTGATTCTGATGCATGGCAAAATTTTAGAACCAGTGCACTCTTTGTTTTCTTATAATAAATATGTATTTTTATTCATGAATATTAGATGACTCTTCTTTTATTTCTCAACACTATGAGAACCACTACTTTAGAATAGATTCTCCTTTTCAAACTGAGGTTTATGACCTATCAGTGAATCACATAATCAATTTAGTGGACCTGTAGGGAGACTATATAAAAGAATATCAAAGTGTGTTACACTTTGTAGGAGAAAAGATCTTTTGTGAAATTCTGTTTTTGCGTGGGTCATGATGTAAAATGTATGTCTTCCTATGGGCCATGGTGAGAAATTCACTGAATGGTTTGAAAGCAAAATGAGATATACTTTTGATCATGTATCACCATGGCATTGCTTGAACAGAGAAGGATGGGCTGAGGTAGGAGGAGTGTTCATCTTGAAAGTGTAGAGTACAGAGAAGGAACTTTGCCTTGGGATCCAGGACTGTAGTGAGGAGTACACTGATGACAAAACAAAGCAAAACAAATAAACGTACAAACAAACAGAAATCCCTGAGAATTCTGGAGCCTAGAGAAAAATGCACTATGCAGTCTAGTGGGAGATCACTAATTCACTTTGAACTTTAGGGAAATATTATTCCCAAACTATTATAATCCAGGATTACTAAATGTACCCCTGATGAAAAATCTACCTACCTAAATATCTTCCTGCTGGAAAAATGTTTCCTGCATCAGGACTTCAGATATCCCCATCATTAAGAAGGAATAGTTTCCATTACATGTAGCAACAGGTAGAATCCTGGCTACTTTGTCACTCTAAGCTGGGTTTAGCTTGGGGAAGTCAGCTACTAGAAGATAATTGCATCTAGAGAGCAAGAAAATTACAATCTGTGGAGAGCAGAAGCACATTCAGATTTTATTTCACAGAGATCAGAAGTGATACTGCTTTTGAAACTAGTTTTTCTCTTCCTCAGCTTGGGCTGCTGATCATTAGGCTGTAAGATCCTTGAGCTAAGTGCAACAAGACAAGCTACCTGGCACAAGTTTAGACTTGCTTTTCATGAAAAGGCTAATAGGATCAGGAGAAACATGTTTTCATACAGACATAATTTTAATAAAAAGCACAGAAAAAAGTCAAAGTCATAAAAACATCATGGAAACCAAATTTCAGTCATCAAATATTTAGCAACCCCCTATCAGGGTGGGAAAAAAATCCGATCCTGACATATGTTCTGAGATCAATATGCACAGATGATGTTGTCATCAAACAAACAAACAAACGAGATCTGCAACAAAGCCCTCCCCAGAAATGCTTTGTTTCTTGTATGAGAAGTCTCTAACAGCCAGATAAGTATTATATTACTGACTACTGACTCCAATATTTGCTAGTGGTGTAACTTCAGGGAAAAATTAATTCTTTTGTCCTTTTGGCCCTCAATTTCTATTTCATCAAAATACAAATGAGCAGGAGATGAGAATGATAATTGATGAATGTAAAAACTGGTATAAGAGTAAATGAAATGTATGAAGAGCACTTAGGACCGTGTCTGAAATAGAGTAAGCCCTCTATAAAAGATGCCTCGGATTATTATTTCAATCAATAGTCATTTCAGTGAGAACTTAACCACAGCCCAAAACTCCACTGTCTCTGAGCTATTTCATTTATTTTCTTTTAACATCTACTATGTAGCAACCCTAGGTACTGGGATACTGGGATGAATAAAACATGCTTTCTAATTTTCAGAAGTCCACTTTCTACCGAAAGACAAAGACATGCAAATTAATAGCTATAAGCAATATGATGGAAACTCTCATATGCCATGTAAAAATGCTATGGAAACATAGATGGAAAGCTCAAAGTAAAGCCCCAGAAAGGAGCATCTCAATTCCAGTCCAGGTGCACACATGGGATAGAAGACACATGATTGAAGCCCTGAACAAACACCATGGAACAACAGAACATAAGGTCCAACCCAGGGTTTCTGAGAAAGACAGAAGCAGTTTAAAGACCTTAATTCAGTGTTTACAGCAGCAGTTATAAAGACATGGGGCCCTAGGAGTCCCTGAAAATATTTTAAGTTGTCTGTTGGTAAAAACTATTTTCTTAGTAATACTAAGATATTATTTGTCTTTCTCTCTGTGCTGATGTTTACACTGATGATGCAAAAGCAATAACAGATAAATGGTTGGTTTTACAGCCTGAATCAAGATAGTGGCACCAGATTCTATTAATAGCCGTGTTATTCTTCACTTACATTGCTCTGAAGAAGAAGCAGAATTATTAATTGCATTAAATCTTAGCTCCTTTTAATATTTTGGGCAATTAGACAGAAAGTAGGAATAAACACTTCTACTGCAAACAAGATTATGATGGTTGTCTCAGGAAAAAACACACTCTTGCTTGTTTGAGTTACAAGCTGAATCAACCACTTTTTTAAAAAACAAAATACTATTGGCATTTGGAAAGAACTAATAACAGATAATTGTGGTTATTTAGATTTTGATGTTCAGACATTTTTTTTTTCAAACCAGTATGAAGTGAATCTATCACTTCTAACTTGGGTAGAGCAAATTCCTAAAGGAATATAAGCTAGTGTTAAAGGAAGTTTGAGGTCAGATTGCAAAAAGCCTTGCTTGCTATATTAAGGAGATTAAGAAGTATTCAGTAGGCAAATGTGAAAAAAAAAATACTAAAACTTTTAAGCAGGGAAGATCAAACTGACATTTTAGAATAGCAATAGTCGCTGAATGGATTGGTGTAGACATACTGGAGATTGGGTCATGAACTAGAAAGCTACTAGTGTTTTCCAGGTGCAGGAGGGTAAGGGTCTGGCGGGGACACCATGGCAAGCACACAGTCAGGCTAAGGCACAGTCTGACCTGACAGTACCAGGTTTGCCACTAGGGGATGTTCATAGTTTGTGTTTGACTTTAGTTTCTAAATTAAGAACTATTGTCAATTCTTATAGATTAATAGAGCAAAGATAACTGAGACTTACGTTTCACAAATTGTAGAACTGATTTCATCCACCATTATCTTTCATGTTCTGTTGTATTTGAACTGTTTGTATTTCTTTTGTTTTTTTTTTTTTTTTTCTCCTTGGTGCTACTACTTCTGTGATATGTTAGAACAAGTAGGTGCACATGACATATAGGGGCATCTATGTGCCAGATAAACAAACACAAAAGATACTCAAAATCAGAGTTAGGTCTGTAGCAGAAAACAGATAATACATTCAAATTAATATAATTCAAGACTTGATACTAACACAAGAATTGTATCAGAAGTTTGGAGGCAGGGTAGGAAAATATATGTAATAAATCATTGACCCTGAGGTTGTAACAGTAGGCATGTTCACACATCTAACTCTAAAATGAGAGATGAATGAGGGGTTATAAGACCCAGGAAGGAGAAAATCATATGGAGAAGATTAGTGACTTTTGGAAGAAGGGCAGTTTACTTGACAGAGAGTTAAGAGAAGAAATATATGACCTTTGTTCCTAAAACCCTCTACTTCTTCCTGTTTACATTTCCTTGATAGATCAGGCCTTCTGTGGTCAAATGATTCCTTCCCTGTCTCTGATCAGATGTGGTGCTGTTGGTTTTAACAAGGAGTGTCATATTCTTCTGGGACTGAGGTCAGGAGAGATGTCCATACTATCCAAGAGCTGGGAGTCTGGGCTGGGAAACAGAGATGAAAGTCCTTTACGCCTGGATACCATCTCCTCCCTAGAGCTTTCTAAAACATGGTTTCAGGGATGCTGATACCCTATGCTACAGCCATCTCAGACAAGCTGCCAAGTTGTCACTGGTGCTCAAATACAGGTGCAGTACCAGATATTTCACTTTTTTCATAATTCACTTGACAAGGTCAAAAACTTAAGTGATAGTGAAATGGAATTGATTGTTAATGGTATGAACAAATACTGCTTAATCTCTCTCCTGGCTCCCATGAGCAGCTTAGCAACTTTATATCCTCTTTGCTGAATGTGTTCTGTGGCTTCTTAGGCCATTTCCTTCAATTCCACGTCTGTGATGCCTTTCTACAAACCCTGCTATGGACCTGAATAATCTGTTCTTTCTGAGTTGGTGATGGCTTGGGTGCCTCTGTGTTTTCACCTGGGTAGCTCACAGAGAGGATCTAGAAGGATCTGATCTAATGTTTCCCAGATTTCAACCCTTCTATGCTGTCTTTATAGTTTTCACTTTATCAAACTGTCATCAGAATTATTATTTACTTAGTATTTGTCTTTAAATTGATGATACTGTATAGCTTTGGCCTAAGCATTTATATCCGTTAAAATCATTCTTTTGATGTATAAGCTGTTTTTTTCCTAGAAGATACTAAAAATATGTTACTATTAAAAATATCCACCTAGGTACCATTTAAAACCATCTTTTACTCCAAGTTATACTTAAATCACAACTTATGTCTTCAGTCTATGTCCTCGTGTATCAACTGTCTGCCTTGGTTAACAGCTTTAAGGTAAGCTGTTACTACAGTAAAAGAAGGAGGACACTTCCCTGTGACACCACCTTAATGATATAAAGAGGTGGGAATTAGTTGTCAGAATCACCTGGCCTCCTTTTTTAATAAAAGATCATTATCATTTACTACTCACAAATTAATATTTTGTACTGGCATCATGAATCAGTTTTTTTTGTTTGTTTTCTTTTGTTTTTTATTTTTTCCCTGGAAGTAGTGTGAAAGTAAACTACCTTCTTGGTTTCAATTGTGATCATTTGCTTTGGAGTTAGGGCAAACAGAATAGAAGAGAGAATTTTCCTTGTAGAAATAAACGGATATTTTAATTAATCAATTTGTGAATAGTGTGCAGTTCTACAATGTAAAACTTACTCCATCTCTCTCAGCTCATCAGTGAAGTCTTTACTCACTTCAAGTGCTGTGTGTCTGTGCTTCTGTGTGAGAGGTGTATGTGTCAATGTGTGTCTGGATTGACATCTGCATCAGAGAGACATAAACTCTGGATTTGATACTCCTCCCCCTTCACAGCTCTCTTTTTCATCTATTACAGAGGCTGGAAAAGACAGTACTGATCCTCCAACCCCATCTAGAGATGATAATGCACTTATCTCTAAACAAGGAGATGTGATTGAAAGTTGCTGTGTGAGGCTTACAAGAATGCTTTTTTAAAAGGATTAAATGAGCTCTATTATCTTTTGCAGTCTTCTTTCTCCTGTCTGGGTAATCTGTGTCTCTGGAAGTAGAGCAGCCATTTTGTGATCATAAAGTAAAAATCTTGAGAACAAATACCTGCGTGAGAAAGCAAAAGCCAGATTTACTTTCTTGGGTTTCCTGTGCTTCTTTACCAGACGGGAATCACTAACCTTCGGCTTATGGGTTGATTACATTAAACTTTTTTTTCTTATGTTAATACATAATTTGTTGGTTTTATGTTATTTGCATGGGGACAAATTCTCAGTTGATACAGAGAATAAGACAATCCTTAATTTAATTGAAAAGTAACTTAATGTTCAGACCAGTGATAGATAATTCAGAAAATTTAAGCTCAGGAAAATTTACAGAAATTCTTCAGAGGTCACTGGACTTCACATGAATCAAGAAGTGGAAGATAATGTAATTTTAACAATGCCTTAAGGTGTAGAGTAAGTCCACATCTTTTTTGGACTGGGCACATATTCTGTCTGTTCCATATTCATTGTATAAAATACATGAATATAAACATTTATGTGACTGGAATATAGTAAAGGAACAGAAAAGGAAGGAACGTAGTTAACATTTTTCTATGTGCCAGAAATTGTAAGACATTTCACAAGCACCTCATCATTTAATCTTCACAAGAACTTTATAACCTATGAGTAATTATCTCATATTTTGGAGGAGGAAACTGACATTTCTAGAGGTTAAGAAATGTTACCGTGGTTTCCAAATCAGCAAGTAAAGCCATTCAAATTTCCCTAGTCAGACTTCTTCCCCTAACACTTAACTGAAAGTGCAGTTGTCAAGGCCCCAAATAACCTGTACATTGCTGAAATCAAGTCATTTCTCATCAACATTTGCTACATTTTCTCACTTGTCCCTAAGTTCTGTCTTTCACCAGCCTTCTCATCATATTCACCTGTTTCATTTCTCCTACTTTTTTTGTTGCTACCTTCCTAGTCATCTTAGTTTCCTATAGTGTTTCTTTGTTAGTTTTACCATCTCCAAAAGTTGGAATGACCCAGAGCTCAGGTTTTAGACTTTTTTTTTTATCTTTCTCACCCTATGTGATCTTCCTCCTTGGCCTGACTTTAAATTATTTTATTCACAAATATATCTCTCAAACCCAGTCTACACCCCTGAAATTAGACCTGAGTAGCCAGTGGGCTATTTGACAAACTCACTTTGGTGTCTAATAGGAACTTCTTCCTCCTACACTTCCCATATTCTCTCCATCCCAATAAATGTCAGCAACTTCCTTTGAGTATCTCAGGCCAGAAGGCTGGGCTTCATTCTGACCTCAGTCTTTCTCCTGTATCTAACACTTAACCTATATTTAAATCATTACCATTCTCCTTTAAAATACTATGAGTATCTATAGTTCGATCATTTTGTACCACCTCTTATACCTGAGTCCAAGTCACTATTACTTCTTGAGTTAATTACCGCAATGACCTCCCACATTATCTCCACACTTGTATCTTTACTCCCTATATTATTTTCCTTTGACTACTCTAACAAAACACTACACATGTGGTGTTTTAAACCAATGCAAACTTTATTATCTTATATTTTTGGAAGACATGTAGAAATGGGTCTCACTGGGCTAAAATCATGGTGTCAGCAAGGACACACAATCCCTCCTGAAACTCAGGTGAAAATCTTTTCCCTTGCTTTTTCCAACTTCTAGGAAAATGCCTTTTTTCTGCATTTTTTTGGTTGTGACTCCCTCCTCCATCTTTAAAGCCATCAGCATAGCATCTTCAGATCTCTCTGATTCTGATCCCCCACCTTGTTCTTTCACTTTTAAGGACATTTGTGATCACATTGAATCCACCTGGATAATCCAGGCTAATCTCCCCATCTTAAGATCCTTAATATAATCACATCTTCAGAATCCCTTTTTGCAATATAAAGTGACATGGTGGGGAGTGGAGTGTGTTTTTCTGCCTACCACAGTCCCCTGCAGTGTTTTCTTCGCACAGCAGTAAGCCTGATGCTCTGTCTCTGCACTGCCTCTTTACTCTTATATTCTTTGAATGTGACAAACTTCGAACTTGGCATTACCTGTTTCCTTTCCTTGGTACTCTTCTGTCCAAGATATTTCTGTGACTTTTTTCTCCCTCACCTTCTTTGAAACCTTTACTCTAGTGCCATCTTAGTAAGAACTTTCCCCCCAACCTTACCCCCAACTCCCTGTTGCATTTCTCCGTCTTGTTTTTCTCCAAGGTACTTATCACATTAACATTCCATGTATTTTACTTATTTATTTTTAATCTGTTTATACCAACTCACATGTAAGTACCATGAGGATACAATTTTTTTGTTCACTGTTGAATCCCCCGACACTGATGAGTGGCTGGAACATAGTAGGTACTCAATGAGCTCAAACTATTTGTGGATTTAATAAGTAAACCAGTCTTTAAATCCAAATCTGATTGACTTTTAAATTTATACTCTTTCCTTTCTGCATGAATTTCTCAAAGTGAAGTTCATAATCCGCCTGCATCAGAATTGTCCGAGGCTGTTTGAAATGGAGATTCTTGTGCCCTACACAATATATAATGAATCTGAAATTTCTTGGGATGGAATTTAGGAATCCACAGTCTAATAAGAATTCCAGGTGACCCCTATGCATTCAAAAGTAATACAAACCATATTATAGGAAACACATGTTTGTAGTATTTTATTGAGTATTTAGGGCCATATCAAATATGTTTCTCTTGAAGGGAATAATATGTAAAACTATTTATTCCCTCACTAATAGTCCAATTTAAATATCATTAGGAGTTGGTGATAGAAACATTGTTCAGTTATAGAGAATATATATATATACATATAAACACACACACACACACACACATATATATATATTGCTCTTCCTCCTTATGGTAGGAGAGATTTTCATAGAGCCCTGAAATCAAGAATAGGCATTGGCATACAATTTATTATGAAGTACCAGATAGTAAATATTTTAGTCTTTGAAGGCTACATGCAGTCTTGTTTCATATTTTACTTTGATTTTATTTGTTTACAATCTTTTAGAGTGTAAAAAAATTATTCTTATCACATAGGCCATTAAAAAAGCAGACCAGGCCATGGGCTGAATAGTTTCTGACCTCTGTCACAGAACATCAAACATCATTTTTTAGTGACCGTGGACATATGATCTATGTAGATATTTTTCTTTTATCTCTTCTTTTATACTCAGTGTCTGATTTTTCCATTGTTACAATATGAAACAGATGTTTCATGGGAGAATGCGTCAAAGGTTCTGGGGAATTATCTATATGAATTTTTCTCTTTGTTTATTTGTTGGAGATTTGACATAGAATCCTCAAGAGCTAATGAAATTTAAAGTGGTCTAATAAGATGTCTGATCCCTTGCTTTTGACAGTCAGTCACGCTCAGGGCAGGGTGATGTCAAATTTGTGCTTGCTCCAACTCCCATCCTTGTGTTTGCTTTCTTCCTTCCTTCCTTCCTTCCTTCCTTCCTTCCTTCCTTCCTTCCTTCCCTCCTTCCTTCCTTCCTTCCTTCCTTCCTTCCTTCCTTCCTTCCTTCCTTCCTTCCTTCCTTTCTTTCTTTCTTTCTTTCTTTCTTTCTTTCTTTCTTTCTTTCTTTCTTTCTTTCTTTCTTTCTTTCTTTCTTTCTTTCTTTCCCGCTTTGAGCACTCGTCTTCCATATACTCCAAAGTTTAATATCACTAAGTTGTTGTCTCAATGATTATTTGGTGTTTTACTTATTGTCCCACTTTATTTGCCACAGTTTCAAGCATAACGAGTCTATATTAAAAGCAAAAAGTTAGGCTATGTGTGTTTGTATGTGTGGTATACGAACAAGATTGGGAAAGAGAGAGAAATAGAGAAAGAGATCCCAAAGGACTTTTTATTCTTGTAGGAGAAATTGTACTGCCACACCCATATACCCTGTTCGGAAATTGCTAATATATTTCTTGCTGGCCAGCATACACATTCCCCAGCTGCTGGCAGCTGCTAAAAGCCTACAGTTGGCTTGGATTCTCCTGAAAATTGCCCTCCACTGACTAGAGCTCTTTCTAACCTGGAAGTTACACTGACTCCCTTTCCTGTATAAGTCAGAGCCAATGATTGGTGCTACAGGAGGAAATAAAGGAGAATCCCATGTCTCTAAAGAGGGCAACACTGCTGATCATTTTGTTCCCAGATATCTCCCTCTGTATTAGGCCGAAGCCAAGCATAACCTGAGACTTGTTTCTAAGCTTTTTCTCCTTTTTTGTCCTGTTTTTTTTCTTTTACTTACAGGTTTTAAAAAACAATCATGGAGAGCATTCGATCAATAAATAAGTTTCAAAAGAAATCCTATTTTCACCTCTGTTTCTAGGGAGTCTAAATGAAGAGTTGCTGCCTAGCATGGTCCTAGGAAGCCAGCTCTAAAGATAGGATTCTAGAGGTGAATGCACCAACCAGTGATGATAAGGACGCCATCACTGGTGCCAAACCACTGGAGTTTCGAGAGTCCCTGAAAAGCAACAGCAGTGCATTTGCCAAGATATTTACTTGAGTTTGGAATAGATACAGGATGAAAGAGGTACTTAGCTGGCCAAAATCTTTGGAATTGGAGAACCACAGGAGAATGGTATTAGGTAGTCTGGAATGTAATACCTGTTGCTAAGTGCCATTGATTTACTGAAGAGGAAAATAAGGATCTTAGCTCTCTTAATCCACAATTTAAAGCAAAATGTGAGAATTGGGGCACTGCTTTGGCATCATTTAAAGAAACACACATCTCTTGCAATTTCAGGACGAGTAGACACACAACCTAATTATCAGACTGACTATATGTTAAAGAAAGATGGAGTCTCAATTGAAGCAAATCCAATATGCCAAAATCAAGAAACTAATAGGGAAATTATGGGACCTTGAAACCTGACATGAGGAATGTGGGTAGATAAAGTTAAGAATCTTGAACTCTTAGATACTTCCTAAATCCTTTGGGCTATATTAATATAATTAATGCAGTTTTCAGCCAGATGAGAATGGCAGTAAGTGGTCACCAGCCACAGGGCTTTTTGGAGATCATTAATAGAACACAAAGAACATGGTTGTCCTAAGGTCAAGATGGGTGGACAATCAAGAAAGACATTATTGCTGTTGTGCTCTGGTAAAGATGAAGTGCCTGACTTAGAATATCACGTGACTATGTAGCCTGTACAGGTCATTATGATCTAGGTTCTTTGGGACCACCAAGTCATAAAGTCTAGTGATCCCAGCTGCAGTAGATAGTGAGATAAAAGTGATGCACAAGGAACTGGGCCTGAACAGATCCAGAAGACACAGGCAGTTACATGGACACATGGCTTTGTTCCTCATGCTCTGTCACTCCTGTGTCGGTACTACTCCCTCAGCTCACACCTGTTGTCTGACAAGTTATTTCTGATAACAACCTTTTAGAAAAAGTAAACCCCATGTTTGGTTCAGAGGTGGACTGTTTACCATGTGTTGGTACAAACCACAAATACACCGCTGCACCACTGAAGCCCTGTTCTGAATAGTACTGAAAAAACAATGTAAGGGAAAATTCTCCAATGACTAAATTGGTTGTTGTACTTAGTTATATACTTCATGTAGAGAAAAATGTAGCCCAAGTTAATAACATACATAGGCCCATATATGTTGAAGAATGATTTTGATGGCTGCTCATGAACCAGTGAGGAGCAAAATTAGAGGATTAGGAAAAGAGAAGTTTGAGAAAGAGTTAGGCGGATGGATCTTATAAGACTGGGCACAAGAAATACATAACTTCGGGCCATAGCTATGTGCCTAACAGAAACATTTACTGTGGAATATGTGCTATAAGTCAAGTGGCTATGATCACACTCACTGAGTTGCCATCAGCAAACCTCTGTCCTTGGACACTATTTGTGCAATGGGCTAATGAATGAAGTAGTCATTGCAGCAAAGATGGAGGCTACACGTGGGCCCAGTAGCATGGAATCTCTCTCATTAAGACTAATCTCTGTATTGCCACTGTTGAATGTCCAGCTTGTCAGCAATAGAAGCTAACTATGGCTTCCCTAACTGTCCTTTCTCATTCCACAATGGAGCTTTTGTTCCATGGTGAACATAAAAAAAAAAAAAAATATGTCCTGGAAGAATTTTGTTCCCCTCGCATAATGGTTGCTTTATCCTCTCTCAGGAAGGATGCTTTCTGAGGATTATTGCCACTCTGTTTTTTGTGGGCACATGGTGGGGAAGAGAATAGCTTTAAAGAAAGTGCAAATCCTTCCTGTATCTGCTGCCTCCAAGGGTTCCACATTGATCAACCCACATCTCATCTTCCACTAATTTATTAAGCATTCTTGCTGAATTCTTCCACTGGTATCTGGCTACATCAGCCCCAAGTAAACAATTGCTTACATCCTGTCTCTACTTTCATGTACTCGTCTCTTCCTTTATGTTGAGCTAGATGGTTGTCCTATGACAGACTGCAGCTCTTTAACTGACTCAAGAAAAATCATGAGCTTGCAGTTTGTCTGGCACATTTTATTGTTATAAGAATGGGTGTAATACTCTTTCCATCTCTCTACACTTGGAGCAGAAATCAAAACTCTACATGTGTTTTATTTTAACTTATACCTGTAATATGAAGGTGTCTCACAGTTTGAATATGCTTTTCAACAAAAAAGCATGTTACAACATAGTTACTGTGCCTCTTCCTGTTTCAATCCTATAGTTCTCTATTTGGCTTTACCCAAAATAATCTTAGATACAGCAGATAACTCATTTATTGCCTTTATGCTCACATTTGTCTTACAATAACTGAATGTTTAATTGGTAATTGTAAATATTAATTTGTATGGTTTTATGCATTCACATTCTCCAATGTTTGTTTTTAATGAAAAGGAAGAGGAAAGATGAAAAGAGAGGTATCCAGTTTATTTTCTTGGTGATAACCAACTGACCAGCCTTGGATAAGTTAAGCAACTGAGCCCCTACTTCCTCATCTGTGAAACAGTAAGAATAATACCTATCTGACAAGGTAGTTGGTGGAATAAGTGTGATCTTCTATATTAAATTCAGCGTCCATAGTGAGTGCTCTTCTCCCTCCTCTCTTTTGTGAGAGGACTAAATTTAATAGAAATGGAACAGCTAGAGAACAATACTTAAACTGCCTTTGATTTTAGCATCCTCATCTAAAAGGGACTTCATCTAAAGGTGATCTAAACTGATCTGGGGCAAGGGGGTCTCATCTGCCATTAGAATTAAGTATAATTATGAAACTATCATTTGCTTTTATCTGTGGTCTCATTTCTTTTAAAGCCCTATAATTTTTTGGTTTGTATGACTGGTACAACATCTGAGAATACAAATTTTAAAAACATGATGACTAGAGCCATGATGTAACTTTTTTTCTTTTTTTATTTCTTCTTCCTTTTTTTTTTTTTTTTTTGGTGACTTACAGTAATAGGAGGAGAAAGCATTCAGTATGATGAGATATCCAGATAGGATTTTGAGATTTCACTGAGTTCTTAGGCTACTATTTCATGACTTTGTACCAATATTTAAATACATTTTGCCTTCTAGGGATGTCTTTGTTTTTTTGTTTTTGTTTTTGTTTTTGTTTTTGTTTTTTTCTCACAAATCTTGACTAATTTCTAGCCTCATCTTCTACTTTTGCATACTTAACTGTTGCTACAAAATCTTTTGTAACAGGATTATTGTTAATCTCTTGTTTGGTTTGTGGAATGCTGGAACAGAATTATATAAAATTAGCTAAACCAGTACCTTGCTCTTTATTTCTTTGGCTACTTAAAATTGCATGTACTATTTTGTTTTGCTGTGAAATATATTATTGCCTGCATATTGCTATAAGCTTCTTATAAATATTATAATTCTGATTATTTTAATTTTATTAAAAATGAATAGATTTTTGCAAAGCTGGCCTCTTACTAAATCTTTATATTGAAGAATTATTATGTAATAAACTAGTACCATAATAATAGTTATCCAATGCAGAAGCAGTCTTGTGTGTGTAAGTTTATTTTATATATATATATATATATATATATATATGCTTTGAACTGAAGAGTTAACATTTATTATGGGTTAAATAATGATTTCCTCTCATTATTGATAATACTAGAGCAAATAAAGAATATTTTAAGAAGTAGTGAAAAGCTCTTTGCTATCTAAATATAATTATTCTCATTTCATATATGACGTTTTGTCCACTACCCACATTTTGAAAGGCAGAATAATGGTTCCCTAAAAATTCACACATTCCTCATGTGTACAGTTTTAGTGCCTGGTCTCAATGCATCTTAAATAAAAGAAATATGAAAAAAGTACTAGACTCTACACTCCCTCTATACCCTAGACTCATGCGTGCATATAGAATTATCTTATATAAAGGTAAAAGGGTTAAAAGGTAAAAGGGTAAAAGGGACTTTGCACATATAAATAAGATCACTGACTTTAAAATAGGTAGATTATTTTGAATTATGTGAGTAGATCCAGCCTAATCTCATATAAACTACTAAAAGCGTCTACTAACTTTGGGTATTGTTGATTCTTTCTCTAGTTGCTTTAGGTTAAGCTTAGGCTGATTGAGAGTTTTCTGGTTTCCTGAGGCAAGCTTGTATCACTATGAACTTCCCTCTTAGAACTGCTTTTGCTGTGTCCCAGAGGCTTTGGATCATTGTGTTTTCATTTTCACCTGTCTCTGTGTATTTTTTTATTTCCTCTTTGATTTCTTCAGCGATGCATTGGTTGTTTAGTAGCATATTGTTTAGCCTCCACCTGTTTGCGGTTTTTACAGTTTTTTTTCTTGTAGTTGATTTCCAGACTTATCGCATTGTGGTCAGAAGAGATCCTTGATATGATTTCAGTTTTCTTAAATTTACTGAGGCTTGCTTTGTGGGCCAGCATGTGATTGATTCTGGAGAACATTCCGTGTGCACTTGAGAAGAATGTGTATTCTGCTGCTTTCAGATGGAATGCTCTATAGTTACCAACTAAGTCCATCTGGTCTAATGCATCATTTAGGGCCTGTATTTCCTTACTGATTTTTTGTCTGATGATCTGTCCATTGTTGTAAGTGGGGTGTTAAGTCCCCCACTACAGTGCTATTGTCAATTTTTTTTATGTGTGTTAACAGTTGCCTTATATATGGAGGTGCTCCTATGTTGGATGCTTAATATTTACAGTTGTTATATCCTTTTCTTGGATTGATCCCTTAAGCATTATGTAGTGTCCTTCTTTGTCTCTTGTAACAGTCTTTATTTAAAAATCTATTTTGTCTAAGAATTGCTATTCCAGCTTTTTTTTTTTTTTTTTTTTTTTTGGTTTCCATTTGCATGGAGTATCTTTTTCCATTCCCTCACTTTCAGCTTTTATGTGTCTCTAGCTCTGAAGTGGGTCTCGTGTAGCAGCATATATATGGGTCTTGTTTTTATATCCATTCAGCCAGTCTATCTCTTTGGTTGGAGGATTTAATCCATTTACATTTAAGGTAAGTATTGATAAGTATGTCATTTTGTTAATTGTTTTGGATTTGTTTTTGTAAGTCTTTTTTTTTTTTTTTCCTCTTCTTTTTGTTCTCTTTTCTTGTGGTTTGGTGACTATACAGTTAAATGTGGATTCTCTTTCTTTTTTGTGTGTTTATCTATTATAGATTTTTGGTTTGTGGTTACCATGAGGTTTTGATATAGAACTCTATGTATATACATGATTGTTTTACATTGCTGATCTCTTAATTTCAAATGCATCTTAGATACCTTGCATTTGTACCCTCCTCCCCTCATGAGTTACTTTTTTTGTTTCTAGTTTCTAGTTGTGGCCTTTTTTTTTTTTTTTAATCTACTACACACAAAAACTTGTTGGTTCTTTTTTATATTTTTTAGTTCCTTGTTAAAATTCTCACTGTGTTCGTCTATTTTTCCCCAAGTTCTCTTACCATTCTTAGTCACTAATGCTTTGAACTCTTTATCTGGTAAATTATTTATTTTTGTTTCATTAGCAATAGTTTTAGGATTTTTTTCTTGCTTTTTCATTTGAAACATTCTTCTGTCTTCTCATTTTGTTTAATTGTCTCTGTTTTTATGAAATTAGATGAAATAGTTACCTGTCCCAGTCTTGAAGGAGTGTGTTTGTGTGGGAGTGTCCCTGCCAAGTCTGCATGTGCCCAGTGGCTTTAATGGGAGAGCCGGATCTGAAGTGAGCATAGGTCACTTCTTCACCTTTGGTGTGCTGGCATCTACCATCTTGCTTTGAGTTAGGGCTAGAGATGGAGGAACTAGAGCCAGAGCCATGTGTGACCCAGGGTTTCTCCTGTGCTCCATGGCATTATCTGCCCTGTCAGGGCCAGGGCCCAAGGTGCTAGAGCAAAAGCCCTGAGGATCTGGCCCAGGCTGATTTTATTCCAAGTGTGAGCCCTCTCTTTGGCAATGCCACCTGCACCCTAGTAGAGAGAAGCTCCAGAGCAAGAGAGGCTGGAAAGGGTATCAGTTGCAGGGTCGTTCCAGTAAACTGTTCAGAACCTCAGACAGTTTTTAATGTGCTTCCTCCCTTTAGGCTGATAGTGGCTGCCTTTGCTCTGTTCAGAGGTAGGGTTGGGTCCAAGCAGGCTCTGTTCTAAACATACACACTCACCTTAGCAATGGCAGCCTCCACTTTAGTGGAGCAAGAAGGGCTGGAGTAGGCACTGAATGTGGTCTTTGATGTATGCTGAGGTGGTTGCAGGAAACTGGCTAGAGGCCCAGGCAATTTTCAGCCATCTTCCTCCTCCTTATTCTGGGTATAAGCAAGCATGTGCCTTCTTTATTCAAAAGCAGAGTCGCATTTCCTTACAGCCCTCTGGTAAGTTCCACTGATTTTTAAACATGCTAAGGGGACTTGTCTTCCCAGTGTTAGACCCCGGGGCTGGTGTGCCCAATATGTGGCTCAAACCCCTCACCCCCCAGGGAGGATCCCCTAGCTGGTGATAGCTCCCTCCTCTGTGCCCAGTGTGAGGGTACGGTCCTAACCCGATCGCTTCTCCTCCCTTTCTGCCCTACTCCCTGTGGATCTTTGTTTACAGCCTTGGTTGTAGGAGAGCCTTTCTGCCAGTCTCCAGGTTGTTTTCAGCAAGAGTTACTCCACATGTAGATGTATTTTAACATGTTTGTGGGGCAAGGAAAGCAGATACATATGTGCATATGTAGTTTACATGGTTGCAATCATCATGTACATGAAATTTATGCTTTTTAAATCAATAAAATTTCCCTGTGTCAGTGGAACTTTATAAGTGACTATGCCAAATTACTCTGTCAATATTGTACAATTCACTATGTCATTGCTTTGTATTATGTCTTTGTGTTGTTTCCTAGTTATATGGAAAATTGGATCTGTTTATATATTCATATCTTTATTTTATTAAAGATAAGTTTATATTAAATTTTGAACATACAACTACAGGGACAATAATAATAATATATATTTTTATGCCTTTTGTTTGGTATTTTATTACCTTTTTTTTTCCTTGAAGATACTGTATTGATTTAACTGTGCCTTTAGAAAACTATATAATGCTAGAGGTATCAAGAGTGTGCAAAAACTGTCCTGTTTACCTTGTAATCTGAGAGTCTGGCTCACTCTCAGTATATGAGGAAGCTGCAAAAGTGTTTATTTGAATTTCACTCTTAAATTCATTTCTCTTTTTAGAATTTGCTAAATCTGATTCTACCATGGGTTCAAAGGTTTGATTTCTGTAGTTTTAAAATTATATGTAAAACCTATATTATAAGAGAACCACTGAAGGAAATATTAAAATCCACAGAGTAGGATTTAATTTCAGACTCTTTTATAATACGGTAGAATGGCATTCTTCTTGCCACTATTTTGGTGTTTAAATAACATAAAAATGAAAGGAAAACAGATTGCAGCCCCTGACCCCATATATAATTTCATGAAGAGAATGATGGAGAACCTGTTCCGTAACACCTGAACTCTTTCACCTATTTCCTGAAAATGAATGAGTCAGGAGAGTAGAAAAGCATGCTGGTAGAGAGATTTGTTTAGAGAGTTATTTCCATGCTCTAGGTCCCTGTATAGAGAGAGAAACGAGGGGACCGCCTTCTGCCCCCTTGCTTAGCTTCAATGGTTCCACACGAGTAAGTTTGAAATGTGTTTCCCATAGTGATAATCATAAAGAACTGATGACTGACACACACCTAAAAAAATTTCCAATGGCCATTAACTCAGTCAGCCTCCAGTTCTGAGGAACCTAAATGGCAAGACATTGGTGATAGTTCCCACAGAGTAAGGCTGTGTTGGGATTACCTGTACTGCCAGCATTGGGGAAAGTTAAATCTACCTGACTTAAGAGTTAATGCTCTGAATGCTGCCGTGCTTACTGGAAATACTTTAGTGTGAGACAATTTTGAGTCATGGAGTGATTAAAATATGAAAATAAATAAATGTAAATTGCTATTCAAAATAACACGCTCGGTTTTTCAAACGGCAGCAGCAGATTCGTAACAATTTTAGTAGCAAGAAGCAGTTAGGGGGAAATCACATGTAGTTACACAGAGCTAGGTTGAACTACAAAATTAACAGTTTGAACATCCAAGATGGGTGTTTTGCAGGCTCTTTATGATAATGATTTTTTTTTTTTTGGCCAGTTTCCAATTTTCTTTAGAATCTTACCCACCACTCCACCAAATATCCTAATCATATGCTCACATCAAAGTTAAATCATAATCTTACCTTTTACATATTTTTAATTAGCAGACACAGCTTTCATCCCATCTTGAGATTTAATGTGAATTAAACAAGACACAGAATCCTTTGTGGCTGTTGGGCAGCTAGGTAGGCTTTCTCATGGTTGGAGACTCACTTCTCTCATCATCCTTGCAGACCGTATCATTAACTGAAGTACAAATGGCTGTATACAAATGGGGCTGCTGACAAGTAATCAAGTTATGTTGATAGATGTTGTTCCTTTTGTCTGGTATAACTTTTCCTCCCCTCTCAATTTTTTTCCTACAGAATTGTTACTTGAGTAACGGTCTTTATACTAGGAAATGTTTCAGGACTCTCCCAAACTTTGTGAGACGGCCTTCTTTTTGTGACCTTAGGCACTCTTTTACATACATTTATTGGAAATTATTATATAGCCATTGAGTAATTTAATTGCTCCATCATTAAATGATAAACTCTGTGAAGGAACAGTTGTTTTTTTTTTGTTTTTTTTTGGAAATTGTGCCTTCATGCCCATTTTAATTCCTGGACCAAAGTATATATCAATAAGTAGTTGTTGAAAAAAGTAACTAATTAGTGGGGTATTGATTACTCCAAAAAACAAATACTTCATTTGTAAAAAGAATAATTATATTACCTACTTCATATGGTTATTATAAAGATTTAAAGCTTAATATATATAAAATGTTGAGAGCATTGTATGATATAATGCAAACATTATGCAAATTTTATTTTGGCAATTATAGTTAAAGTTAATGATATGAGACATTAAAGACCTTTTAGATTCAGAAACCATGGGACTAGAGGTGAAGATGCCAGAGGATGTTAGATGATGAATTAGATATATAAGAGATATAGACAAAGCCTGTTTCCACTTAGGCAATATTTTAAACTTTTTTTTTATTCAAGTATAATTGATTTACGGTATTTCCTTATTTTCAGGTGTTCAGCATAGTGATTCAGAATTTTTGTGGATTATATTCCATTATAGGTTATTATAAGGTACTAGGTATAATTCCCTGTGCTATCAGTATATCCTCATTGCTTATCTATCTTATACATAGCAGTTTATATCTGTTAATCCTACATCCCTCATTTGTTCCTCCTCCTTCCCTCTCCCCTTTGGTAACCACAAATTTGTTTTCTATATTTGTGAATCTATTTCTGTTTTGTATATATATTCATTTGTATTTTTTTTTTTTTAGATTCCACTTATAAGTAATACCATATAGTATTTGTCTTTCTCTGTCTAACTTCACTAAGCATAATGTTCTCTAGGTCCATGGCAGCATTTCATTTTTTATTTATGGCTGAGTAATATTTCATTATAAATATATAATGAATGTAAACATCTTCTTAATCCAGTTGTCTGTTGATGGGCACTTGGGTTGCTTCTATGTCTTGATTGTTGTAAGTAATGCTGCTGTGAACGTTGGGATGCATGTATCTTTTTGATTTAGTGTTTTCATTTTTTTCTGGTTATGTACTCAGGAGTGGAATTGCTGTATCAAATGGTAGTTTAATTTTTGGTTTTTTAAAAAACGCCATACTGTTTTCCATAGTGGCTGCACCAATTTGCATTCCCACCAACAGTGTCCTGGGGTCTTGTTTTCTCCATGGTCCCCTTCTCTCCACATTCTCTCTAACATTTTTTATTTGTAGAGTTTTGTTATAGTCCACCTCTGCAATCTTTACATTTATATCAAAATGACCTCAGAGCAGCTGTTCATCCCCTCAGTAGGCACACTGATATGAGAACTTATGATAAAGTTGTTAACCTTATTGAACATGATTATACAAAATTCTTGAAATCGGTGGGCCAGTCCAGGGATGGACTCTAACCTATAACCTAATTTTTTTCTATATAACACAACATTTATGATTTAATGTCCTGTATTTGTTTATTTATCAACAGATGATCGTTGCAAAAACATAAATTGTCAGCTTCTCAAAGGGAAGGAGTTAGGTTTTACTTACTGTTTCATCTCTAGTCTCCAGCACCATAGACCCTCACATACAATTGCAATCCAAGTAGAATCTGTACTCAGATATGTCCCAATAGAATATTTATTCTTATGTCATTTGTTGAATTTGCAAATATGTATAAGACATTAATATTCATCAATATACTATCTTCAGCATGAATTAGCCAAGGACACCTTAAATAGCCACAGCAAAGATGAAAGATTTGCAAACTCTTGAAATGTGTTGCTTTGCATATCTATTTCCTTGTTTTTCTATTTGTCTGAAATAATAGTTCTTTCAAGCATGTCTAAATTTCGCTCTTATTTCATTTCCCTCTTTAAAATTAGATTTAGCAAATCTCAACATGGACTCAAAGCTTTTTTAGAAGCAAAAAAAACTTAAATGATTTTTGACAAAAGTGATGGAAAAAATATCATGACACTATTAACTATTCTTTCTCCCAAAGGATATACATAGGCCTTTTAAATGTTGCCATCAGTGAATGTTTATACTACTACAAAGTGTAAGATCTCACACTGAAAAAAAAAAAAAACTATTTTAACCACAGAACATAACACTTTCTAAAATGGTCCTTTGATTAGTGTTTAGTTGCATCAGTTAGAGGTTGCTGTGATGAGACTCTCAAGTTCCAGAATTCCTTGATTCAGTGTGTGTGAGGGGTGGAAGGAGGAAGTTAGTCAAACTGTTTTATCCAACAAATAGAACATTTGTTGAAATATTTCACTTTTGAAACACTTCTGGCATTGTGTAATCACAGCTTATGCCACAATACAATGTAAATAAGAATGCTTCCTAAAATCTATTTTTAAGTTCTACAACCATCTGTTTTCCTAAATGTTTCATTGAATAACAATGCAGTTTTCTAGTGGACCACATGGATGGTTCTGTTTTGTCTTTTGCCTATATTTACATGATACACAACTGAAAAATCCGTATCATCTTCCATTTGTCTAATCATCCCGATTCTAGACACTACATGGGCAAGCCATGAAATGATAGACTGGCTTTCTCCTTTTCCCTGCAGATTGTTATTGTGTAGGCAGTTTGCTGATTATCTCCTTTTTTTTTTTTTTTCAGTGCCAAACGGCAATACATATTCATTATCTGTTACTGTTAACATCATAGTTGTTTTGAGAGACTATACCATAAATTAAATATGTCCTGACTCACCACGAAGGATGAGTTGTAAAGGCTGAGATTTAGGAAGACAGGTGCCTTTCCATAGTGGTGCAGTGGTCTCTACCTAGACAGTTGAACTGAATTACATAATAGTGGCATGCTAGGAAAGCAGTATTTAGTGCAAGTTGAAATCTGAAAAAGAGAGCAGTTGGGTCTCTCCTTATAGAATTGGTGATGTTTCAAAGAGAGCTAGCTAGATATGACAAGTACTTCAATTTCACCTTTATAAAATAATGATCCTCTAAGAAAAAGCTATTTAAAGTAATCACACAAAAAACATTTTTAATGGAGTACAATAAGTCTCTGAACTTTTTCTGTATTAGTTCTTTCTGTCTTCCTGAAGCATGTAGAATTCACCTACTGGTTGTCTCTGTATAGTATAGCACATTGTTTATACGCATGCATGACAAAGACCTTCAGAGCTCGATTTTCAAAATGAAAATATTTTACCTTTTAATTGAAAAATAATGATTTTGGGAATTGAAAGTTCTACTTTTGGTAAGAAATTTTGACCTTTTTTGATTGTCTTTTCATCCTCATTCTTTTTGACTAGTCGTAGTATACTTGCTTTTAATTCTTCTTATATTCCTACTAATACCAAAACTAATAAAATACTGATTTTTTTACAGTTGTGTTTTGTTTGAAATTGCAAGCATTTTTGAAGTATAGTTGATTCACAATATTATATAAATTTCAGATGTATGATGCCTAGTGATTTGATATTTTTATACATTATACTCTCATTTAAAGCTATTACAAAATAATGGCTATATTTTCCTGTGCTGGACAATATATCCTTGGTGCTTATTTGTTTTCTACACAGCAGTTTGTACCTCTTAAACCCATGCCTCTATTTTGCCTCTTCCCTCCTAAGCATTTTTGGATCAAACAGAGCAGTTTCTTCAGTGTGAGATACTGGATGAAAAGAATAGCTAACCTGATGGAGTAACAGAGAAGAAAATCTTTGGCTTCTTTTTATAAAATACAATGAAACAAAAATATATATGGACAGTATTTCAACAGCAGAAAATTTGCAATCAATACTTAAAAACTTACAAAGAAACCTGAAATCAATGTGTTTCCTTACGTTTGATAAAGGGTTTGAGAAAATGGTGTTAGCTGATGAAAGCATGGGAAACCTGAAGTTGATTACATTTAAGTGAATCTTTTTTTTTAGATGCACTACCAGCTAAATGATTTAAGGATTGCTTCTCTAGTCTTTATATTTTGACTTTTCACCTCCATTCTCAGTTTGGGGACTTACCAGTATATCATTAATTTATAAGAAAACTGTAAAACAAAATATTAATAAAATATAGTTGAGGGGAGAAAGGGAAGTACTTTCTTCCTTTACCATCTTAGTAATAGGGCTGTGTGCTCTGTCATTTTCATCCACACATTTTATACCAGATTTAAAGTAGAATATCATAAAGAATAGGATTACATTTTTCTGGAAAGACCAATCTCCTATGATATAGGACAAGAGTTGAAATAAATAAAATACTTTCTTCTCTTTTACATTGACAAATATACCTTCTTAGTGACCTGAATGTCCAAGTTTTGATTTAGAATTCTTGGAAAACAGGGATATCATATTACAGAAATAGCTGGCTACAAGCCCCTAGACAATGGCCCATCCATTTCTTCTTAATTTCCTACTCCATCTTGTACCAAGGATAGCCTCAGGAGTATATTGCAGACTTCTCAGCCTGCATGTCTAATCTCACTTCCAATTTCCTCAAAAGGTAACCTTGGCAATTCCTTGGGCATAAGTTTACACCCAGTGGGAGTGTGGTCCACTTTAGGAGGATGGAGTTGGGGAAGAGCCTTGAGCAGGCTATGGAAGCAGCCATGAATCTTGTATGCAGGGCATTGCCGCCTCAAGTACCAGTACGAGGGCTCAAAGAGAGTCAAAAAGACCTCCTAGGTTGTATATCCTCTCTACCCTATATGAGCATATTCTTACATAGCTCACATAATTGTTACAAAGATAAAAGAAGATAATGCATGCATTCCTTAGCCAAGTACTTGGCTCATAATAAGTGCACCAAATTGTAACTAATAATGTATGTAATATATAAATAAGGAAAACATTGTACCCAAAATACACATTGTAAAACTAAAAATCATAGGCTTTTTACATATTTGCTGTTGTGCAGTGTAAGTATACATTGAGTTTTCACTTTGATACCAATGGATACTGTGTTTTACCCTGGTTTTACTTATAAATTCCAATAAATATTTCCCTTATATTTCACTTCCATTGTTTTTTATGAACATTAACATGAGTAAATGGAAAGTCTGTTATTCTTGTCATTGGGAACCAACCCACTGACTTAGAGCATGAACACTTGCTATATGTCCAAATTGGTGCAAAGCTATAAGGAATGTAAGAGAACATCTGTTCCATTTCTTTCTCTCTGAAGCGGTATTCTACTCAGAATGACAAATACTTAATGAACCAATTTTATCTTCACAAAATAGGTGTAAGTCTTGTTGAAATGGTATATTAAAGTGCATGCCCACTGTATTCTTCTGAAAGTTATTTTAGGTTTGAACTTGAGAACTAATAACTTTCTTGTCTTTGATATTCATTTCTGGTATTCAAAATGAAGAGCAAAGATTTCTGATTTAAATACAACAGAAGATGGCAGTTTGTCACCTTAAAGTTTCAGTACTTTCCATTTGGTTTAAATGAATGTTCATAAGATAACTTATAAAGATGCATGTAATTTTGGAAATATTATACTCATGTTACTGAAAATCTTAGATTAAAATATCATTCATAATTCATGTAATAGAGATATTATGCCCCCATTTAAAAGTTATTCTTTAAGAAAAACATAACCATGGAAATAAATTACTCATATGTGCAGTAGTTGATGATTGTGTTTAAATGATTCAACACAGTAAATTATTAGTAAGACTGGCTTAAATTATTTATTGGACATTTATAATAGATATGAACATGCTTGTAATTTAAAATGTTTTCTAAATAATCACAGTCTGATAGTCTTGCTGCCAACTGCTTTCTTAAGGACATTACTTCTCTGTCTCTAACTTAGAAAATGTACATAGATATCCTAGTAAATTCCAACTTCTTTGAAAGGCATTAGCCAAAGGACACATGGGCAGCACTTTTAAATGTAATAGTCTCTAAAGTGACAAAGATAAAGTGAGACAGAAGATCTATTTCTGACAACTAAGGACTAACTTGAATCTCAATCTAGTACTTTATAAAAAGTTGTTTTTTCAGAGTTTCATAAAAATATTTAAACTTTTTTTAGTTTGACTTTTTTAGCAATCTTGAGACATAAATGGCTTTCCAATTTCAGACTTCACAGAATTCCTGAATATAATTAATTAATAAACTGTGACATCAACCTAGTAAGAAAAAATGTTAAGCATTTCTTATTCCCGAAATTTATGTACATTATTTCCATAAAAAATTGTAAGACTTAAATATAATAGCTTAAAACACCCAAACCTAATATAAAGTGTGATTTTAAAAAAAGCAATTCCCCCCACTCCTTCTGTCCTGTACCCTTCTGTATCTAGGAGAGCCACCTTTTCTCAGTGTTTGGATGCTATACGCTTTTGTCTCTCTGTGTTCTTTTTACTGAAACATTTTATTAAATTGCACACACACGTATAATGTAGAAAAATGTATGTGATACAGAATGAATATAATCTACATCTCATATATATAATAGATATGATATTGAATACATATATATGTTCACACATACATAAACACATATGTATTTATTTTTATATATAAAACAAATATTCCTCTAAATAAAACTTTAATAAGTATTTAATTTAGACTCTATCATTGCTTAAGATGTTTCTTCTTGTATTTAAGGCAAGTTACTTGCTTTGTTTTCTAATCTGAAGTAATGGTTTTGCAATAGCCAAAACATGGAAGCAACCTAAATGTCTATCAGCAGATGAACGGATAAAGAAGATGTGGTATATAAATGTTAGATAGTTAGATAAATAGGGGAACCAGGCAAATAGGTGGAGGAGAGGGAGGATGGTTCAGAAGATGGCGTTATGCCTGCCTCCAGCATAAAGGGACTTTATTTTTTCTAAAGGAGTGCCAGCAAGAAACTGGTTAGAACCCTACAGCCACGACTATAAGGTAAGGAAAAGGACCTGCCGGGACATGACCCAGTACTTATTGTAATATAATTAGCATTGTGGTTTAGACCCCCCACCATGGATTTTTCTGTGTGCATCATGGATAAGGACATACACAAATGGGACAACATGACTAGGCATTCTGGGACAAGAGCCGTCAATCAAGCAAAAGACTACCTCTAAGCAAGGGTGTAAGAGAAAGGGGAAGCAAAGACTGCAGCTTTTCCTGCCTTGGTTCAGCCCCTTCCCATTCTTGGAGGTGAACTTTTCCTTTCCTAAATAAATCCTTTAAAATATTTTGCTGCACAACACTGTATTCTTATCTGTATTCTTACCTGTATTCTTATCATTTGGGTAAGATAAGACCTGGGGTCTTTCCCCTTTCCCTTTTAGGGTAACATATTCACAGTAGAATATTAGACATAAAAAAAGAATGAAATACTGCCATTAACCTAGAGATTATCATACTAAGTGAAGTCAAAGACAGTTATCATCACTTAAGTGAAATCTGAAAAATGATACAAATGAACTTACTTACAAAACAGAAATAGACTCACAGACATAGAAAACAAACTTATGGTCACCAGCGGGGAAAGGAGAGGGGATAAATTAGGAACTTGGGATTAACAGATACACATTACTATATATAAAATAGATAAACAGCAAGAACCTGCTGAATAGCACAGGGAACTATATTCAATATCTTGTAATAACCTGTAATGGAAATAATTTGAAATTTTATATATATATATATATAAAATTTATATATATATATATATATACACCTGAAACATTTTAAATTAACTATTTCAATAAAAAAGATGTGAGATATGTATATATATATGTACACAATGGAATATTTCTCAGATACAAAAAAGAATTAAATACTGCCATTTGCAGCAGAAGGTAATTGGGTTGACTGTACTAAAGGCTTATGAAAACAAACTTAAAATTTACATGCAATATGATTGCAAATAAAGGGCAGAGCAATCCCACATGGTTGTGCTTCTCTCATATATTAAAGACATCTAATTCAGGTGCAAATGGGACCTGAAATCCTAACCAGTTTATGGGGAGCATTGTGTTCAGGGAAACACTAAATCAGCTGGGAGGAAAGGGAGGGAGCATTTCTTCACAAAAGTTCCCCTTCTCTCCTGAACCACTGGAAGAGTAGGTTTAGTGGAAACTTTTCTAACCTATCTGCTTAGAGCAAGCATTACTTTCAAATTTACTAGGAGGCCCAGTTAGGCTAGTGGGGCCCTTAAGTAGGGTGGGGAAGAAAGATGAAAGAGGAGTCTATAAAGTTTCCAAGTTGGATTTCTTCTGTGTTAAGTGATTTGGACTAAAGTTTCATTTTCCTTTTTAAGCAGCTAACATTTAAACATGTTTTACTACAACTTAAGAGTTAAATATTTTCTGTTTGTTAATGGTCAAAGATAAAATATTTATTTAATTGTAGAATCTTTTCAAACTCGAGTCTTACATTTTAATATTGATGATCCAAGTCTAAGGGATATTTAATTGTTGTGACATAAAGATACATTTATCTTTTAATTTTTTGCAAGATCACAAGATGAATGTTATTTATTTTAAGATCACTTGGTTCAAAATGTAATTGGAGAAGTCAAAACTTTATTTTCTTATTTGATAAATCAAAATAGTATGTTAATGTATGAATTAACCCTGTTGCAACCAAGGAAATTTTTAACTTTTGATCAAGCAACCATCGGTCAAGTCTCCTCAGACTTGTTAAAAATCTAATTATTTCTACCCCCTGACTCAGGGAAGAGGAAACCAATGCTAGGATCAACATCTCAGGATGTTCAAGAGTTGTTTTTGCAACCTTTCAAAGACTATTTAACATTGTTGTTTGTTTTACAGCAGGAAATTGTATTTAATGTCACTTTAGCTGCAGAATTATACAGATGAAACCTTGGTCCTGAAATAAAGGATAAATAATCATTTATGATAAACTCAAGATTTAAAAACTATGTGTACAAATTAAATAAATGATGCAGTATTTTACTTATGTTTTCTTTATTTTCCATTTCCCAGTAAAGTTAAAGAAAAAAAAAAGGAAAACCCACATTCAAGATAAGCACTCTTCGTAAGACTATTTATTTTGTTTAAAAGACAAATGGTGTGAGTTCATACGACATATGCAGTATAAAAACGGAATATTAGTTATATTTCCAAGAATAGCAAGACATACAATGTGTCTTTGTAAAGTTACAAATACTGTCTTTCCCCCCACAACTTTAGTTTAAATGCGTATATTCTCCCCACCTCCCAAAACACAAACATTTTAAATTTAAAAATTTTAAATTTAAAAATGTTCAGTATATCAAATTTTAAGCTAGTTTCAAGGTCTTTAATTCCATTAAACTCTCTCCCAGGATAGGAATCTTGAGTTTTATGCATGTGTGTGTGCATTTATTCATTTTCGGACCTTTTCATGTAACTGCCCTGTGATGGTTAATTTTATTTGTCAACTTGACTGGGCTAAATGATACTCAGCTTATAAAACATTATTTGTAGGTGTGTCTGAGCGGGTGCTTACAGAAGAGATTAGCCTTTGAATATGTGAAGTGAGTCACCCTCACCAGTGTGGGTAGGCATCCTTCAATTCACTAATGACCCAGATAGAACAAAAAGATAGAGGAAGAGTGAACTTGTTCTTTCTGCCTTAGCTGGGACATCCAAGTTCTCAGACACTCATACTCTTGATTTTGTATATTATATGTAATATCTTATATAGCAATTTATATATTATATATTTACTATATATTGTGTTTATAATATATTATTATCTCTCCAAAATCCTATATTATATAATTATATATATTATATAATATCTCCAATATTCTATTGACTCTGTTTCTCTGGAGAACCCTAACTAAGACACACTTTCTGCAACTACTGAAAAAACTAAAATTGGAATGTAAATGTGTCCTATATTTATTGGATAAGTATATGCATCTATATATTGTTAGGCTGTGGTTATCCCGACCGCTCATTCCTTTGACTTCAAATAAATTAACTCTGACTTAGGAATGAACCACATCACCTTAAAATTAAAAGCCTAAAAATATTTACCAAAAGCATTTATATTTCTTATGATAGTGTTGGGGTTCAAGGTGGGCTGCCCCAGATGTGTCATGATAGTATACTAAATACTTTGAATTAAAGTTACTTAAGGAATAACTAGCTCAAGAGGAGTGCTGTGACCCTCTTTTCTGTCTCCCTGAAAGCAAGAAATAAATCTTCCATGTTAAAGGTGCACACTGCATTTGTTGGAAGAAGGACATCCTTATTGACAGAGACAGAGAATTTGGGCAAGAAGCCTATGTAAATATACCTTGTTACTTTAATTTACTACCCCAAGCTCAAACTCTGTTCAGATTCTTCACTAATTAGATGCCCCAAACTTTAACTTATTTGTCCTGTCCGTTCCTCTCAAATGTATTATTTATTTCTCTAAAAAGTGTAGCAGCTGCCTGCTTTGGCCACTTCTTAGGTCCCATTTCTATGAGACATCTGTGCACATGAATTAAAATTTGTTTACTTTACTCCTGTTAATTTGTCTTTTGTCAGTTTTATTAGTCTAGCCATAGGAACTCAACAGTAGCAAGGTGAATCATTAATTTCAGCCAACCATTTGTTTCTTTTTAATATATATATTTTATATATATGTACATTTTAATTCCCACTTATTTAGCAGGTTTATGTATTGATAATTTTAAATATTTAAGTTTTTCTTTCCTGTTATTACCTTGACAGTATGTTATTTTCAGAACTTGACCACTATTGTGCCTAATGTCTTTATATTAATCTTTGATAGTGAAAGGTATTTTCTAATAAGGCATTAGAGAAAAATGTAAGCTTTAGAGTTAGACAGACATAGGCTTGAATCCTGGCTCTCTAATTTTTTCTTATTAGACACTGACCCAATTATCCAAACTCTCTAAGCCTGTTTGTCTTAATAGGAAAACGGTGATACCTCATATGCCTGTTGTGAATATTAAGTGAAATAATTAATGCAGAAAAACAAATTTTAATATCCTGTAGATGATAAACATGTAAGATATTAGCTCTCCCAATTTTCCTTCTCTTCAGTGGCAATTTACTGTATTTTGATTTAGGACCAAAATAATGAAGTTATCTTTAAACTTTTCCTTTCTTTCTTCTTGTATATTCAATTACATATCAAAACTATTGATATTTTCTTAAATCTATTTTCACAACGCCCTTCTTTCTTTTTCCATTGCTTCCACTGTGATCAAAGTCTTTACATCTAGAATAGTAAATCTCCTTACCTTTATGCCTTACTCCTCTACAGCCTGCTTTCCGCCATCTTATATCTTTCCACTCAGTACCACCATCAATTAAACTTTGTTTCACATTGCTTTTTATCATTTGCTTCTTTGATCAATGACCCTCAGTGGCTCCTTGGACCTAATGCTTCAGTGCCTAATTATACTATCTGCTAATAATTCTGACTTTGTGGTTCCTGGTCAATGTTATTTCCAATTGATCCACAACATGTATTATTCTCTTGCCTTGTCATATGTTTTTTTCAAGCCTCATTTAGTTCTCATACCTTTGTCTGGGTTTTGGCCCCAAACCTCTTTGCAGACTTTCCAATATCATATGAGTAACATAAGGGAATAGGAAGAAAGCTATAAGAACAGATTCCTCTTCTGCTATGATTACTCTGTTTGCTACAAATTATCGTGTATCCTGGCTTTTGTCTTCACTCAGGCTTTTGTTCAATTCTGAAATGACCATGCTACCTTCTGTCCTTTACTTCATTCAAAAAAGACTCTAAGAAAATGCTAAGCTTTTTCTGAATTCTGACAGCTTGCAGTTTACACTATTAAAATTAGCATACAACAGTGACGTATAATAATTTCAGTCAACAAAGTACTTCCAATCCTTTATTCCTTTTATTTCATCCAATAACCTATTTTGGATGGAATTATATCCAGAATACCTAGGACCCTTTCTTAGGCCTTGACCAGTAAATAGGCTCAGAGCTGTTATAGCTATTTCTTTAGCTGAAATTAAAACCATATATATTGTGAAGCTTTCTTCATGCATAAAATTAAGATAAACATAAAATAATGTTTTAGGAAAACATTTCCATATTGAACCTTGAAGGGGAGTAGAATTTGCTACCCTAAAATATGCTGCTTTGGCAAAAGGATTATTTTTGGCTGATTACTTTTAAGAAATAACAAACATTGGAAAAGTTTTGAAAAATGAGTACAAGTTACATGAAAGGAAAATCAAAATGGAATCAGAAATGCTAAGAGAGTTCTCTGAAATAGATTGGGGAGGCCACTGAGAAAGTGTGACTTACGCACGTCTCAGCCCAGATGGAATCTGAACTTTGACCACTTGCTGTCTTAAAACAGGCACCCAGAACATCTGAACAGTGTTCCAGAAACTCAAGATACTTACCCTAAATAACTTGTAACAGGCTATCCCTTAAGGACAAATATTTCCTTTTTGCTTCAGAGCCAGTCATGATTTTTGCAAGACATCATTAACAATCTTGTGGCTTTGGCCTTTATAAGCCCCTGACTCTCTTTTTCCTGGACCACTTTGAAGTTTACGCAAATCTGTGTCTCCTGAGTTGCAATTCCTAAGACCTCAAATAAAGCTCTTTGTTCTTTCCAGCCTCCATACTGATTATTGTTCAACATCACCTGGTGTCAGAAGCTGGATCTGAAGTGACTTACCTCTACCTCCGATGCAAGTAATGCACCTGCAGGAGTCCCTTGTACGCTGTTGTCTCCTCAGCAGCCTTGGATCATGAAGGTAAGTCCTCTTGGTTCAGAACCTCCCATCTTGGTTGAGGTTCTGAGCCTTTACTTGGATATCCTCTGTTGCTGGCTTTGTCTACCAAGGGAATCTTTCATCTTGGTGAGTACTCGGTTTTGTATTGTTTGGTTTTTAAAAGGCAGCTATTGTCTGGAACTCCAGCTCACTTTATGTTTACAACGTAACTGTCTACCTCTTGTAAATTTCTGTTGCACTGAACTAAAATCACTGGCGATGATTTGAAACTCTTTTTACCCATCTGGGACTCATTTGAGATTCTTAAATTCATGTATTTGTGCACTCAATTGAAGAAATACATAGAACAGGACAACAAGAATGGAAAGCATATTTCAGTTGGTGTTTTGAGGCCTCCAAACATAATAGCGAATCCACCATTGCTTTGCTCAAAGAAATTAATTCACAATTATCTCAAAGGATTTCCAAATTGGAAAAATCCTCTGAGGCTTCTGAGAGCGCTCTCTCCTGCTCTTTCTATTCATTCCTGTTGCTCTGAGTGTCCACCATAGTGCTCTCCTCCTTGCTATCAATCTCTTTCTGAACTTTCTTTTATAACATCTAGATTGATCTCTTGCAGAAGGTTAGCTGTTCTGCCCTTTCTGTAATGACAATCCCTTTTAAAACCAGGTCCAATGAGAATGGCATCAAAAACACCACATATACCCTTTGGACTAAGGCGTAATTACATGCCACAGCTAAGGACTTTTCCAGTGTTAAAGAGGATTCCACTGAGTTTGCCAGACAGTTTGATCTTCTCAATAAAATGTGTCAGCATGGCTACTTAGATTTATATCAATTAATACATCTGCTTATAGGAGAGATTATGGCTAAAAAATGGGTGGAAACTGTTGATTGAAGTGATCCTTCTGATGATTTTTCTAGACTAGGCACAAGGGGGCGAGTAGATGCTTAAAGTTGACTAAAGATCTCCACAAATTCCCATTCTATTTCCTAAATATATTGACTGGTGTGTTATTCAGTAGTGCATTCAATGGCCTGATGAAAATGTCTGTGACTATTATGACAGTTTTGATAAAATATTAAGGACCTGACAGATGAAGCTCTCAGTTTATTTGACTCTACTTTTATGGCAGGATTACAAGATGAATTAAGTTCCTTGGTTAAACAACATTCCTTAACATGGATTACTCTGAGACCCCATGAATTGGCTACTCTAGCTGAACAGTTTTTTCAGACTCTTGCCCAGAAATTGAAAGAGAAAACTACCAGAGCCATGAGATCTCAGATCCCAGTGGCTCAGTTTATGAATCTTCAAGTGAAACAATTGTCCAGTCTCCTCAGTTGATAGAGCCCACTGATGGAATAATTAAAATTCAGCTAGCAAAATTAGTTGAATCATTTAAGCTGCCTTGGCCAAAGTACTGTTTTTTGTTTTACTTAGTCTAAAATCTTATCCCTCAGGGAAAAATAGAATGTTACTATTTGAAATTGTTATCCATGTGACTAGATGAAACTATGAACCTGCTATGATTAAAGGAGCTCTCTTTACCTACTGCCAGTAATTAACTGGAATGCTTGAAATTAATACAAAGCTGGTAGAGCAATCTTTTCACAATAAATTCCTGGGAGACAACAACCTACAACATCATGATCCCCGCCTTCAGCTATGTCTCCTGGAAATGACACCTTCACAAAGATGCCCTCCAGCCGTTGGAAGGGACCTTACCAGGTATTATTAACTAACCCTCGCACCACTAAATTTGAGGGTATTGACTCATGGATTCATATTTCTTCTTTAAAGAAGGCATCACCTCCTGCTTGGACTTCACAGCCATCTAGTGACCTGAAACTAAAGCTAGTAAGACAAAGGTCAAGATAATGAAGCAGACAACATCTGTTGTGGACAACTTTACCAGGATTTGGTACTGGGCCTGTATAATCTCCCTTTTTATTTGCCTTTTCCACGTATCAATGCTTTTGATTCAAACATTTTTCCTCCTATGGGCACAACCATAATCTACTTTTAAAAATGAATCCAATTATTTGATTTGTGGATACCTGCCCTTGTTCAGCACTTCTGGGTTAACTTGGTAGATATCTTCACTGGAAGAATCTGACTGGTTGGCTTTAAGAAATTTCATTTTAGGAGAAGCAAATGCTAGTAGCAGTCCAGAATCCACAGATATCACTAATTGGAACCCACATGAATGACCCACCATTTGATCCTTCAGTGACTCTGGACATCAGTATTTGTTTTCTCTTAATGCTACTAAGGCTCAATCTCAGGAAAGAATTAGACCAGAACTGAAGAATGTCACCTCTCATCTTTGGGGTTCCCCAATTGTGGGGAAGATTTATATGGTTAATACTGGGCTTTGGGTATATAAGTACCAAAACCCCTTTTCGTTGGGAACAGCTTAACCATATAAAGATGAACTTGCCTAATAATACACAACATCTCAGATGGGTACCATGTGATTCTTCTACTGCAACTGTCACTTTAAAAGCTAGTGATTGGTTTGGAATTGATTAGGATACACAACCCGGTATTTACTAGGTAGCCCCAAATAGAACCCGATGGATTTGCGGCCCTAATCTCTGGCCTTGGGCTCCGTCTTGGGTGGACAGGACATTGTACCTCAGGATTTCCTTGGACTCAAGGGCATATTTGCACAACCTTCAACATGGCCTCTGAAAACTACCTCTTTTTAAAAACAAGATGAGCTAGGTCAGTCTTTCACTGCTATGATAATTTGGCAGCACTTTTTGTTCCCCCACTGGGACTTGAAGGTGCCACTACTGATTTATAGAAACTAAACAAATTTACCCAACATGTACCCAGTAAGCCTTAAATAACAGCCAGCAAACTGTAAATCTTTTATATTCTGAAAGTCCTTTAATGAAAAAGCCAGTTTTACAAAACCCTGTGGCTCTTGATATTATTACAACCTCTCAAGGTGGTACCTGTGCTATAATAAAAACTGAATGTTGTGTGTTTATACCAGATGATTTATCTAATGTCACCACTTAGTAAGTCATATGAGAAAGCAAATAAATGCTATGAATGACCCTATACCCAGCTGTGGAGAAATACTGAAAGGTTAATTTGACTCAGGTGAAAGTTGGCTAAAATCTTTGCTTATGACATTACTATTGATTCTTGCGTTATTAACTACTGTCTGTGTATTCTATAAGTTGAAAATTCTGTGTATCTCTTGCTGCTGTACTATGATACTCTGCATAGAAATAATGGTACCTCAATGTCTGAAGATGATTAAACCACTCCTGTAAGATTCCTCCTGATAAAGATTCATGAATTTCCTCTATGTTGAATGCCAACAAACAGTCATTTCCTAGATGGCTACTTGATGCTTAAATGTGGCTATAAAATCTCTGAACACATACCTCTTACACAACCACCTCTTTTCATCCTTTGTGGGACATGACTTCCTGGGAATGAGCTTTCTCAGAATCTAGGAAGTGGATGCCAATGCAAAATAACCAAATAGTTGATCATGGATACTCTCCAAAGAAAAATCTCAGTTGAAAGGGGAAAATGTGAAAGGAAAATCAATGGAGCTGTGTACCATTGAGGAAGTGGGACTTAGGCATGTTTCATTCCAGATGCAATGTGAACTTTGACCACTTATTGACTTAACACAGACATCCAGAACATCTGCACAGTGTTCCCAAACCGCAAGATACTTATTGGACCCTTACCCTAAATAATTCATGACAGTCTATTCCTTAAGAACAAATATTTTCTTTCTGCACTTTAGCCAATCATAATTCTTGCAAGACAACTTCAACAACCTTCTGCCGTTTGCTTTTACAAGCCTGACTCTTTCTCTTCTCTGAGGCACTATTGGTTTTACCCAAACTTGTCTCCTGAATTGCAATTCCTAAGAACACTCAAATATAGCTCTTTGTTATTTGCAGCCTTGATACTGATTAGTGTTCAACAGTTACCTTTTGTAAGAGACGTTTACAAGGAAAATCTTCACTTTTTAAATGTGTCTTCCTTTCTGTACCAGGAAGAGGAGCATGACTAAACTACTAGGAACTCTTATGAATAAGGAAGGTATTAACTTCAGTTTGCATAACAACCATACCTTTAATTACTGTGCTTTGCCTGATAACCTCCCATGATTGACCTCCCCCTCTTCTCCCTACCCCAACATTTACTTTTGTCTTTAGCTGGAGGTGGTATTTGAGTTGATGACTTGGTACATTTCAGTGAGGGAATTACTCAGTTTTGTGGACTCTCATATATACAGGAGGTATAAATGTTATTAACCTTTTGTTTGATTTCGTCTTATTAATCTGTCTTTTAACCCAGGGAGTATCAGCCTAAAACTATAAGATAAAGAGAAAATTATTTTTCCTTCTCTACAATCTATAGGAATCAATGACTTTGGATATAAAAAAGGGAATCTTTTTGGTATTTGCAACATTCATTGTAAATGAAACTTTCATTCAAATTAGCCCTTGGACTTTTTTTTTTTTAATGTCTATAACTTTAAGATAAATTGAGTTCTTAGTTGCTGCTGTTTCTTTACGTATTCCTAAATGTGAAAGTTGAAGATTTCTTTCTAACACATTCTGGTAGTCCAAACTATAAGAGATTGATGCCAAGTTCTGGAGTCAGACCTAGATGGGCTAATTTGCTTTGCTTTGCGATACCATTTCAACAACACACTTTAGGTTCAAACTTGATTATCTGGGATCAAAATCTACAATTATAATAGACTGTGTGGTGGGTATACTTTTGGATCTTTTACACATTGTAGAAATTACTGTTGATAATTACTGATATGCATAACTATGCTTCCTCCTTCTTGAGATAAAATATTTACACTTGGTTGACAGAAAGCATAACTAAAATAGTATTATATTTTACCCAAGTGCCAGTGATAAGATTGAAATATTTTATAATTAAAAAAAAATTTAGAGTGGCAACAAGACCAGTGGAAAATTGATAATGTGAATTTTTATTCAGATAAGTTATTATTATTGAAATTGGGCTTTTAATCTGACTGAGCTTTTTGACAGCCAGTATAAAAAAAAACACATGAATTATAGTGTTCTCATTATTGAGAAGGCAGAAGTATGCCATTTTGTAAAGGAAGACGGAACCTATTCAACACTGAATTCTATAAGAATGCCAAATATGCATTGTGGCAGGAGGACAAATGGCTGAGTATTAAAATTCATAATTTACCCAGGCCAAAACTCAAGCCAAAGATCATCATCACAGAACAAACTTTTGGGAGCAAAAAAAAATTGTTTTTGAAAATTTTCTCACCTAAAGAAAATTGATCATGGATGTTGTACATCCTTCTGGAATTTTTTCTCCTTGTCATGTTTTGAAGTAGCAAAACTGATACTCTGCTTTGTTTCATGCTTACAAGAAGTGAGAAATTCATAAATAGGACTTAAAAAAGCACTCTCAGTCTAAATAAAATTAAATAACTCAAAAATTTATTACAATCTGAAAGGTTATTTCCTTTTATATTAGAAATGCAAGTACATGAGGTAAATATATGAAGGTCTGAATCATGATTTAATAAATTCTATTAATTTACCCTGTTTTATTGCTTGTATTCTAACACATTTGTTGTTAATTTTCTTTATTTTATTCACATTTATTGCAGTTATTTTACTTCATTGTTTATCTTTTGTTTTCTTCCCTTGAATCAAGTTCCAGATGAGCCAAAACTCATACTTCTCTTTTCCTTTTGTAGCCTGTCTTCCTTATACATAGTGGGACCTCGCTAAACATTAGTTGAACAGGCGGAAAATAGAGGGTATCTTTGAACTAGTATTTCCCAAAACATATTTCATGATTTATAGAAGTATGAATGTCTGTCAAAAATGATTGAATTAATGTCAATTAAAATGGCTAAATCTCAGCTAACAGTTAAGAATATTTTATTGGTTTCATCTTTAAATGACATAATATGTTAATACGAACAGATTATTCAAGATGTGGTTTAGTATTTCCTTATTTCAAAACTTATTTGACTGAAGATGTTTTTGACTCTCTTATTTTAATAATAGACTGTATTATGCAACCTCTTGAAGGATCTGTTTTGTAAATGTTTACATGAATCTGGCTTTAACCTAAATAAAGCAATTTGAGTTTTATTTTAATTAGCCTTAGTTTAAAGTAGAACAATTGCAGCCAAGCTAGGTCACTAAGCCTTATCCAATGTTATTATCTATGATATCACATTTTTTGAAGTTATGTCTTCATTACTTATCTTTTATTGTTATTATCTGTCAGGTTTTCGAAGATTATCATTAACTTCAGGGCTATAAACTATTTGATACATTTACTTAAAAAGCTTTTTTTTTTATAAAAATGTAGAAATCAGCTAGTGTTAAAATAGACTGTTTGAACCATGAACTTATAGCTTATATATTTAAAACAGAGTGTCTTCCAAAGTCTATTTGATTTAGAGTCTTGGTTTAATTAAGCCTTTAAATTATAATTCAGATAGCACATACATGAATCAAAAAGCATATTTTTAATTTTTATTTTTTTCAATTTTCATTGCTTTTTCTTAAAATAGCATCTTAGCATCTATGAGATCATGTTTTATGCTGGGTTTCTTTGGAAGTATCATCTGAGATGGAGATTAGTGAACAGGAAATATATTAAAGAACACCTTTAGGATCAATACTGGTGTAAGAAAAGCAAGGACAGAATTGGGCAGAGAGGTTGGACCACAATGCCCTTTGATTGGAGAACTCAGTTTATTCTACAGAGAACTCTGAAGCTAAGATGACCCTTCAGAGTTATTCAGAGTGGAGACGAGAGGGCAAGAACTTTATATCCCCACTTCAAGCAGTCACTGGATGCACATTTCCCAGGAAGGTATATGTCCTTGAACAAAGCACCTCTCTTTAGTTGAGGTAATTTTTAAAGTGGATTCGGAGCTAATGTGTATTCAGCTCCATTTGTAGTAACTGGGACTAAAGTTGTTCATTCCTGAAGAGGAATATGGGCAATATATATTAGTCTCTATCCCTGTGAACCTTTTGAACCATTAAAATCTACTTTTTTAAGTTGTGAAAACAACCCCTTCAAGATTCCAGTAGGCCTCCTTTCCTGGGAGAAACTTAGAAGATAAAGATTAGAGAGATTGCAGGCCCTCTTACCATAGGTGGATTAGACATACAAATGATAAAGAAATCATCTCCCTCTACTGTATACTGAGCTAGTTTAGCATCTCTGGTGGTTTTGTGTCAGTGCCATCTATTAGAGACCCAAACTCCTTATTACCATGGCTTTTCAAGTTGTGCTTGCTTCTCCTTTTATTTACCGTAAAAATTAAGCTAGGGCATACTGCATCCCAGTTGTTCAGTCTGGAGCTAATACATATTCTTTCCAGCCTATAGTGTGTATCAGTGTCCCCACCTTTTTGCCAGGAGAGCTACTCCCTTTCTTGCCTGCTAGCATAAGAACCCTGAAGTGCTGAAGCCACAGCTATAGCTCATGTTTTCTTGGGTCTCCTGTTTATCTCCCGGTGAAAGTATTTCCCTTTTGGGAAATAGGACCTTGAAACCTATAGAACCCAAAGTTGCAGGAACAGAAAGAACAAATTCCCAAAATAAGTCACTGAAATTGAAGGTGAATGGGGCCACTCCTGTACTATACTGTATATTCTATTTGTTGGAGGTACAACACTACATAAATTTTGTTGATTTAAGTTGTTTACTGAATTCTGAAGGATAGCAGAACACCATAGCCAAGTAGGACTCCAACCTGGTACTTTAGCTTTGCCTCCAACAGGCATTTTGAGAATTTTTAACATTGGCACACTCTAGATTGTAGAATACATGATATGAGCAATAAATCCTAGGATCAAATGCCTACTCCTGTTTTTGGTATTTTTGTGGATCCTGTGATTTGATACAATGCCATATGAGATCTCATACTGATGGATCATTCTCTAAACCTTCAGATGGTGATTCTGGTTGATATCAAATTCAAACATGTACTTGGATTTTGTGTCCATCTCTGTCAAAATGAATTTTAGCCTCTTCCAGTGTAGAAGAGGTCAGCTGAAGTCATTTTACCATCACGCGGTCACTTGAATTTCTTGAGGGATCACACAATATTAGGAACTTAGCTTTGGTTCTGTCACTGGCAGTAGTAACAACAATAGCTAAGCCACCTTCCTAAGTAGGGATCCATGCAACTGGGCCTATGCATAGCCTCCATACCTGTGGCCCCATTATTCTATATATTTGCCAATTGTGTCAGTTCTGGGTGATTGATGAAAGAAAGAGGTTGGTCTTCAACAGGCCAAGTGTTTTTGTCTCCCTGTTTTTTTAGTGTCCCTTCTGTAATGAATGATCTTCACTAAACATCACCCAGTGTCATAAAGATCCTCATATTTAGTATTTATTACTAGGTAACCAGAAATGTATAAAAACAACAAACACACATAAACCCACACCATGTGATCTTGTCCTCCATGTTGCTATTATTCAAGAAAAGAGTTAAAATTGTAATGAGAGTAACTTCTACTAGATGATTTTCTTCCTGTAGTCAATTTGTTAATTTCTTAATAAGCAGGTTTATTAATTTATCTTTTCACATATGTACAAGTTAAGAGCAGCAAAGATTTGACACTTACTGTGTAGACTTTAAGGTTTTGTTTTTTTGTTTTTTAGCAGATTTAATGAGGTTTTGTACTTTACGAACAAGATCTAAGTACGTCAGATTGATAACTTATAGTTAATGGGATTTGCCTTTATCTGTTAAAAGTTAACCTAAAATTAGAAAGGTGAAAAATAACTTTTACTGCAGAGTAAAGAAAAAATGTGTTATGAAGGTTAGAAAAACAATAATTTAAAAAGATTTTGAAGTACACATCATTTTCACTTAAAAATCAATTGAAAATACGTGATGAACCCTTAACAGAATGTTTTATTTTTTTAAGTATTGTTAATATAAACTGTCTTTTTCTCAGGTAGATGTGTTTTTGGCAGCAAAATGTTGCTTTTTTTCAGCATTCAAGTAAAACCTAGAAAGCCATTGTACTCTTTAAAAAATCTATACAGTGTTTGAAAGTATTTCTTGTATTTTCTGTCTATATGGTTTTGAAATTATGAGTTGCTGTAACTCCTAATAAAATTTTAAATGAATCAAAATTTTGAATACAGCACTTTATCTTTTAAATATTGAATATTCTAATAATCTGTTTTATGGCAAATAAGGACACAAATACAAGTCATAAATATATTTGGGATTTTACTTCAGAATTTATTTAATCACTATGAAGTGCTTATAATGTGTGTTGGGGAAGGGAGGGAAGACACTTTATGGGACACAGAGTAATAAAACACGTGGTCCTTGTTCTCTAAAAGATTATGGTAATCTAACAGAGAAAATACAATTTATTTTTTTCACTTCTTTCCTTTCTTCCTTCCCTGTCCCCCTCCATTTCTTTTTCTTTTTCTAATACTTAATATTTAATGTTTACTGGAAGGTTAACGTAAGAGTTGAGACTGAGAAATTATTTCGGATTTGGACAGAGGGCCACCATGCCTGCTCAGTGATTCAGGTCCTTCCTTAACCTGAAGACAGCTTCACTATTGTCCACATAAGAGAAGCATGATATTCCTACAGTTCTAAAGCATGTGTGTCAGCATTTGTGCTGGGGAACAGATGCTATGGAAAGACAGATAATTAGAAAAAGCCAAACAGAGTGAGACTATAGTGATGAAAAAATAAAGAAGAGTAAGTGAATGAACCAGATATCCATATTCATGAATTCTATCCAAATTAGTCTTAGATTTAACATTACTTCATTCAGAATAATCAGCAGGATTTGAATAGAAAATGGAAGACTGATTCTATAATGTATACAGAAATACAAAGCGCTTCAAAGAGTGGAAACTTCTAAAAAGCAAATGTGTAAGGCTTATAGTTAATGATAACAAAATACAATGTAGATCTACAATAATTAAGATAGTGAGGAAAAGGTAGAGAAATATATAATAAAGAAATAGAATATAATTGAAAACATATCTGATTCATTAATTTTCAACCAAAGTGTCATTTGAACGGTCCCCAGGATTACCCTCACTATCATGGGTGCTAACTCTTGGTTCTAGTGGTTTTCCTGTCACTCTGTCATTCCTGGTAGTGTAGTTGCTGAATGAGCTGTATCTCCAAGGTAGAATGAGTTAGACAGATGACTCACTCAACTTCTAGAATCCTCATTTATACAGCAGGGACTCTGGGAACACAGTAGAATTTGAATCTTCCACCCTTATGTGAATGATGGGTTAGAATAAGTTATTTGGGGGTTTCTGTGGGTTCTTCTCACTTAGGTTGGAAGTTTTAAGTGTTCTAGTCCAAAAGTGGACTCCCTTGGTCCATTTCTTCCAGGACAGTGGTAATTAAATTTGGATTGTCATTGACCCTTTGAAAATGTGATGAAAGCCACGGACCCTGACTTAGAAAAGCATATGTGTCCACCGAAAACTTTGTATGTAATTTTAAGGAGATCCTGCCCCTCTTGACATTCATTCATAGGATTTCTTATATGTCCTAGGTCTCTTTCCTTCAGCAATCATGATATGCAAATCTCCCTAATGTAGGATGATCTAAGTATAATTGGCTTTTAGTAAGTATTGATTGGTTGAATACTAATTTTCTTTGAAGAAGCAGATAGAGTCTGGCTAAATTTTTTTAAAGTATCCTAAAATTTATCTTCCTATAAGGAACTATCTCCATTATAAATTTTACATTTATTTACATATGAATTTAATTAATCTTTGTTGTGCTTTTAGCAAACATCTTATTTATATACAATTAAAGGCAATGACTTAGTGTTTAAGAACATAGACTCTTGAGTCAGATGGATTGGATTTGAACTGGTGAAACTCTTTGTGTCTCAGTTAAATAAAGTGCAGAATATTACAGTATCTGGTTCATGTGGATGTTATGTCAATTTAAAAACTTAAAGCATATAAAACAATACAAAACATCTGACATAGTAAGTGTGACTAATATTTGGTTGTAATTTTTCTAAGAAGAAAATTTTATATGCAGAAAGAACTCTTTTCAGATACATATTTAATAAAAAGTAACCATCAAGAAAGGTAACATTTAATATTAGGTACTGAAATTTACATTTGTGGTTGAAAAGTAAACATTTTAAATGGATTACTTTATAGAAATGTAGAGTGCTCTCTTTTCTAGTCCTCCTTTCTCTAAGACTAAGAAGTAAGTGGAAGAGAGAGATCAACTGTAGTTTGATTCACATAGATTATTATGGGCTAAGGAACAATTCCATATTTAAAAGTTTAGCCCTCAGGGAGAAGTCCAACATTGAACTCCTAATAAGACCACACAGATTCTTTACCTTTGAGGTAGATTTTCTACTTAAGCATTCATAGAGTTAATATGAATGGGGAAAGAAAATATGACTTGCTAGTGAAGACTTGTAGATAAAGTAATAGACTTTGAGTGTAGAACAAAGATCATTTTGGCACTTACCTCACTATTTCTTGTCCATAAAAACTATTCTTAATATTTTTGTTTTATTTTCTAGTGGGAAATTATGTTTTGAGAGAACGTATTCACTATTTATCCAAATAGCTAATTATTATTCCTATTTCAATACTATTGCACTGAATGTGCACATTTATATCATTCAGCCCACTATTTGTGAACAGCTTGCAGATGCAGATAATGGAGCTAATGCAGCTCCAGATTTTTACTTTGTAATCTAGCTACGCATCCAGGAGGCAAAACATGTTTTTTTTTTCTACTTCATTATCATTGAAAGTCCCTCAAGGAATGTCCTGAGTTGTCTCTATTTTGCAGGATGTCCTGGAGGATTGAGGTTACAAATCCCATGCACTACAGAAGAGTGATAACTTTCATAGCCAACATAGTCCAGGTGGATTTATTACATGGAAGCTTGACTTTTTACTTATTTCTTCTGCTTCTATAAATTACATTGTCTGTGGAGTAAACCATCAAGGAGAGGGAATCATTCTCTTTGTATTTCTACTTGGCCTGAAGATAAAAGTTTAACAGACTCTATTTCAAGTATAACTGTAGTTTAGAAGATTATTTCCTCATAAAAACTGGGTACATTCAATAGCCAATTTTTAATGGCCTCTTGGAGTAATGGTATTTAGTACCCTAGATTCCAGCCTTTACATCTTTGCTCCCTCTTTTTTCACATTTGAAATACTTTTCCACTTTCTACACTTACATAAATTGTTTGTGATTTTAGAGATTTTTAAGGCCTCATCTCCTCCATGAAGTCATCTCTGACCACCCAATATAAAATAATTTTTATCCTTCTCTGTAGCATTTGTTGTTTGTGACATTCATTTAAAATGTATGACTTCTTGTCCCTGTAAATTTGCATTTGGCTATTGTATGAGCAATTGAATCTTTTGGATTCTCCCAGTGAGCTTGTAAACTATTTAACACAGAAACATATTTTATATATAAGGAATAGTCCTCTCTTTTTTAGCTGCAAAGACTGCAAAGACAACTAGAGGGCTTTTTTTTTTTTTTTTTTTTAATCTTGCTGAGCCCCTGCCAATTCTTCAAACTCCAGTGATAGGCTAAAGCAGACGTTGGCAAAATATGTCCATGGGTCAAACCCATTGGCTGCTTTTTTTTTTTTTTTTTGTAAATGAAGTTTTATTGGAATATAGCCATATTTACTCATTTATATATTGGCTATGGTTGCTTTCTTGCTTGCTAAGTTGAGTAGTTCCAACAAAGATAATATGGTCCACAGAGTCAAATGTATATACTGTTTAGCCCTTTACAGAAAAAAGAAAAAAAATTAACCAACCTTTGTTCTAGAAACAGAACAATATCCCAGCTGGAAGTTGTTAGAGCAGGCAGATAGCTAAATATGAACAGAGAAAGAAGGGGCACAGGCCAAATGGCAGGAAACCATACATATTGTGAGCAACGAAGGACCTTAGGCAGACAGAGAAAAGCAGAAACCTCTGGATTGATAAGAAATCACACATTTTGGTGTGACAGGTATCCTGGAGGCCAGCAAAGATAAGTGGGAAAAGGCAGGAATCTCTGACATCCGAATGTATGTTTTGTTCACCGTGTTCTCATTACAATAAAATTAGCCTTGCAGATTACAAGTACCCATCATGCATCGATGCCATGACACTTCCAATCAAAATTAAAACAGGACAGAAACTTCTCCTCCCCTTGTGAAGACGGAGCTGGGATGGAAATCACAAACACAACTCCAAACTCCTCTGTCTCCAATGAATATCCCGTCCATACATTTTTACACCCTATGTAACCATCTTGCCAAAAAAAAAAAAAAAACTCCAGTGTGGCTGCTCACCTGAGCCTGCCCACTCTCTCCGTGAGAGCATCCTATCTATTGCTTAATAAATCTCCTCACTTTACTTTCTTGACTTCCATGTCTCGTCTATGAATTCTTTCTATGAAGAGACAAGAACTTACTCTCTGGCAACATCTTCACCTTCTATTTCTCCATGCTGATCCTGTATCTTTGGTGAGACTATCGACTGCCAGCATTACCTCCATCATAATCCTCCCCACCCAGTCTCTCCCCTTCTTAAGGAAGGACCTGCTTCATTGGATCTCATCAATTCTCTGGACCCCATATTTGAACCCAAGAAAAAGGCTCTTCCTAGACATTGCTTTACTTCCTGTTTGGAAGCCATTAAGACCCAGGCTTTATATCCACTTTTCTACCTACCTGTTCTCCATTCCTTGCCCCTACCTTCTGATGCTCTAGAAGTTCTGGAGGGAGAAGAAAAGCAGGAAAATCCTCGCTCAGCTGAATGGCGACCACACCAGATGAGATGAGAATATCAGATTTTTCCATAAGGATTTTCCTTGGGCAAGAAGCATAGCCTAGTAAGGAACCACAGAGAGAGTTATAGACAGGTTCTCAATAAGGGGTTGTGGAGTTGAAATAAAATTATCTAAATTATTATAATAAAAATTGCATTTCAATTAACTGCCAGCAGGAAGGCTGAATTATCTTTCAGTTTTCTTTATAGAACATCTTATTTCAGAATTGTTGTCATGGAAGAAGTGGCCTAATAGTATACAACTAAAAATGTAAGCAAAACGGTAGCATAGTGGCAAGACATTTAGCTAAGTAAATGCTTCAGTACATTATTTGGGGGGATTTTATAATTATTTGATGTTTGCCAGATCTTTACACTCAATAATATACTGTTATTTCTCTTGTACTTCTTAGTAAGTATTCACTTTTGTACCTAATTTTGTTATCATATTAATGCATTTTTCCCCTTTAAAAGCACTTCTTAAAGTGTGGATCTCCTTGTGTTCATTAACTCCCTAGAGACCCCATCTGTATGTTCCGGAGGCACTTACATTCAGTATGATCATAAAACCTCTCCAGTCTCAGACCTTTTTTTTTTTTTTTTTTTTTTTCCTTCCTATGTTTGCAGTTTCTGAATGCTAAGATCATCCATCCATTGACTGCTAACACTGAAGCAGAATCCCCTTCTTAGGGAGGATTTCTCTAACCATCCCTCTCCTAGGCTGAGTTACTATCTCTCTTGAGCTCTCGCAACTGCTTATGCTTTCCTTTAACAAAGAACTCACTGCCGTGTACTTTCATTTTCTGTTTATCTGTCCCCTTTCTCTTCCTCTCATACTGAACTTGGTTTCTTTCTCAATAGGTCGTTTCATGCGACGGCTATCAATTATTTTACATTGGCATGTGAATTAAAGCTTATTTGCCATCAATGGGGGATTCCTATTACAGGTGTGGAAAAATTGTTGGTGAAACAGAGAGCCTCTCTCCAATATTAACTCAGCCAGTTTCAGAATGAGTAACTTTGTTGTTTGACCCTTCTATTTTGTCTTGTTAGTTGATGAGTACAATTGGAATATTGATACTGTTATGTGAGCACAAATGCAAACCTCTCAAGGCCAGTCCTTAGTAAATAGATACTCCTTTTTGTTTTTAAATTTATTTTCATTGAGATATAATTGATAACATTGATTAGTTTCAGTGTACAACCAGGCTTATAAGTATAGGGAAGAGATGGGTAGTTGCCAGCAGCAGGGGTGAAGGATGGGTGAATAAATGAAGGGGGTCAAAAATACACACTTCCAGTTATAGAGTAAGTGTCATGGGGACATAAAGCACAGTATGGTGACTATAGGTTATAATAATGTACTGCATATTTGAAAGCTGCGAAAAGGGTAAATCTTAAAAGTTCTCATCACAAGAAAAAAATTGTAACCATGTAAGGTGGCAGATGTTAACTAGATATCCTTTTTAAATGCAGATTTTATAGGAAGCAAGTTGAGGCAGAGATGGTTAAATGCAAAGTGCTCACCATATTTACAGAGAGGCATCTTTTATGTTGCATTACTCACAACCTCAGATTTTTTTTTTCCTTTTTTCTAAAAGCTGAACCAAGCTATTGGCAGTTCTCCACTCTATTTAGCATCTCTGTGTGTTTAGCATGCTTCTGATTTTTCCCCCCATAAATTTCCTTAACTGTAAAGGATGTGGAATTGATTTTCACAGATTCATTAAAGTGAAGCAGTCTCAATTCTGAATCAAGGCTGAGAGCAGCTACTGTCTTGGTGTTGTGGTCTGCTATGAAGTGATGAGTAGGTCTTAGGCTGCATGTCCTCGGAAAGGCAGGGCATCTGCCTGTATGTAGGTTGTTCTTCTCCCAGCGCATGTTATATCACCAAAAATAGAATAGAATTTGGGGGTTAGATAGATTATTTGAAGTAATCTATCCTTCATAGGCTTGGTGCCAAGGAAAGAAACACATATATGGAAGTCTTAGAGTGGGGACCAGAGTTTTAAAAGCGATGACTCTAGGATGTCAAGGAATTCAAGAATAATGCCTAGCCCCTAGAAGGTGCTTAATAATTTGTTTTTTACTGAGTGTAGGGATGAAAATATAAATACAAGAATGAAAATGTAGTGCTTTTTTTTTCTGAGATCTTTAATTCAAATCACTTTGCCAGCTACCAGGTCGGAATGGAGAAACAATTTTATTTGTCTTAATTTAGGATTATATAATTAAGTGATGGATACACCTCAGATATGATTCATTCTTCAGAGTTTGTTTACCTGAGTAAAGATTTTTGTTGTGTATGTGTCTTTAAAAATTAAATACGGTGGATCTCAGACATTGTTTATTGACTGGAGAGATCAGAATCACTCAGGGAGCTTATGAATACATATGCCTGGAATCTGTTCCCTACACATTAAAGTTAATTATATCTGAGTCGAGACACTGATATTTATTTTTAAATGCTCATCAGATAACTCCAATGTTCTTCCAGTATTGGGATCTTTCTCAATAACTCAAATTGCCATCCCATTCATAGCTACAGTGCCTCAGAGGGGTTATTTGCTAGCATCTGCTTGAAGTCTTGTGATAGGGACTCACTGTTTCTTAAACATGTATTTTTTTGTAAAAAAAAAAAAAAAACTTTATTAGTTCTGAAGAATTGTTTTGAATGCAAACTTGCAGAGAATTAGAATATCTGTGTGTTAAGTAGTGTCTTATGTACTATAAAATTTGAAACAAGTTTTTTTTTTTTTTTTGATGAGGATCTTAAACAAGTTATTTTGGGCATGTCCTTAAACAGAAATGTACATAATCGTTCAGAAAAGAGGCAGATGTTTGTCAGCTAATCTGTACTTGTTCAAATATGAAAAAAAAATTAATTTAGGAATAGAAAATTATGAGTAATTTTAAAAATTAAAATGTAAGAATTTTTTAAAACGTTAATTTAAAAAATTCAATTCACACTATTTTCTTCATCTATGTTACCATTTTGGGGGGATCAGTTCTAATTAACCTCACATCAGCCTGTCCTATTGTGGATAGACAGGTTTTCCTTTGGGAAGCTGTCAGATACATAGAGAAAAGTATCCTATTAGCAAAATATTAAGGAGTCTTAAAAGTAAATTACCTCATTTTCTAAATTACTACCTGTTCTTAGCATGTTCACAAAAAAATATTTTATTTTATTTTTTCTTCTCCTGAGAATAGACTATGAGTTCTTCTATTTCCTTTAACAAATTTGCATTTCTCAGTATTCCCTAAATTATAATTTCCAAAAATAATTTCACTACATCTATTTCTTAGGATTATCAATATCTTTGTTCTGAGAATCAGAAACCTCAAATCTCAAGAATATGGAAAAATGAAAGGAAAAAAGAGATATTTTGGTTCAGCTCACACCTTCTTGGTGGGTTGTCATGTTAAAAATGTGATTCTGTCCTGAGTACAAATTTTTGGTTATTTTATACTGTTTACTATTTTATAAGCTCAGTAGCAAAGGTATTTCAAGAAGATAACAGATGAAGTCAATGAGTAAAGTCTCAAATCAAACATATTTGCTGATTTCCTTATACCTAGAATAGTATTTTTATTTTGGGCTTGTATGACTGAATGAGCCCTAGTTGCCTATGTGCTTGAATACATAAAGAGGATTCTAAGAGACAGTGTTCTTGCCCCACCCCCGTATGACCTATACTGGGAATTGAGCATTTTTTTTAAGCTTTAAGGAAATGATATTTTTTTAATTTAAAATTGCTATTTTCTAATATGAAGATAGAGTAATTTTAGATGGTCACCTCCATGACACCAATATTTCCAACTTTCCATATCCATGAAAAAATTCATTTCCCCCATCATTTCACTTGTAAATTATTTCCGTCAACTGTCAGAGCTTATTTGGTTCCAGAGAATGACTTTCATCAGCTCTTTCAGTAGCAAAATGACTGATTCCTTTGAAGTATATACAAGTTGTTGGATGTCTACATTTTTTCTCTAGTTCCAGACCTGTTCCCAACCACACTCTCCCCACCAACAAAGTGAGAAGAGACACAGAGCTCTATGATATTAAATCAAAATTTGAAACCTAACTTTAAAGAGAGAAAATGATGTATTAAATTATACTTTCATTAGTAAAGCATTTTATTTCATATAAGATCTTTCAAGCTTGAAAATGAGCCACAAGAGCCCCTGTTAGTAATAGATGAAGAATACCAGTCCCTCGAATTAATGATTGTAACAGTGTCTGGCGAGGAGAGAGGCTGAGACCTACCTCAGGATGCAGGAAGGGAATATTTCTCAGCTGATAATTTCCAGTGAATAAATAAACATATTGTTAGGTGTTGCTATGTCTAAGCTTCGTTTATTCCTATATATGGATGCAAAGTGATATCTAAGTGGAAACTAACCAGAAAAATCATTGCATGTGTCATTCTTCTGGTCTCCTATATCAAAGTTCAGCCAGAAAAATAGAAGCATCTTTAGAATGTCTAGGAGGTGAAAAAGTTCACACAGGAAACGAGCTACTTAAAAGCAGCTAGAAGGGCTGAAGAAGTGGTCAAGGAATCTCACCACTAGCTTACAGACCTAGTAATAGAATCTGGAAGTTGTTTCTGCCATAGCTCAGGAAACTGTTCACAAGATTCACAGCTGAAACAATAAAGAGGGTGAGATTTACAAGTAAGACCCAGAAGCTTGTGTCAAATCTCATGTCTGAGAAAGCCCATGACTGCCTACCATGGCTACAGGCAAAGTAAGGCTTCTGCTTTCCAAGCTTTCTTTAAGTCTGCTTGTAATTGGTGCACTATAACTTGGACACTGCCTGAGAGAGATTCTAGAAAGTGTAGAATCTCCAAGAAGTAGAGGCTTCCAGACTTCATAATATAGGGGAGAAAACTGAAAGGAGTAGAATTGACTTGGAACACAAAATCTAACATGATTCCTTTCTCTTTCTTGGCATTAAGCAGAAGAATTTCTTATGCACCTTTGTAACAATACCTCTCCTCTAGAATTCATTTAAAAATAGGTATTTGTTGTGGGACAAACATACTGTGCAATATGTGGTTGAAATAGATATGATTAATTTGTAGCCACTGTCCTCTGTTGAGTATGCAAGTTACTGGCTGTGATATGAAGAAATGTTTAATAGGGCAGTTGAACAGCAAATGGTTACAAATGATCATTTTCAACTGTGGCACAATCCCAGGGCAGGATCCTTGAACTTTAGAAGTATAAATATAAATTACAGCTCCATTACTTATTAATTTGCATAAAATACACTTAGTTTTCTCCAACATATAAAAATGCCAGTTTACCATACACTCTAAAGATTGTAATGAATATTAAATAAAAATACAAATAATGACATATTTTCATAGCACCTGTCACTCAGTAGGGATTAACTAATTAATAATAGTTTTTCTCTTCTTTTCTTCATGGAAAGTGGCAATGCTATTGTGTAAAATAGGATAAAAAATCTAGAAGTTCAGAATTTGAACTTTAAATTTTGAGGAAAATCATAATGCTTTAATTCTGCATAATCCATACTATTTGACACATAGAATTTAAATCCATGGTCTTCTCAACTCTTAAGAATTCCACTCACCAGCAATCAACACCAAATATATAGGCATACCTCAAATATATTTTGAGTTTGGTTCCAGAACACTCAATAAAGCAAATATTGAAATAAAATGAGTCACACAAAGGTTTTGGTTTTCCAGTGTATATAAAAGTTATGATTATACTAAGATCTATAAGGTGTGAAATAACATTATGCCTAAAAATACAATGTACATAACTTAATTTAAAAATACTTCATTGTTAAAAAGTGCCAACCATCATCTGAACCTTCAGTGAATCATAATGTTTTTGCTAGCGGTGGGTCTTGCCTTGATGTTAAAGGTTGTTGACTGAGCAAGGTGGTAGTTGTTGAAGTTGAGGTGGCTCTGGCAATTTCTTAAAATAGGACAACAATGAAGTTTGCCAAAAATGAAGTGATTGAGTCTCCTTCCACAGAATATTTCTTTGCAGCATGCAATGTTGTTTGATAGCATTTTATCCACAGTAGAACTTCTTTCAAAATTGGAGTCAGTCGTCTCAAACTCTACTGCTGCTTTATCACCTAAGTCTGTGTAATATCAAAGATCCTTTGTTGTCATTTCAACAGTCTTCACAGCATCTTCACCATTAGTAGATTCCTTCTCAGAAAACCACTCTCTTTGCTTATCCATAAGAATGAACTCATCCATTAAAGTTGTAACTTGAGATTGCAGCGATTCAGTCTCATATTAAGGCTCCACATCTAATTCTAGTTCTCTTGTTATTTTCATCACATCTGTAATTATTTCCTCCACTGAAGTCTGAAACCCCTCAAAGTCACCCGAAGGCTGGAATCAACTTCTTTCAAACTCCTGCTAACGTGGACATTTTGAACTTTTCCCATAAATTACGAATGTTCTTAATGTCATCTAGAATGATGAATCCTTTCCAGAATGTTTTCAATTAACTTTGCTCAGAGCTATCAGAAGAATCACTATCTATGGCACCAATAGCCATATGAAATAAATTTCTTAAATTATAAGACGTGAAAGTGAAAATTACTCCTTGACTCTTGGGTTGCAAGATAGATGTTGTATTAGCAGACATAAAAACAACATGAGTATTGTTGTAGGTCTCCATCAAAGCTCTTGGCTGACCAGGTGCATTGTAAATAAATAATATTTTGAAAGGAATCTCTCTTTTTCTGAGTGGGCCTAAAATATTCAGTAAATCATGTTGTAAACAGATGTTCTGTCATCAGGCTTTGTTTTTCCATTTATAAAGCATAGATAGAGTAGACTGAGCAAGATTCTTAAGGGCCCTAGGATTTTCAGAATGGTAAATGAGCAATGGTTTCAACTTCAAGTCACTAGTTGCATTAGTCCCTTATAAGAGTTAGCCTTTGAAGCTTTGAAGTCAAGCATTGACTTCTCCTCTTTAGCTATGATAGTCCTACAAGGCACCTTTTTTCCAATATAAGGATGTTTTGTCTACACTGAAAATCTGGTGTTTAGTGTAGCCATCTTCATTAATTATCTGAGCTGGATCTTCTGGATAACTTGATACAGCTTCCACAACAGCACTTAGTGCTTCACCTTGCACTTTTATGTCATAGAGATGAATTCTTTCCTTCAACCTCATGAATTAACCTCTGCTGGCTTCAATTTTTTTTTTTCCCCTTCTACTGCTTCCTCACCTCTCTCAGCCTTCATAGAATTGAAGAGATTTAGGGCCTTTCTCTGGATTAGGCTTTCACTTAGGGGGATGTTGTGGCTGTTTGGGTCTTCTATAGAGACCTCTCAAACTGTCTCCATATCAACAATAAAGCTGTTTCATTTTCTTATTATTCAAGTGTTTACTGAAGTAGCATTTTTAATTTCCATCAGTAAGTTTTCCTTTACATTCATAACTTGGCAAACTGGCACAGGAGCTTAATCACTCCAGCTTTTGATTTAAAATGAGAGATATGCTACTCTTCCTTTCACTTGAACACTTTGAGGCCATTATAAGGTTATTAGCTGGCTGACTTTCAATATTGTATGTCTCAAAGAATAAGGAGGCCTGAGGAGAGGGAGAGAAACACAGAATGGCACAGCAGTGGAGCAGTCAGAACACACACAGTATTACCAATTAAGTTGCCCATCTTACATGGGTATGGTTCATGATGCTCCCAAACAATTACAATAGTAACATCAAAGATCACAGATCACTATAACAAATACAATAATTTTAAAAAATGAAATATTGGGAGAATTACCAAAGTGTGATACAGAGACATGAAATGAACAGATGCTGTTGGAAAAAAATGGTGTCAATAGCCTTGCTCAACACAGGGTTGCTACAAACCTTCAGTTTGTAAAACAATGCAATATCTACTAAACACAATGAAGAGAAGCAGAATAAAACAAGTATGCCTGCAGTTTAAAGATGTTTTTTTCCTGTGCTAGTCTGAGCTCTTTTACTCTCTCTGACTCTCTCTCTCTGCATATGTTTGTGTATGTACATGTGTTCGGAAGAGAGAGAACTTTGATGTATAATTGTATCTAATATGCAATATAGTTACTGCATAATCAGATATTATTATATGTCATATACATAAATTGTTATTTTTATTACATAATTAGAAAAATGATTCTATTTACCTGCTGTATTCTCTAGGCTAAAATGTATTAGGATTTCATGTATTATGATAATCCACTGCTAGTCATAGTGTTTTGTTAAGCAACGTGTTTTCTAGCAAATAACTAATCCATATAACTTCTCAGAATATCAGTCTTTTCCCTGTTGTCATGATAAAGCCTATGTCTTCCTCTTCATATGTGCCTTCTTTTTTGAAACATTAAATTTCTAGACTGCTATGCAAACTGTAGTCTTTATTTAGAGTGCACGTGTGGATAATCTCTGAGTATATCTTTTTATACTGATGATCTATAGATACTGTGGTCCCTGAAGCAAATGTTAATGCAAAAACTTACATTTCCAGTGTAAAAGATCCATGGGTACCACTGCCTGCCCTTCTAAACCAATAATTACAAGTCCACAGGCATATTGTTTAATGATGAGTAGGCATTAAATCAATATTCACAGTTAAGTGTTAGTTCCAGTTTAGCCTTTGGAATGAACAGGCCACATTTCTTTGGATTATTTCCTCCTCCTGATGTTTATGGCTTTTCAGAGGCATGCAATAATTGGATACCTGTTTCCAGGTGAAGAACCACAGTATGTGGTTATAAAGAGGCAATAAGCATTTGCACCATGCAGCCTGTTTTGCCCTCCTTCCCCCTCAAATGTGTGGACTTTCAGTGTTTACTTTAAAAGTATATGATTATGTTTTCATGCAGCTGTTTGCTCCATGGATGACTTCTGGCAAGTTTGTTTTCAATTCTGTGTGTATAGAATTTTTCAAAATTTGTAGCCACTTTAGTTTAATGGATCACTTTTCTCTATTGTTTACTCCCATAATACACACACACACACACATGCACACACACACACATGCACATACGCACGCACACACAAGGTGGTATTATAAATTAGGGCATTTAATCACTACTTATTATGCATACAATTTTGTCTCTGGATTTTACTTTTTATATCAGAGTATTTAGAGGTTTTGAAGAGTCTGTTGTGGAACTAAGGCATTTCTGCAGAGAGACCCAGCTATTATTGGAAGACTGGTTATAACAGACTTAGGGATTAATGTAAAATCTTGCTTTGTCAATTAATTAATCCCTACTTACAGCTAAACAAATGAAGTTGTTTACTTTAAATAGCAGCATCAATGTGGGTGGACTAAAGGTTGCATTCAAAACGTTGGAATAAATAATACAAAAGCAAAATAATAAAGCAAAGAAATAATGTATGTTTACTTTTTAAATATTTTATGGTTGAGCTCTAGACACGTGCATAGACTGATGGGACTTTACAACTTCGTTAGCAACTGAGCTTTCAGACTCTACTCTTGATAATAAAATATGTAGAAGACTGTGATTACATTTAAAGAGCTTATCTGAAATATCAGAAATATTGGGCTGCTTAATCACTTATGTTAAATTTTTATTGCTGTCAATGACCAACAAGGTCACATTATGTTATTTAAGAATAAAATTTCTTTTGAATGGTTATCTACCCTAGGAATACAAGTCTGATCTTTTATGGAAAATATCTTTTCACAATATAATTTTTCAAATTATCATTTCTGCTTTCAAAACTTAATTTCTTTTCTTGAAGTACTTAGACAAAAAAATCAAAAAACCCAAAAAGTTTCTTACATTAGTCATGCTAACTTAAAAAATTATTTTAAAATATTTTTGTAAAAGCCCATGCAAATATAAAATAAACCTGTGTTAAAGATTTTATTTAATTCATTAATTTGATTAGGCAATGGTTAAAATATAAGATGATTCTAACTAAAATATAACTAACAGACACGTTATAGATCAGAAATATTTAAATGAATTTGTAAATGACACAAAACTGGCTTCCTTGGATAAGGGGTATCAATTCAACCTCCACCAGAATTTATATCTGTCCCTAGAAAACTTTGTTTGTATTACTTTTAGTTCTACAGATGTAATAATTTTTACAGAATTATAAAATAGCTTAATAAGAGATAAAGATGTATATTCATACTCCTATATGTTTAGATACTCTCCAGAAGTTCCAGCACTCCAATACAAAGATATTCGGTAATATCTTTTGCTAATTCCAAAGTCTTAACATTTTTTCTACCATCTTTAGAAAGTGTGAAAATTACCAAGAAAAAATTATTTATTTGAAAAATGTCATTAATTAGATCCTACTTAATCCTGCGTATAAAGGGTTTATTTGTTAATATTGATGGAATAAAAATGATGGAGTAATCAAGACTTCAAGTAGAGACAGAAAAAATTATGGGGGAAATATTTGAATCAGAAATTTAGTAAAAACAACAACAAAAATTTGTCCTTTGTGTGTGTCTTACTGTTAACACAATTTGAGTTTTATTTCCTGACACTTCCAAACATCTTAATGGAGACAAAGACAATAGTTAAGCAGCTGTTTAAGATCAAAAGTTAAACTGATCTTATTATGAAAAGTCAAATAATAGATAACACATAGCATTTACATAAATGTGAGGTCTTTCTAAATGACTCACATATATTCATTTATGTATCTCAACAGTCCTGTTGGTAACTGAGATACAGTAATGAGATATCTCTATTACAGTTGAGAAAACACGTGTGACGTAAAATTTGTGAAGTCTATGATATTACGGAAGTGATTTGTTGTTTGGGCTCCTGAAATTCTGAGATAGTCAGAATTGTTTCTTTCCTTCCTCCTCTACATTGGAAAGAATCTTTGTAATTCATGTAGTGTATGTCAAAGGATACTCTTTTAAGGGTTTAATTTTCACATTGCTCTGCCTTGGAGCAATGTCTTTTCCTCGATAGTCAAGTGTACCATTTTCCTAAAAAGCTGCAAAATGATATTCCTTTTCTGGTTCTAGACTCTTACTAGAAAAGTCTCAGTATAATAGCAGTCATTATTGTTCTTGTATACCTAGGAGTCTAAAATTTGTTTCATATGCATTTTTTTGAGGACATGATATGCTAGCCACTGTGATATGTGTTACAAATGCTAAGGTGCAGAAGTGCTATTTTTTAATGGAAAGCAGAATTTATTTGCAGTGAACAACTCCTTAGACTTTCTGCTTTATGTGACCTTAAATTGGAAATACCTGTAAAATAAGAATAGTATATTATTTCTCTCCTCATTGGATTATTGTAAAAGTTTTGTATGTATCCCATTTCTCATTATATATATATATATATATATAATATCTTTATCTCTCACTATATGTATTTTATAATCTTTCTATCTCTCACTGTATAAATAGATAGGTACATGGTTAGATAGATAGATAGATAGATAGATAGATAGGCAGACAGAGACAGAGACAAAGAGAGACAGACAGGAAGGAGACAGTTAATCTTGAACAACTTGATGAGTAGAGGTGCCAACCATCTGAGCAGTGGAAAATCCATATATAACTTTTGACTCCTCTAAGACTTAACCACTAATAGACTTCTGTTGACTGGAAGGCTTAACAATCACATAAACAGTGTGTTAAAATATATATCGTACATTATATGTATTATATAATGTATTCTTACAACACAGTAAGCTAGATAAAAGAAAATGTTTTTAAGAAAATCATAAGGAAGAGAAAATACATTTACATACTGTACTGTATTTATAGATACTGTAAGTTTATATCATCTCTTTACAAGATAAATTGTCCATCAGTACCTACAACAATATTGTCTTATATGATACAAAAGTCTACATGGTATACTTACTACTAAAACTATAGATAACACTAGACATCAAAAATGAAAACATAATGTGAAAAAATTTATTTGCATTATTCATGCATTGATAAGGAAGAAAGAGCAATATGATTGCTATATGGTAGCCAAGTCTATACACTAACAAATGAATCATTATATAATTTTTATGGCATGCAGTATTATGGTCATATCCATAATACAATATTGGAAACATCATTACATTTTGTGTAAAAACACTTACCTGTGATGATGGGCTGATGTGAAGGTTCTCTAATTATGAGACAGGCATGCTGTGTGGTAACGTAATTCTTTGAAAGTAAAGTTATAAAACAGTAAAAAAAATCAGCCCATTAATTTTATATTAAACATCAGTCACCTTAAGCCTATGTAAGGATAAACTAATATCTTCACATATTTTATTCATTAATGGAATATTTAATTTTTTCTTAATTTTTTCAATATTTCTAAGCAATGCTGTAAGTTTTACAGATTATCAAAAATTGGGAAAAAAGTAGTTTCTGCCTTGGAGGACTGTCAGTGCTGGACTCCTAATACATTACTAATAAGATTTCTTAATGAGACAAAGCTGAGTGTATCAGTTATTCACAGCAATAACAAAGTTTTGGTGAAATTTCCCATGAGGAGAGCGGAGCAAACTCCAAGGTCAGAAGTTACTGAGAATTGGAAGTTTGATTTAAAGTAACTCTTTCTATGTGAAGGCTTGATTGAGATTAAACCAGGATCATGTTACAATAGACCAGGACTGATGGAAACAACTAGGTGAGGATTTTGAAGAAATTGAGATAATTGTAGGAACCAAACTTCCTGCTGATGTTTTCTGCTGAAGAGATGATGGGCCTTTTGGGAAGTTTCCACAATGAATATTCAAATTATAGCGATAGCATTGAAAGTCCAGGAAAAGTAAAGAAATACTAATGAAGACAGCAGAATAACCAAGTCGTTATTAAAGTAGACAATAAAGTGTGATTTTGATTCTCAGTGTCCAGGCAGAGTGTGGGGGTGAAAAGGTTCAGATTTCACAGTTTGAAATCATATAGAAGAGACAGACATAGGAATAAATAATTTTGATAAATCTATGGGTATAGTGCTTGTAGTTCAGGAGGAAATGAAGTAGAAGACTAAAAAGGTAGAGTATAATCACAGCCTGGTGAATTTCCTGAAAGAATGTAATATTTTGCATCTCCAACTGTTTGCATAGTCTTCTCACTGGATTATTTTAGAATGTTTTTACAGCCAAGGGTCTGACTAGTATATCCAGTTATTAGAGTTGTCTGCTTCTTGAGCATTTTTGATGTTTGTTGTACTAACTTCATATCTAACTTTTTCAGCTTACTAATATGGGATCTGTGAATCATGTCACCTTTACCTATGACGGGGAAATAAAACAAGTCTGTCAACAAAAAGATTCTTCAGTATCAATATAGAAAAGGAAACAGACTATTTATTAAGCATTAACTAATATATAGGCATGTAATAGAGCATGAAAATGATTATAAAGTTAGAATAAAATCTCACATATTTATACAGCAAAATGAAAGAAAGCAATAGCTTCTTTCCCTTCCTAATAGACAAAGAATTGCACCTTGTAACAGTTTTATGCGTATCTCCTGAGAGATCCCTGAGCTAATGCTGAAGATATGTTCTTACATATCTAGAGGTTATTTGGCTTAAACCTTGGGGGTATCCCTACATTGCAATAACTGGTGATGGGCTTAATCCCTAGAGAGATTTATCTGTATTCTGAAGATTGAAGTAAGAGCTCAGATTCACTGTGCCTCATGGAAACTCTTAAAACAGGAAGAAGGGGGAAGGGTCTCCTTGCCTTCTAAAAATGGAGAATGTCATTTTTATTTATCCTTCTGTCTGTGATTTATTTATTAGTTTCTCTGGGATGCCACCACAGACCTTTTAAACTTGTTAATAAAACATTGAGAAAATGTGACTAGACACACGGGCTTTGCATCTAAAAGGAAATGCACAATAAACATTAAAAAGAAATTGAACTTGCTTTGTGCCCCTTCCCTCTGTCCTTACTTGCTTTGTTATGAGTTTCCCATAAATCTCTTCTAAGATATTGGTAGGGGAGCAGAAGAAAGAACCAATGATAGAATCAAGCATGGAATTATTCAGTAAAAATCAATGCTAGAAAGAAATTTGATGATTTTATGACCTAACAATTTTAAGCAAGTCTTTGCAAGGCAAATTTAATTTTCAGTTTGTCACTAAGGTATGGCTGTAGAGTGTTTTGATTATACTGGGCTCTTTTAAGTCCCAGCTATAATTTCTCAGCAGTTGATAAATCCTTTCAGGTATTTTAAAAAAGGCTTTTGACACTTCCTACGCTTAGATGAAGCCACGTATCACTGAAATAATTGATTTACATTATTTTGCTAGCCAATGACCAATAGGGTTTATTCTTCTTTTTTGCTTAATTTTAGCTCAGCACATAGGCAGAAAATTACTAGGCATTCCAGAATTGCATCTAATTATTAGCATCTGCACTGAACACCTGTGAAATCTAAAGATGTTGCTTACTGAATGTATGATCTTCATACCCCCCAAATAATATAAACCTTTAGTGTAGTGTCATTATAAATGATTAAAATTCAAGGCTTGTTCTCTATTAATAGTAATGCTTTAATCAACTGGCTGCCATTATATTTTAATAAATGTTTGGTAGAAATGCAAGTTGTATATTTCAAATAACTCAAATAATAAAATTTAAAATGTCTAAAGCAAGTGGGCGACATATAACATTTTTTCAGAATAAAATAGGTCAAATATAATCAACCCTTCAACTTCAGAACCTCGAATGAGATATATATGACCTTCAGGCACTGGAGACCTGAGAAAACATAAACAGCCTTTTCAATTTGTAATTACATAAAAGCATTATTTATAGAAAATGATCGCTTGAGGATTAAAATAAGTTAATAAATATAGTGAAAATAATACATGGTAAACATGTAGGACTTCAGAAATGAGACTATTTTAAAGTATTTGAACCAAATACTGTCAGCTACTTACAATGAGTAATAAACCTGGATTTTAAATATTAATACTAGCTTCTGAAAAAGATTAAAGTACTTTAATATATGCGTGTTGTTTAATCAATGAATTGGATTATACAAAGTGGCTGTAGTAAAAAAGATGCTGGTGTATAGGATTTTAATCCTAATATATGTATTGATTGTTGAATGTGGGTTTCTTAGATATTATATATAATCCTCTATGGTTTGTGGCCAGTTTTTGTCATAAGAATATGAGAAGGAGTGTTGTAGATTGCCCCAAAGACCTATTCAATCCTGCATCCTTTCCATTTTTGGTGGGAAAATTTTTACCTGGAAGTGTGAATAAATCAGTATTTCAGTTCAATATCTGAATAATAACTATATATATATCCACAAATTCATTTTAAACAAAATATAAAAACATAAATACTAAACTAGCCTTTTCTACCTCTTCACATACAAACTTCATTACCAGGCCCTGAAACCAGACATTTTAAATAATTTTTCATTTTTAATTTTCTCCTTGTGGCTAACTCTATAACTCTAATATGGTTATGCTCTCATTTTTTGATTTGTCAAAATCAATCAGTTCCCATAAATGCACTCTGATAAAAGATGAATGAGTCTGCTTATCATAGTCACAAGCTGTCCCACTCTTCTGTCCATTTTTTATGACATTTTTTAATTAGTAGTATTTATGACTTCAAGAGAAATGGTTTTTCTTCAATAAAAATTAATATCTCTTCACACACACTATATATATAGACATATATATGTATGTATATTATACACATACATATACATCTCATTTTATATAAATTGAGGATATTAGTGTCCCTACAATTTCCTCTACCTCCTCTTCATCTTCTATTTCCTAATTGCTGTCAGTTATAACATTTCTTTCACATTCTTAAGCTTTATAGCCTACACATTGTCTTACAACCATAATTAAATCAATTCTGATTTGTCTGCAAGTTAAATCTAAAGATTGAAATAAGGCAATAATTAGCATTTATGTTATTTTAATTACATAATTCTGGTTCATTGCAGAAGTACTGCTATTGGGATCTTCTGAAAGAAATATTAATCTGCATTGTTAACCTGAACCACTTAAAGAGAAGATCTTAATTGTGAAGAATTAATCATCTTTCCTTAAACTTCATCAACTTTAAGAATCGTGGCAAATTTTAGTTTACTTAATAATTGAGTCCAGAGAGTCTTAAATAGATTGTCACTTTGAGTTTGTTTTATTTGTTGTGAGTTTCTTTTTATCTTCTCCCCTCTGTCTTAATAATAACAAATATCTATGTCATATATCTAAGATTACCTATTCTCTTAATCATATTATATGATATGATTCACCTACTTTCCTTTTTAAACCACTCTTCCTGGAGCACATTAACCTCCAGCTCCAATATGGCCCCTTTGATCTCAAGGCAGGTTCCACAGCTGTTGTTGTGACTTTTCTGAATACATTTTTTTGCTAAATATATATATAATATATGTATATATTTTATATATATACATATTTAATCTAACATTTTTTTCATTCTTGAATTCATTTTGGTTTGATGGTATTAGTTCCTCAACTACTTCTATCTTTCCTCAAAAAAAGTACCACTTGGTGACCTTGGGAAAGTTACTTACCCTTTTGTGCTTCTAAGTCCTCTTCCAAGACAGGGAATCGCTAATCTAACCCACAAAATTAAATCAGGTAATATACTTAGAGCTCTTAGAAGAATGCCTGGCATTTTATAAGTACATAAATGTACATATGTGTATCAAGTTCTAGGTTCGAGTCGTTATCCCTTGAAAGGTAAAAACCAGTGTTTAGTTGTGGTTGTTGTTGTCTATTAGCTGGTGCTGATGATAAAAAATTGGATAGGTCAGTTCTTACTCTTTTGAGATAAGTTTTTTTGTTTGTTTTTTAATCTTAAAACTTTTAGGATTTTTCTTTGTGATTGTACTTGGGTATGAGATTTAGTCTTTAATCACGCTCAGGCTTTCATGGATATGTGATAGAAAAATTCATGCCTCTTCTTTGGAAAATGTCCATCCATTGTTCTGAGACTTCATTCTTAGATTTTTTTTTCTTTCCTCCCATTGTCTCTCTTTGTTTCTGTCTGTACATAGAGCAAGAAATCATCTTAATAATAAGTATAGAGAATGAGAGGAAACTTTTGGAGGTGATGAATATATTTGTGGCGTATATTGTGGTGATGGTTTCATGGATGTATACTTATCTTGAAACTCATCAAGCTGTATATATTAAATATGCATAACTTTTTAATGCCAATCATTCCTCAATAAAGTGGTATAAAACATATATGAACACATATATATCACTTACAGATCTGTCTAATATCTACTTAATTTCTTTTGAGACAGGTGAAATATTAACCAAAATTAAGAAATCATATATATTGATTTAAGGAATCAAAGATCTATTGAACATACACTCTATTTCAAGTATTTTCTTATGCTCTGGGGATATAACTGTGATCAAGACAGATGATGACTTGGATTCACATATCTAACATCCTGCTGAGGAAATATCAGTGATCAGTGATCAATACTGTAAAGAAAGTAAAGCCAAAATTATATGAGACTGACTGAGTATATCCTACTTTATCTGATTGGTATGTCGAATATTTCCTCATATTATTAGAAAGTTTTCCTAAGTGTTGCTGTGATGCCTTTATGATATTTCATCCCACCACAGTCTTTTTTGCCCCCAGGGGATATTTGACAATATCTAGAGACATTTAGCAATATCAAGGAGGAGATATTTTAATCTAGTGGTTGGAGGTCAGTGATGCCGCTAAACATCTTGCCATAGACAGGCCAGCCTCCAGCAAAGATGGTTATCTGGTTCAAAGTATCAGTAGTGCCAAAGTTGAGAAATCCAACTATAGACATTATTTGTGTTTTTAAAACAATTTTTAACATTTTTCTTTTATTTGAATTTACTAAGGAGGAATTTCTTCCCTATTCCCACATTTTCTACTATGAATCTGGGCATCAATTAACAAAACACTCCTGGCTTCTCTCTTAATCTTCTTACTACTTTCCTTCTGCCAGAAGTGACTGTCTTGATTGATGACTTTGTGGGGAGAAACTAGACATGCAGAACTCTGTCTCTACCTTTCGTCTACCTTCATTATACAATTGAAAGGAAATTTTCATTTGTAGGGGTGAAAAATTGCAGTTTTGGTGTTATAATCACAAACAACCTGACAACTTGTACATGACCAGATACCTTAAAGAAGTAATTAAGCAGTGCAATTTTACAAAGCAAAGAGCAGATGGAAATTAAGGTTTCTGATATGAGGTAGGGTAGGTGAACTTAACTGCTTTACTAATCACATCAATATTTTCTTGGCAGTGTGAAGCATATATGCTCTAAGGTGGTATGTATGTATGTATGTATGCATTCACTTATCACAAGGATAGTTAGTTGCTTTAATTTCTGCTGCATGGATAAACAGCATGAAGTCTTAGCCCCATGATATTTTAATAACGGTTTCCTATTCTGAGGCTATTTGTATAGAGGCAGGGCAACATTATGAAGCATCAGGAAAGACAAGTGTCCTCTCCTCCCCTCTTCTGTCCCAGAATGTCAGAAAAAGCTTGGACATCTGAGGCTTTTAGCTAGATGTTGACATTTCAGCCTGCTTTAGGAGACACCAGACATACTGTGCTCTGCAAAGGCATGTGATTTGTTCAAGGGACATTAGGGTCCATGATGCTCAGCTTGGCCTTACTTGAAGTTCCATAAATAAGAACGGAATGAAACCATATTTAAGATAGTACCAGAAATGCGTGCCACAGTGAACAAAACTGGCACATGTTGATAATCCTTTATCTTTACACATTTGAGCCAAACTAATATTTAGTCTCAAATCCCTCACTTGCTTCTGGCTCCCGACAAGTGGCTCAGAACATTTAAACTTTTTGCAAAGAGATCTATTTTAATAATCTCCTGGAAAATCTATACTTACATTTTTTAAGCAGACACAAAAGTGTTCCAAGAATTATGTAATTTTATATATATATATTTATTTTATATTATGTATGCATTTTTTATTATATATGTATGCCTGTGTATATTTGTATATTATATATAGTGAAACAGCTACATAGCAATGAAAAGTAAAAGAGAAAACTCATGAAAGGCATTCACCAAAATATCTGTGTCAAATATACTTCTCTTTGGCTCCTGGGATTTTAGTTGACCTTATGTCCTAGTCATTTGGTTATTTGTTCATAGATTCATTCCCCACCCTTCTAACCTAAACCTAATCTTCTGTTCATAACAGAGATCTGGACCCTGAGCTGGACCTCTCTGTGCTGTATCTCTCAGGTGCCCTTGCTGCTGGGCCTCCTGTTAGGCCGAGTCAGTTGAGAGGCCTGGGGGACGATTGGCAGGAGAGCAGAGGGAAAGGTCAGGCATTTCCTTCCTTCTCTTGTCACTACTGGTAATTGTGTTTAGTAGTGGCTGTGTCTCCTTTATGGTTTCAGTTCTTTCCATGCAGCTTCTATTATAGCTTATGTTTGGCAGCCCATCATATTTGCAGCTCCCAAAGAGTGTTCCTAGCAACTTTCTGTCTTTCTCAAGCTCTGTTTGCCTCACATTCTCTCCCTTCAAACATTTCAAAAGCTCTTTCCACATTTCTGAACTTGTATCTAGTATTAAATCCCCTCTGGAGCAGATACTGTTCTCAGGAAAAGAGAAAATTCTTTGTAATTGTAAAAATGTAATAATTAAATATAAAATAATAAACTAAGATAAATTAGTAAACTGTAACTATAAAATTAAACCATTTTTTATTTTTTCAATAAAATTATGAAATTCAAATAAGAGCTGAAGATCAATGCATATAATTAAAGAGGTTAAAAATAGGTGACAGTCTTACTGCCAAGACAGGAATTTTTTGGTGTGTACTGGGCTAAATTCAGACAAATGGATTAGTTAAAACTAAAGCTCAGATATGCATCTATTTTTTCTATATAACATTTATTATAATGGAAACTGCATTATAGATTGTCCAATTAAAGGGAGGAAATCTGTATTTTCTTAATTCCAAATAATATAATAGAAAGAAGTTTAGTCTTCTTACTCCAGAGTGAAAACTGTACACACTATCCCCCATAATAAAGGGAAATATGGCAAAGAAATCCACAGTTTCCTGTGCACTAATCATAACAGTCCCCCATTAAATGTAAAAATACTTCTGCATATGCTAAGAAGTTGTCATTATATACAGAATGGCAAGGAGAGCTGAATGCAATGTCTTTACCTTTTTAAATTTTGATGACTTTAATCTGTCACTCTCATCACGAAGCAAGTAAAGTAACCTACAATAACTCTTCCTTCTGGTAATATTTCTTGCTTGCTTTTACAGCTATGCTAAAGACTCTTCAATAATAAAATATTGACTCCCTTGCTGTATCCTACAGGCCCCACCAAAGTCTGCTGCCTGCCTGTGTCTACAACCCTCTCTTTCTTTAACTCTGTCCCTCACTCCATACTCTTTAACTACTCTCACCGTCTTTCTGTTCCTCCAACAAACCAAGCTCGCTTCCCTCTGAGGGCCTGCACATGTTGTTTCCTTTTTCTGCAACCTTTTGCCCCGACTCTTCATATGCTGTCTCCTTCTCATTATTTAGGACTTACTTCAAATGTGTTACCTCCTTAAACGTTTTTCTAGCCAACTAATAATGAAGAAGTTCTGTGCCCAGTTATCACCCATCAGATAAGTCTGGCTTATTTCCTTCATGGTGCTTATTTATTCTGTTGTGAAAGTTCTTATTTATTTATAGTCTTATTTATTTCTTGCCTCATCCAATAAAACTTTTAGTTCAGAGAAGGCAGGGAGTTGGATTATAGCTTGAATTTATATCCCTACTGCTGAGAATCTTGGTGAATCTATGAGTAGTGACATATTTGATGCCTTCTGGGAAACAAACTGAGAAGAAATCTTGAAGGATGCATATAGCAGTGGCAAAGAGCTTGTCTGCGTGGCTGTGCCATTAACTGCATATGTGACTTTCTGCAAGATTTTATATCTCATTTGTGAAATGAGGATAATAATAGTACCTGCTGCAAAAGGTTGTTACGAAGATTATATGAGTTAATATTTACAGTGTTTAGAGAGTGGACCAGACACTGCATAGGATGTGCTAAATAAGTATTTGTTAAAAAACAGGCAATTCAAATCATATTTCAAAATCTTCAAGTTCCTTCTCTCTTTCCTGTTATTTCTTATTCACTGGCCATGACTTTAATGAAATTGGAGTATAACTTGGGTCAAATAATTCAATCTGTTCTTCTCTTTTGATTTTCCCTGCTTTTGATGACATATGTTGCTGCCATTATTCAGGCATAGATGGGCTGTGTGTGTGTGTGTATGCGTGTGTATGTGTGTGTGTGTACAGAGAATGGGAACATACTGATGCATCCTGAGTTCATGTAGTAGAAATTAAACTCTAAATAATTTATATCAATTGATAGTGCTCCATTTCTTAGATGGTTTTAAAAATTATTACTTTAACTGAAAAAAATGTATTTTTTACAATTCTCTTTAACTTTTTAATTCTAAGGAGGATCATTTAAATCCTTTTTCTGAGGACTCTTTTCTAAAACATTGTACGTTAAAATAATTTGTCTGGCATTATCAAGAACATGCTAGTTCAAAGCATTTGTCATCATATTTCAAGGCCAGGAAAATATGTGTTCAAAAACAGATCAAACATTTGACAAGATTTGGACATCTCTGAGTGAGTCAAAATAACCTCTTAATTCTCCTTTAGTCGTATTATCTGTACTGAGTTTAAAAGAGTAACCCCAAGGCTGACTCTGCCCAAGAATGTCGAGTTTAGCTCCTCAGCCTGTCATTCAAAGTCCTCCACATTTTGTCCCTTCCTTTTCTTTCTAATCTTATACTTAATACACTCATTAACTGCCTCCTGTTTTGAGTCTTACTGATTTATAAGCCATTCTTCAAAACCACATTCCTCTGTTTTGACCCTGGCCCTTGGCACAAGCTGCTTGGTCTTCTCTGCTCTTGTATGAGCCTAAAGAAATATCAAAGGGGAAGGGGATGGCTCAGTGGCAGAGTGCATGCTTAGCATGCACAAGGTCCTAGGTTCAATCCTCAGTACTTCCATTCAAAAAATTAAAAGAAAAAAAAAGAAAAGGAAAGAAAAGAAAAATCAAGATTTCCAGAGCCAGTTCAAATCCCAAGCTAAAATACAATTATTTAGGTTATATAGTCTTCCTTTTACTTCCATTATTTCCTTTTACATTTTTCCCCCACATTCTATTTCCAACACTGCCACAACAGACTAGAAAAATAAATACTTGAAAAAAGAAAAATAAAACATTGATGTGAGTCACTCGAATCCCTAAAGTTAGTCACCAATAATTCTTTCCCTCCATAGTAACAAGTAATTAGTAACCTTCTCATCAAGTGGTAGAGTCTGTGCTTCCTTCCCTTGAATCAGAACTGGTCTTGTGACATTTTCTGCCTAACAGAATTTGTAAAAGTGACCTTCCAGTCTAAGCTCAGCCTTTACTAGTACTGGCAGCTTTCACTCTTTTTCTTCTGAAATCAGCTGCCACATAAAAAGTTCAACTCCCCTGAGATCAGTATGCTATGAGGAAGTGGATCTCACCATGTGGAGGGGCCCACCTTCTTGCCTCTTTCTGTCTAGCCCGTTCATCAGCTGAATGCATCCAGATTAATAACCCCAACTGATGTCATGTGGAATGGAAGAACCATTCAGCTAACTAAATTCATTCCACAGATTTGTGAGAAATAAATAATGCTGCTTACACCATTACGTTTTTTGGTAGGTCCATTACTCAGTAATAGACAATTGAAAGTGTCTTGAATAGCTTAGAAGAAAAATAAATAATGCAGAGAGGAGATTAGAAATAAAACTCAAACCCTGTGAAGATCCTCTTTGAATTTTTCTATGTTATTTGTTTATTTATTATTATTGATTGTTTTTGTTTCATTAAATGGAAAGTTAAACACCTTGCCTTCTTCATTTTGCTAGCTTTACGAAGTTGACCAGTTTCTTAATCTGTATGTGCCTGAATCTTCCTCATGAAAGTGGAAATAATAAACTCGTTGTGAGTTAAGATATACAAAGTGCTTAGGATGTAATGTATGTAAAATGCTTATAAAAGTATCAAGCATGTAGTAAGGCTACATAAGTGTTTGCAAGTATGATTATTCTAATTATTCCTAAGAGATGTTAATTTCAAAAGAAGGATGAGCAAAATCAATTTTTTAGAAAATTATTACTTTATGCCTGATAAAAACATTCTTTTTAGATTTAAGTTCTGTGTAAGGAATTTCATGTTAATTAGTCTGTAGAGCTAGCATGTTTCATCCCATGTTTCTCCTTTTGCTTTCTCTTAAGATACTTCAAAATTCAATTTATATTTAGCAATTGCAAATGTATAGAATATTGAAAACTGCTCATGTTTGTTCTACTTCTTCCAACTTTTGTTCAAATGTTAATTTATACTTTCAATTTTCATGATATTTTAGCTGTCATTTATAATTTTATTTTTATTTTGTGTATTTACTATATATTTTTATTTATTTATTTATATATTTTTATTTTATTTTATTATTTATTTATTTATTTATTTATTTATTTATTAAGTGCTGTTGTAATAAATGCTTTGCATAAGGTGTTAGAGATTTAAAGAGATGACAAGAAATGTAAAACTAAAATTAAGGAAAAAAAACATTGCATTCATGAATATTTTTTAACCAAGGAGGTTGACAATTACAAAAATCAGAAATTAGTATAACAATAAATGCAATTGACTAATGCATTGTGCCTTGGGGCACTTCTTTGGGTAAAAAAACCTACTTAGAAAAATCAAAGGAAAGACTCCTAAAGAAGTTACAACTGAGCTAAATTTTTAATAAGAAATGAAGAATGTGTATGTCTGTGTGTGTATCTATGAATCTGTGTGTGTGTGTGTGTGTGTGTGTGTGTGTAACTCAGGATGTGCAAGGGTGTATGGGAGGAGGTGATGCAAAAAGGTAGGTAAAAGTGGAACAGATAAGGCTCTCTGTCCTATAAAAGTTTTTTTGAATCAGGGAGGCAGGTTTGTATTATCAGATTAAGGTTTAAAAGACCACAGTGTGGGAAAAAAATTAGACAGAAAGTGTAGCTGCATCAATAGAAAAATAACTGAATAACTTACCATCTATCCAACTCATTTAATATTCAGTAGCTAATTAAAATAATGAATTAGAAACTTATGGATTAATTTCTAGTAATATCTACAAGTTGTTAAGTGAAATACAAAAATTCAACAAATAGTATGTAAATACATACACACACAAATTTTACTGTGTGGTCATACAAAAAATGTTTCAATATTATGTGGTTCAAATGCAGTCATTTATTTTCACTCATTGAATGAGACACTCATAAAGCAATTGATGTCAATTTTCAATTTTCAATTTCAATAGAAAGATACATTTTGGGGACAAGTTCAAATAATTAAGGAGTTGTTTTAAAATTGATTGATTATGCCCACACATATATTGTCAATTAACTTTCAGCAAAGGTGCCAAGAATACACAATGGGAAAAGGAGAGCCTTTTCAATAAATGTTGGGAAAGCTAGATATCCACATGCAAGGAATAAAACTGGACCCTATTTTACACCAGACACAAAAGTTAACTCAAAATGTATTAGAAATTAAATGTAAGACCAGAACTCACAAAAATTCTAGAAGAAAACATAGACAGTAAGTTCCTTGACATTGATATTGACAATGATTTTTTTTTCCAATTAGACAGCAAAAGCAAAGGTAACAAAAGCAAAAATGACAAGTCGGATTATATCAAAATTAAATGTTTCAGCACAGCAAGGGAACCATCAGCGAAATGAGAAGGCAACAGACAAAATGGGAGAAAATATTCGCAAAATTTGTGTCTGATAAGGGGTTAAAATCCAAAATACACAAGGAGTTTATATCTAATTAGCATAGAAAACAAATAATTCAATTTAAAAAATGGGGGGTGCTCCTACTATCACATGTAGAGAGCTCCAGTTTCTGGTCTCCTGACTCTATTTAATTGAGGTTTCTGTTATTAATTTTTTACAGTGTAAACCTAAAATGCTATAAAATAAAATCTTAAAAGGGAAACATTACTATAGTATAATGCTGAAAGTGCTTCCTATCCTCTGTTCTTTATCGTAGTCTCAGTATACATGTCATAGCCTATTCTAGCCACTCTAACAAAAAGACCATAGACTGGGTGGCTTATACACAACAGAAATGTGTTTTTCACACTTCTTGAGGCTGAGAAGTCCAAGCTCAAGGCACCAGCAGACTTAGTGAAGGTCACTTACTGATTCATTCATGGCTCTCTTCTCCCTGTAACTTGATATGGCACAAAGGTCTCTTTTCTAAGGGCACTAAGCCCATTCATGAGCGCTCCATCCTCATTATCTTATCACCTCTCAGTGGTCTAACCTCCAAATACCATCACAGTGGCGATTGGCTTTCAAGTATGAATTTGGGGAGAGATGCAAACATTCAGTCTATAGCAGTACTTAAAGAAAAATGAACTTGAAATTAAATAGTAAAACTAAAGAAGCAGCCCAAAAGTTATGTAATAGTGCTTCATAGTGTCCATGACTGCCTGGTTAGAAATAATTTCCAGTTCATACCCAATTTGGTTGTCATTCCTGCTGCAAAATTTTGTCAGGTACAAACTACACCATGTTTTCTGCCCTGCACTTAACATTTCTGCCACAGGACAGAAGAAGAGGAATGTGGATGGGAAGGAGCGTACAAGACATGAAGTTATTTTCAAGAAAAGATAAAAACATATTAAGGAAAATGTAATGTCTCATCTTAACACCTCAAAGAACTGTCCCCAGGCATTTTTCCGATAATGTTGAATTCAAACAAAATCTCTTTAGAAATTGAGCTCACATACTTTCTATATTTGAAGACTGAATATAGAGCACATGCAGTATAACACATTTTTTCTAGCAATTAGTAGTAAACACCCAGATATGGAGGGTTAGCAATTCACATTATCAACAGTGAAATCAGAACTTTGTTAGGTCTAAAGAAGAGAATTATCAGAAAGTGATAGGAAACCCATTCCTCTGGTGCTGTAACTAACATTTCTACCAATCCCTATAGAGAAATACCTAAAAAAAATGACATAGTATAAGAACTATATTGTTTAACAAGGCTTAAAGAAACTATGTAAATTATGCACATATACTGCATCACACTCAGAACTAACGTCATTAAAATTAATTTCTATAAGCAATACTCAGTTATTTTAAATTTATTTTCTGATATTTTAGGTTTTAAAAACTTTACGGTAGAAGTTTAATTGAATTTATTTTGTATATATCTCTCTGTATAAAGTATCATTTTTTTTTTTTAATTAATGAGCTTGGACACAAACTTGGAAAAGTAAGGCCATGACGGAGAAGTTCTTTCTTTGTTCACTTTGACTTTGTAAAAAAACAAAATACAGACCAATTGTGCCTACAACCATAGGAAAATTTTGTACCATTTACTATCTATACTTAGATGTTACGTTTTGCAGGATACAAGCAATTTGTTTCAAAGACACTTTTGAAATCTTACAAAATAACTGGTGAGATTTCTTAAACTGTGTGACTAAAGGAAGAATTTTTGGTCAATGCTTCATCTTTACTTTGAATAAAATTTGTATTGCCCTATTCTTTGCTCTTTATATCCTCTTCTAGTTTTCTGACCTTTATTATCAATTGTAGGTTGTTCTCAGTGTTTGCTTCCAGTGAAGTCACATTTTAAGAGCTTGGTGTAGGTCTATAGGTGAGTTTCTGCCCCTGTTGTTAGTTATGCTAATTATTTACTGTCTCATTTGTTTACTTACTAAGTTCAGTGCATGCAATTGGGACATTGGTCCTTTCTCCCCCGTTCTAGTTTTCAGGTCAGTGATCTTATTATTCAACTTTCTATTGAACGTAGAATTTGGTTGTCCCACTGCTGCAGGGAATGGACTTCATTCTTACTCTAATATTCTCTTTGATTTCAGCAATAAGTGAGATCTGATCATCTATTGAGGACTACTGAGTGTTGCCTCATAGGTCACAGGTTTTATTGATTTTCAGCTCCATTTATTTCTCATTTTTGTTCAAGTTGCTAGGTCTCATTTTTCCTGCTCCCCTCTTTTGCTGAGAAAATCATTTTGCCTATTGTCAAAGTCTTAGATATAATGTCTGATTACCCAAATTACTGTCTATAATTCTTGTTCAAGCATTGCTTTTACATTTTACGTAAGAAAATATTCAGGAGGAATTTGCCTGTTCCTAATGCAAGAGAATCGTTGAGTGTAAGTTTTTGTTTTGTTTTGTTTTGTTTTAATCACCTGCTCTGGATACAACACATTGGGATTTGTGTCTGCATCTTTAGTAATTTGGAGTCATTAAATGAATCCCCTTTTCCCAACCATACTCTCACCCCATAACCTTGGTCCCTGTATGCATTATTTTCAATGTATTGTTTTAATAAACAGGCTATTAACTATTGAAATATAACAAAGGAAAGTTAGGTTTTCTTAGCTGAGGTAATAAGACAAAGCAATAAAGGAGTCTCAAGGGTTTTCTCTTGTACCAGCAAAGTGCTTCTAAGCAGTTTCGTATAGCAGCATTTATGCAGTTTTCTAAACTAACACTCACTGAACTATTCAGTATATTACTAAATAAAGCTCTGCAGAAACTTTTGTATCAAAAGAGTTAATTTTAGCACATACATTATCTCCTACTCTAACGTCTCCGAAGAGGAAAGTGAACCAGCAAGTGCTGTTATATATAGACTCGCATTTCCCATGATGTGGTTGCTGTATCAGTAACATATGCAACTTGTTAGAAATGTAAATTCTCAGGCCCAACCCCAAACTTACTAAATAAACTCTTCAGGGTTGAGCCCAGAAATTCGTGTTTTGACAAGCTATTTTGGCCATGAAAATGTCACACTCAGATCTCTTGCTGCAAGGAACAAGATTCACTAATAGTCCCAATTGCAGCCTTTTAGGATCTGCCCTTCTGTTGCACAAAGGCTGCTCTTGGCCAGTGATGGAGTAGAGTAAGTTACTGAAGGACGTGCATCTCCTGTAGGATGCAGGACTCCTTTAACAGGCAACTTTTGTGGGTTTGTCACCAGCTGTGGGTTCTGGCCAGCAGAAGTCCCACCGGGATGGAATGAATTACTCAAGACTCTGGGAAAAAGTCAAGAGAGAGAGAGGGAGTTAGGAGCCAACTCCATGAGACTCTCAAATCTCTCATATTTATTGAGTACAGTCGAAGGAGGAATTTAGGGAAGGACAGGGTGGGATCACAATGAGTACAAAGGCTTTGTTTATTGTTGGTGTTTGGCTCAAGGTCAGAAGACCCTTTTTGGTGAAACATAATCCCGTTGAGCCTTTCAGTTTATCAGGGTGGAATGTATGAGAATCAGCTGCTTGACAAGATTTTTCTTGGACTCAGGCGGCTGTGCCTGTCTTAGGTTGCCCCCTTAGGGGATCTTACCATCATTGGCTAACCAGCCTTCTCACCTCTGAGTCTGCAGCTTTTTACCATTCCAGCCCAAGGCTGTTTTGGGGATGGAAGACTAATAGCAGACACGCCCAGCGTTTATTGCCGGGAGCCTGGGTCATTGCTAAAACCTCAAGGCAGTTACTCAGCACAGCTTCTTTAAGGAGATAAGCAGCTGGGATCTGTTAAAATTTGTTAACCCAATCGTGGGCTCCCACAAACTTTGACCTATAGCATCAGTCTTGCCAAAGCATCCTTTGAGCTGTGCTATTGTCTGAGGCTCTTTATAGCAAATATTATTTCCTTTCCCCTTTTTCTCTCTGGGTTCAAACTTATCTCTTGGTCTGGATAATTTCCCTAATTTTCTGACTTCCTCCCTTTCATCTTTACCAGGCATCTCCTCCAATGTCTCTCTTGTATCTCTAATTTCATTTTAGTATTGGCTTATTAGAGGACGCTCACTACTTCAAGTGGTGCCAGGAGTGATTCTAGAAACCAGGGAATACAGATAGGGTTTTGAAAAAACCTAAATTAATAATCAAGCTCTTCAGGTACTCTGATGCACTTTGAAGCTTGAGAACCAGTGCAATAGATCTTTTCCATTTTTGTTATAGTTACCAATACTAAGTGGGTCGTAGCCCTTATATTGAGGGGATCACCAAGTGTTTTGTACTTGAGGGTATTAATTCTTAGAGAATGATTGAATTCAAGTGGAAATTGACAAAGGCAATATTTAACTACATCTATTAAATTTTGAATCAAACTGAAGAACAGAGAGAACTAAAACTATTATCTTGCATCCTGACACATTTTGTACAAGTTAAAGAGAATAAATCAGGATCGAAAAGAACTTCTTGAGAATAAATAAGCTCTATAAAACGATGAAAACAAGTGTCTTCTTGTTTCAGACTTTTAATTGGACAATATTAAACCTTCTTTCTGCACGATCCTCTGAAAGCTTATTATACCGAATCCTGGATTGTTAGATTACTCAGGTTATTGCATTCACAATAAACAAGGTGCCAGCCATGATTCTGTGATATGCTAAGTGGGAACACATTCTTTTGAACAGGCCTAAAACACTTACTGACATCATGTGCTAACTTGAATTTTACCATTTTTACCCTATAAATTTTGCAAGAAATGATGTTTAGAGACTGTAGAATCTGTTCAGAGGGAAAAACATCCCTAATTTTTAGAACAAGTATTCGTAACAGGGTTAAGGAAAACTCAGACAATGTTTCCCCACTTTCACAGATGCTGCCTGCTGATATTACTTCCTAAAGAAAGAGATGTTTTAATACAATTTTATATTGAGTTTTTTCAATTACTTAAAGTTTTGCTTTCATCTTTTGTGGTCAAGGATGACATGATTCACTGTTGGAAATTATTTTATACTCTGTAGTCATGAGAAAGTGAAAAATGCCTACTCTGGTACCCAGGCATTTTCTAAATTAGAATTGATTTCATCATCTTGGTAAACTCTTATTTTATGTTTGTTTTGCAGATTTCTCTTACTTTTTTGGTTTGTTTTGCAGATTTGTGTTTACATATATTTTAGTTAAAACGGATTTTTTATGGAAAGACATTACTTGAATAACTCATTTAACAAAGAGTGCTTTTTAAAAGCTAGGTTTACCACATTAGATTTACAGTAGCCCCCACTTCCTTATCCACGGGAGACACTTTCCAAGACCTTCAATGAACACCTGAAGCCTCAGATAGTGCCAAAAGCTATGTATAGCATACTGCATTTTTTCCTATACATAACACACCTATGATAGTTCGTAAATTAGGCACAGTAAGAGATTAACAACAATAAAAAGAACAATTATAACAACATATTGTAATAAAAGTTATGTGAATATGGTCTTTTTCCATATCCGTCAAAATATCTTATTGTACAAATTTAACGTGTTTTTCACCTGAGCTAAGCACTTATCACACACTGTGGCTGTAAAATTTTTGCAGTTTGAGATGCAACAGCAAAACTAGCATGAATTTCTGTTCCCTTCTTCACAATTTAATGGATAGAATACTTGTTCTTACCATAGATCTTAGCAACCTCAGCATACATCTTTTTTTTTCTTTCCTTAATTAAATTGAGAACTTTCACCTCTTCCTTGAAGGAAGCATGTTAGGGCTTCTCTTTGACATGTGCAAATTGTCAGCATCTCTACTCTTGTGCTTTGGGGTCATTATTAAATAAAATAAGGGTTATCTGAAAACAAGCAGTGCAGTCTTGACAGTTGATCTGATAGATCTGATGACCAGGAAGGCTCCTGAGTTACTATGGGACGGATATGAAGGACAAAGAGTTGATTTAAGTCCTGGGCAGGACGGAATGGGATGACTTGAGATTTCATCACACTACTTAGAAAAATGTGCAATTTAAAACTTATGAATTGTGTATTTCTAGAAGTCTGTATTTAATATTTTCAGACTGTGGTTGACTGCAGTAACTAAAATGATGGAAAGTGAAAGCATCGCAGATTAGGGGGTCTACAAATTTGATCCTATATATTAATCCTGATTCTCTACGTCAGGCTTGAAACATCCTTTGTCTAAACTGTTTAATTAGAAGTTCATTTTCAAAAAATGATAAAACTTAAAATTAACAGTTTAGGCTTTGTTGATGATGGTAAAACTACCAAGTGTTTGCATATGCCCAAACTCATCACTGTACAAGTTAAGTATGTGCAGTTCTTTACATATCAGTTATATTTCAATAATGCCATTAACACAAACAAACAGAAAAACCCAGAAAACAAAAAGGAGTTTAGGCTCTGTTGTTAGATTTACATCCTGTCATTTAGCTGTAAATGATACTAGATTTTCTTAGATTAATTTTTCTCATCCACATAATGAATGAGAAATTTGACATTAGTATGTACATTGAAAATTCTTTTGTTTTAATGCTATTACTTCAGAAAGTTTGTGGGTTTATAAAAACTCAGATAAGTAGGGAATTTCTTCTTAAAGGAGCACTATGCCTAAATTAAAATATATTAACTTAAAACATAAATGTATGTTCAAATGCTTTAGTACTTGCTTTAAACTTGGCTATAATGAATCATCCTCTGATATCATTTTAAAGCATATAAATAATATATTCTCTGAGCGAATAAAGTCTGTGAAAAAATATGAAGAAGAAATTTCCTATTATTATGAATTTCTCTCAGGCTTTTATACTTGCATTTCCTATTCTTACGTAACACATTTTTAAGCATCTCTGATTTTTTGAGTCCATTTAAAGCATTCCAGAGAGTTTGTACATGGGGAAAAAAAACACTTTTTAGTACTTTATTTTTTATTTTGACCTATTTTATAATTATACGTTACATAAAATGCATAAATCTTAAATGTACAACTTGATGTATTTTTATATTTATGTATGTATAACTCTGTAGCTCTTGACTAACTCAATATATAGAACAGTTCCTTCACTCCAGAACTTTTTCTTAGGTCTCTCACCCTTTCCATTTAATATCTGCCCCACTTCTCATGGTATCATTATTCTGATTTCTGTAATCAAAGATAAGTATGGTTAATTGTGTATTTCATTTAAATGAAATCATACAGTAAATGCTCTTTTGTGTCTAGCTTTTTTCCCCAATGAACATATATATCAATCACCAAAAATCTATTTCCTCTTGCACTGTTTCATTAGTTTTCTTACCACTTAAATTGTATAATTACAATGACAATGATAATTAGCAATAATAAATCCCTCATGAAATTCAAATGAAATTTGATAAGCATACCTGACTTAGATGATTTGGATAATGAGATTTGGAACTTTGGGGGTTGATGACATTTAGATGATATTTTGGAATTAAAGTTGATGTTGGTATGAGCTAAGACTTTTGGAGGTGGTAGGATGAGGAGAATGCATTTTGCATGAGAGATGGATATGAATGTTGGTGGGGAGATGGTGGACTACAGTGGGTTGACTAGCTCCTCCCCAAATTTTTGTCCAGCCAGAACCTTAGAATATGACCCTCTTGGAAAACAGGGTCTTTGCAGATGTAATCAATTTAAGATGAAGCCATACTGGATTCAGGTGCCTGCTAATTTCCATGTAACTAGTTCTTCATTATAAGAGGAGAAAATATACAGATATAGACACATGGGAGAAGGCTTTCTGAAAACCTAGGCAGAGATTGGAGTATTGCCAAAGAACACCAAAGATCGCTGTGTGCTAGCAGAAGTTGAAAGAAGCAGGGACAGATTCTTCCCTAGAGCCTTCAGAGGGAACACGTTCCCCATGGACACCTTGATTTCAGACATCTGATTACAACACTATGAGAAAATAAAATTCCTTTGTTTTTGATCAGCAAGTTTGCAGTAATTTTCTATGATAGGCCTAGGAACTAAAGCACAAGTTTTTGTTTTTAATTTTTATTGGTTTTCCCACTCATAATGTCCCAGTGCAATTTAAACACACTGAACAAGGTTAGTGCCTTTCTAAAACACCAGTTTACAGGATAACTTTTTCTACTTTCAAAATAATGCTGTTCTCATGGGTTTTAAGGCCAAGTTCATTACAGCATCCTGGAACCAAGTCTTTTAAAATTAGGAATGACCATACCATGTTATCCTCATTCCCAGTGGCTTGCTTCCTTTGCTTGCCACAAAACATTTGCCTTTCTTTCCCTTTCACTTGCCTGCCTCTCTGCCTGTGAACAGGCTATTTATCTATCTGGATGCCTGCCCCACTTTTCTATACCAAGGCCCAAACTCAAACATCTATACCTTGAAAGCTTCTCTATCTCTCCCTGCTAGACCCTGGTACCTGCTGAGGTTAAGGCAACATGGCAGACTTCAGGGTATAACTCAAGACACTCTGCCTCTTTTAAAATCATATTAATGTTTAACTTACTAGTTATGCCACTAAGAAAGAAAGTTCTGGGTGCATTTTATATAACTCCCCTTAGGCAGGCTCACCGTGAAGGCCTCCTGCACTCCTTCTTTTGAGCTCTGCATCTGAAAAAGTCACCCTGCCTTACTCTCTTTGTCATCTCTACCCAAAAGCAAGATATGATTGTCACTCTACCTCCCATTCACTTAGCTTTCTGTGTATGTATGATTCAGTCTCTCAAACTCCCCCTCAGCAGTGTAAGCAGAATAGAAATACATTCACAACATCAGTTATTCTACTAATCTCATTCCTATTTTGGATTCCGTGTTTCCTGGGCCTCTGTGTTTAGATTCTTTAGTGATACTCCTTCCAGGAGCTCACTAAGCGCTAGACAGTGGGCTAAGAACTTAACATTCATTTTCTCTTTTAATCCACACAATGCAATCCTATAGAATGAATCATTCTATTATCAATATTTAACAAATGAAGAAAACAAGGCTTTGAAAACCTTATGACTTTGCCCAAAGCCACAGAACTTGAAAGACTGAACTTAAACCCAGATCAATTTGAGTTCACTTTTATGTTCTTAATCAGTGTACTATTATGGTAGCAACAGCAAATGAAAATTCCTAGAAGGGGATTCTTGTTTAATTTTTTCAGGTCATAAAGTAATGGCAACTTAGTTATGTATGCTAAAAGTTACTTCAAGTACAAAGAAGCCTTGGCCTAGATTTAAATACACCAAAGAATGTAGCTCAGCAGAACTATTACAAGATACCTATAAGAATATGAATAAATGAGTAGAATGTAGTATTTTATAGCACTTTTGATAGCAATAATGAATAGAAGACATTTCATAGGGTTTGCTAAAAATTCTATTCTATTCTATTTTCACATGAATTCTATTTTCATGTGAAAGAAACAATATTAATGTTTAAATCATTACATTGAAAGTCCTATTTCTAAAACATTAAGTTGTTTGAAAGTTTAAATAATGAGTAAAATGTATTTAAGAATGAATTCATTGTTAATGTTAAGCCTGAAACATATGCTTACATGAAATAGTGTTAAATATTTTTAAGTTGGAGAACTAAAATTCATTCACACTGAGAGGTGGATATAAAAAATAAAGCATATAAAATATATACTTTTCTAAATAATGTTATGTCTAGTATAGTAAGCCAAGTAAGTGACATATTTACTGGATAATTCAGGGAAAAGAAAATGTTAACCTATATAGAATTACTGCACCCAGCAGAAACATGCTTTTTTTTATTCCTTACTTTTCCGTTCTTTTTCATGTAGAATGGGAAAACACAGAGGCCCACATGTGCTGTTATCTCAGGAATCAGAGATAGTTGTATTTCAGTCTAAGGGGCATATCTATCAGCTGAATGACCTGAGTTGTTTCAACGCTCTGAGCGCAGGCTTCCTCATTTGCCAAATAAGTGATGATGTAGCTACCTGTGTCAGGTAGAATTAACTTAGACTGCAAAAACAAAGAGCCAAATCAACAGGGAATAAACCATGTTGATGCAGAAATTCATCTCTTTTATAATTATCTAGAGATGTAGCCTAAGGCCACATATAGGCTCTGCTCTATCAGTCCTGGGGTGTGGATCCTGTTCTCATAATCCAGGATGGTGACATCCACATTTTAGGCAGCAAAGCAGAAGGAAGATAAAATTAAGACTTCCACATACATCATATTGACTTGAACTCAGTCTTGTGGCCGCAAGAAAGATGTAAGGGGCAGGGGTGGGAATGTATTCCTTATTCTGAGTGACTCTGTGCTCAGCTAATTTTAGTAGTTATACAGTGAGGTAGTATAGTATGTTGTGTCAGAGTACCACATCTGAAATTGCATTACCTGGGTTTATAACCTGAGTTTGTCACTTACTTCTTGTTTGATCTTGGGGAAAATAACAAAAATTCTGTGTCTTTGTCTCCTCATATGTAAAATTGGGAAGATATTAGCACCTACCTTATAAGCAGTTCTGAAGATTTCATGAATTATGTAAAGCACATTCCACATTTAATAAGTGCCAGTAAGTGTTAGAACTTAAGATATCATCTTAAGATTCCATTTTTGTATTTGCTGACTTTCATTGAGCTACTAATTAATGTAATTAGACACAGTGCATGTTTTTTGCCTTCCAAAGAACGACCAAATGTGTACAACAATATGTCCTTATATTGTATTTTGCTAAAGATTGCTGAAATTATCTTGAATTCCTTAATAAACCATGAATTGAACATTGGGAGCCACAAAAGTAGACCAGTGGCTCCCTAACAAGGTCCACAGATAAAATTTGTTATTTTTTAATTTAACCATAAAAATGTATTTTTTAATTTTGAAATTTTATTTTTATAATAACTTATAAAATAGTATATGGATAATCTAGATATTTTTATATAGTCAATAATAGAAAATGTTGACATTATGTTCACATTTATGATCACATTCATACCAAGATATAGTATAACTGGTAATGATTTTACAGCAGTTGAAATAAATAGCCAATAGTATACACACAACTAATTTAAAAATAAGAATAAAATATCTTATTTTATAGCACTCAAATCAATTAGAAGCTTTGAGATCTTGAGCAAGTTTTATATAATTTCTATATGCCACAGTTTCCTCCAAAATGAGGATAATAATAATGAATTTGTAAAGCAAATGAAATGAGTTACGTATATAGAAAGATTCATATATTATCTTTGTATTTACCAACTTGGATCACTCCATCAGTTATAGCATTAGTGACAATAATACAGATTTTTATTATTGATCCCTAGTGGAGAGTTTCATATGTTTTAAGACAAATCTTATTGTCATAGGAAGAAAACAGCCTTAAAATGTTACCAGAATTCACCTGATTGAAACAAGCATTCTAAGAGACTGTTCTCTTAGAGATGTTTAAGTATTAGATATCACTTCCTAAGACATAATTAATAGAAATAGCCTTCTGTGTGTTATTATGCTGAAGTTGTAATAGGAAAATACATTATGTGTATAACAGGACCAGATTCTGTGTTTTTTATATATTAAAGGAAGGGCAGGTTATTTAATATGTTGCTATCAATATGAAGTGTATTGCCTGATAGTTTTGCTTGTATTTCTAAAAGATTAAGAAAATTATGCTGTAGTAGCTTGGATTTTTTTGTCTAATCCCAATTATATATATATGTCCAAGTCTTAACTCCTCATATCTGTAAATGTGACCTTATTTGGAAATAGGTTCTTTGCAGATGTAATTAAATTTAAGGATCTTGAGACAAGATCATCCTAAATTTAGGGTGGGCTTTAAATCCAATGACTGAAATCCTAATAAGAGAAAGAAGAGAGGTATTTGAAGCACACAGATGCAAAGCAAAAAGCCATGTGAAGATAGAAGTGGAGACTGAAATGATTCACCTATAAATTAAGGAACTTCAAGGATAGCAGAAACCACCAGCAGTTAGGAGACAGGTGTTTGTGAACATTTTTATTGTATTTTTTTTACCCCTAAATGGAGACTACCTTTTAGTTTGAGAATAACTGGTATAGGCAGCACATACTACTAGAGAATGCAAAATGAGCCATCCTCCATGGCTAGAAAGATGGCTAGAAAGAATCTGGAGAATATCTCTTCTAAACTTGGAATTTTATAGATCAAGTCTGCATTTGAGTTTGGGCTGTGATTGATTTTCACTTTACTTACTTCCCCTTAATCTGCTGTGTTTTCTGGTTGTTAGCTTCAATGAGAAATTCTAAAAGTTTCTCCCTAGAGGTGCAAGAATCAGTTAAAATCATACCTTTGTTACCAAACCAAACTTGGAAATGCTTGCCGATGAGCAGTAAAGCTAATCTATTGATACAAGGTTGTGGTGAAGGAAAGTTCAGCATTTATTGCAGGATGCCAAGCAAGGAGTCCGGGTAGCTTCTGCTTAAAAGACCTGAACTCACTGAAGGTATATAGGGAAAGATTTTTAAAGACAGGATAAGAAAGACCTTGAGGGGATAGCAGAGCATCACCAGTAGTATCTAGTCCCTCCCAGGTGTGCTAATGCCATATGTTGTTTTTACCAGCTTGACTTTGTCTCACAGGAGGCTCTTTGTCATCATTCCTGGCTGGAAGTAAAACAGAGACAGTGTTATAGCTTCAGGTATTAAAACAAATAAAATATATTTAAGAAATTAAGACAAGGTGAGGGAGGGGTGTTGTAAATTATGTGATCAGCTCATGGACATTGTTTTGATTGACTGGTGATGAGGTAATTGGGAGTCAACAGCATCAACCTTCTGGTTCCAGTTCATCTGGGGTATACATGCTTGTGGGCAGCATACAGTTAACGTCTTCCACTTAGTGAGGATATAAGTATCTGCAAAACAGCTCAAAGAATATGGCTCAGAATATTACCTATAACCCTTGGGGAAGAACTAAAGGTCCTTGACTTTGTTAAATGTCTAAACTATTACTGTTTTGTCTTGCTTGACTATTTTCCTTTCTTTCTGCATTTTCTCACTTCTCTGATTAAATGTGCTCTTTGGAACTCAGGGAAGCCTAGAAGTCTGAGGTTTTTCTACAGACAGGAGGCAAGCAGAAGACATGGGGTGACAGGGCGGTGGAGGGTGGGAGGGCATCGGTTCCACGAAGGCCCCACAGGGGCCTGCTTGGTTACACCTTAATGATTACAGAAGTCATTCTCTCAAAGTACCTATAATAAACAAAAGCTGCATTTTGAAAGAAACAAACAGAATTTTTTGTCACTTCAGAGGTTGCCAAGATGCAGTACAAAAAGATCACAGATTCTTGCTTTTAGCCCAACAATACTTAGGAGTTTTGTCATGAAAAAGTTTTCTCTTTCAAAGTCTTTGTGCACATGTTTCTACAAGAAAAAGATTTAATAAGAGGTATTTTACAAGAGTTTTTCCTTTCAATGTCTGAACACACTTTTACTCCATGGGGTACTTCTCTAATGTTTTCATTTTTGTCTTCATTTTCTGTCTTGGTAATTGATCTGCAGGCTAGTGGCTCTTGGAACTGACGCATTTAGACAGCTTCAGGTGGTGGATGGGAGTTGCTAGGCAACCTCACCTGTAACAGCAAGGTTGCTGGGCCTTTTACCTGAAGGCCTTGTTTGGGGAGAATCTGAGGCAAAAACTGCTTCTAACTCTTGTTTCTTTAGGCCTCTAGAAAGAGAGATTTCAAATAAGGTACTTAAAAAGAATTATGAAATAGAAAAACTCAGTGTATCAATGTTTTGTTTTCAAGCTTTAGATGACATCTTTTAAAAAATTTTTGACAAATTTTAGTTATCAGATCAATGTTTTTTTAAGACCTTAAAAAAAATATGACCTGAAAGAATAGCACATCTATTTGTAGGTTCTTCTGGCTGAACTTTCTATTTATTTAAACCACTACTGCATAATCATTCACATAAAGTTATTACATTTAAACATCATTGTGGTTATGATCATTTTCTTTGAATCAAATCTTTCTTATAAGATCTTCAATCCTGAAGAAATGGCACAAAATAAATATTGAGAAATATTACAGGGCTGTTGCAGGTGATTCAATTTTATGGCTGTCTATAAGTTAGGTAAGTATTGATTATGATGCAGTTACAAAGAAAAGAGGAAGGCTGAAATATTGCCATTTGGTTTGGTTCTTGGAAGTTGTAAATTTCTATACCTAATTAGAAGCCAAATCTCTATTTGAAGACTTTAAAGTATGAGATAATTTCTCAGGGGTACAAGACAAGGGTACAATTTTCTGTCACTGTGATTTCCCTACTGCTCTGATGTTAACTCAGCACGAGAGGGAAGTGTTCATTGGCTCAGAATATGAAAGTGATTTGTTAAATGTGGTATGTTCTGTTGTAGCAGTTCTGTTCATTGGTTTGTTTCTGACCTGGAACCCAAGGAGCTGATGGATGAGCATTCATGATAGTAGTAGTGAAAGACCAGAAAGCGTACAAATATTATTCTTCCAGGGCTTTTCCCAGAATAATCTGAGTAGATGACAGACAAATGCAATTTGGTCCATTTGTGTAAGATGCACTTTTTTAAAAGTTTCCTCATGTTCATTTTTATCCTTAGTTAAACATACATCTGTATCATTTTTATTGGGTAGGTATTTGCAAGTAGCCTTGCAAATCTAGGCCATTTTTTTTTATAATGGAAAGAAAATATGCTGACTTATGAGGAAAATTTTCCTTGAGGAAAGTACAAAATGACTTAGGTAATTAGGAAAAATAGTTAAATTGCCTTTTTTTAACCTAAATATGTTGGCTTTTAGTAAAAGAGATCTAGTCAGTGAATCTGTCTATATAACCAAGGCAGGTAGAATGAGTGTGGAATGATCTACTTAAGTGACACCAGCTTTTCTTTCCAGCCTTACTGTCCATCCTTATTGTCCTGGTTTCTTAAGTAAACCCTCTGGAAATGGTCAATGATAAATGTAGGAATCACGATTTCTTTAAGCACAATGAGTTGTACTTCATTTGATACTACTGTGGGGCATGTTTTACCACTTAGGAACTATTTTATTTTCATTCACCGTATGTAGGCAGCTCAATTTGTTATTTCAGTGAGCTCTTTCATAAAACTGACATGGATTTAAATCAGTAGAGCAGAAACTGCTGTGAAGCATACATGCAAATACGTTGATATATACACAAATAAAACCACATTACTAAAGAAAACACATAAAAACCTGCTTAATATCAGTTTTAGACTTCATATTGTAGAGAAAAAGGCTAGGTTGTATCAAACATTTATTTATACTTAGAGGTTTAAGACTGCTGTTGTTGACAATGGCTGTTAGCAGGGAAGGAATTGCTCTAAAAATTAAGTGTCATTTTTCTCTTAAGCATTAAGAAAGGTGTAGAACACACAATGGGGAAAGGAGATATATTATATAACAAAGCAGTGAAGAAATTTTGTTAGAAAACTATGGTTCTACACTGTTGTTCTTACTCTTTGGTTATTTTTCTTATGTGTCTTGGTTGGAGTCCCCAGAAAAAGCCCCACTTCTGTGCAACCTGAATGATCCAAACAAATACCAACCATTGACAGGATTTTGATCATAAGATTGTGCTCCAAATTTGCTAAAGTTTCTAATTATAAGCAAAATGATGCAACATTTTATAGTTCAGTGTTCAAATTTAGTTTTATATTAAGCATCCTATAGATGTTTAGTGATATAATTTGAAAAGAATAGAGAATCATTTCTGTGTGGGAAGCTATTCCCATAAATGTCTGGTCACCATTGACAGAAGCTAGTTAGGAAGCTTATTTCAGGAGTATGAGAGATCTTGGAGCAGAGTGGTAGGGATAGGTATGGAGAGAAAATGTGTTTGTTAAAGATTTAGGTTCTTTAAATATTTAGAGCTTAATGATACATTGGATAGGGGGATGAGGAAAAAGGAGTCATTAAGGAGGTCTCTGGGTTATGTGTCTTTGACTTTTTAAACAAAGTATTTCTTGTGAACACACATATGTCTGATATTAGTCCTGTCTTCTTAATTATATTTTCTCCTTATCGTCTTTTCTCCCTCTGTTTGTTTTATTCTCTACCAATTTTTAGTTTAATTATAATTGTTTCTTTGTTTTCAAATTTATAATTCTATTCCCATTTTCATTTTATGGATGATTAACTTTTTTTTTTTTTTAACAAGCACATTTCCAGAAGTCTTTCTTTTATCACTTCTTTTTCTGAACAAAGATAAGTCTTTTAGCTTAATTGTACTTACCCACCTCCCTTACTAACATTCCAAATTTTGTTATAATAATCTAGAGGGGTTTTACTTTTTAGATTTAAATTAGAAAATTTTCTTTTTCTTTCTTTTCAAAATATATCCTTAAAAATTTAGTGAATCTTTATAGGTTATTAAAACAGTTTACCCTAATTCTATGTTTTGTCTACACTGTCCAAATTTTTAAGCATATAAAGTTGTACTTTCCTTGTTCTTTTTTAGGGGGAGTGGGATGAGGTGGGGAGGATTCTCTTTTTTTCTTTAGTTTTGAATTAATTTTTTGTTTTTGACTTACAATGTTGTATTAGTTTCTGGAGTGTAGTAGAGTGATTTATATATATATAATATATATATATATTCTCATTCATTACAGGTTAATACAAGCCATTGAATATAGTTCTCTGTGCTATACAGTAGGGTTTGTTGTTTGTATCAGCTAATCCCAAACTTCCCTTCCCCTTTCCCCCCCCCCCCGGTAACCATAGGTTTGTTTTCTATGTCTTTAAGTATCTTTCTGAGGATTCTTTATTCTGATTTATTTGACTAGTTTTCTTCCTTAAGTACTGTCTCTCTTCTCTCTCTTTTTTTCCCCTATAAATGGCAAGATCTTTTAAGGCAGAATGTTTGACACATTCAGGGTAGTGTTAAATGTGACAAGCCCGACAATTGGCAAATACCAAATACTCAAAACTTGGTTTAATAAAGGAATGAAATAAAGAGATGTTTTTGAGTTCTTATAAATTGAAAGATAAATGTGATGTTCACAGTATTTTTCTTTCAAATGTATCTAAATATGTTTTTTATTTTTATTTTTTATTGTTTTCATCTTACAGTAGGTAATCTGATGGGAGATGAATTAATTTATCTTTGAAAATATATGGGTCTAAACTATTAATGCTTGCCAAGCTGTCTATTAATCCTAAATTTTTTAATCCTAATTCTTTCAATCATAAAATACATTTCAATACATAGAAATATTTTATAAAGTGTGACTATAACTTGATAAACATTTTTTTAACTTTAAAAATTAAGTCTTCCTTCAGGTCAGGAAAATTATCTTTTAATTTCACTTTGGGTAATTATTTCAGATAGATTTTGAACCTCTCTCCATAGCCATAGAATCAGAATATGTGATGTGTAGCCAAAGAATCTTTTTTTTTTCTGTTAACTAGCCACAAATTTATTTTGCTGTTCCACAAGGTTTAAGAATCACTGTTGTAGGTAATATCAAGATAAATAAATAATAATTTCTACATTTAAAAGAGCTTGGATCAAACCAGGTGGGATATAAATTGTGAACATAATAACTGGGAGTGAACCAGTTAGGGTAAAGATGTATCACATGCGATTTTGAGATTTTGCTGAATGTTGAACTATTTCCATTTTTGTTTCCAAATTTTTAGACTGGTATTATTTTAGTGCTTTCCACTCTGAAATTCCATTTCAGAGCCTTTCTTTGAAATCTTAGAGGGCAGACTGGACAGGGAACCTCATATACTCATATATATTTGTGTGTAAATATTGTTACACATATAAATATCTTCTAAAATATGGATCAAATTGATTAAGATGTATACACACAAAAAAAGAGGCTACTCTTTTTATCTCTGTTTTTTTCCTCTCTGTCTGTCTATCTGTGTGATGCTTTGTGTTCACATAAAATTTAGGCATGTTGTGTACATGAGGTTTTAACTCTTCAGCTTCATGATAAGCCTGCCATTACAGGGGCTGCCTTCTGATCTCCCTGAGACCATTCAGGATACCAAAGGGGATGGTGGTCCTTACTAGACAGTTATATACCCTGTAGCTTCTCTTAAAAAATAAATAAAAGTGAATTAATATTGAGTTGTACTTTACCCTTGAACAATGTGGACGTTAGATGTGCTGGCCCTCCCATCCTTGGTTCAGCATCCTAGGCGTCAGCCAACCTTGAGTGGATCGAGTGGTTCTGCAGTATGCATTTATCGAAAAAAAAAAAAAATCCCTGCATTTAAAATGGGCCCATGAGGCTCAAACCCATGTTGTTGAAGGGTCAACTGTTATTGTAGGTGGTATAAATGCTTTTCATAAATTTAGCTATGAAATTAACTAATTTACAGTGTTTTCTTATATTTATCTTTTAAGTCAAAAGTATACATGTTTAATGTTTTTAAAATATTGAACCAAAGTGCTTAGTTTGAAAATAGAGCCATTGATTGCATTCCCCTGGGTCTAAATTTGAAAAATTTGATGTTGGAAAGTAATTCAGTTTTTCTCAAAGAAATTTACTCAATTTTGATAAAAAAAATCTTCCCAGGGAAATTGGATCAGAAATTCTTTAGGATATGATGAATTTTTAAAATAATGACATTTGAAATTTTGTGGGGTTTTTTTGCTTTTTTGCTTTTGTTGATATATCTTAAGATCCTATCATGTTTTTTGCAGGTAGCTTTGTTGTTATAATCATCTCCCCCTAATCCATACTTTTTTTGTCCCCTTCGTCTGTGTTAAGTAACTAAAATATTTAATGAATCTTTGTGGATCCAGGCTTTACCTTAACCAACCTATACTGTTATTGCAACCTGGTGTGCTTCTGACTCTCACCTATCACACTAATGAAAAATATGTTTGTTCTCCTTTCTCTCCTCTCAAACATATTATAGCAGGCTTCAGTTGCAGTTTTGATTGTGTCACAGTACAGGCCATGGAGAGTTTAAATAAAGTGATTGATCTGAAAGTGGGGCCATATCTGTTAACTTCTCACATGGGATGTTAATCTTCAAAGACGAAAATTCATAGGGATGGATATATATATATATATATATATATATATATATAGTATCCTGAGATACAATAGAGTGTTAAAAATTGAATGCAGCAATTTATCTAAAAGAAGCAGCTGGGAGTAAAGGGATATTTATGAAAGTTTGGTATGTTTGTAGTAAATGTTCAGTAACTACAGTAAAATTCTTAGAAACATGCATCGAGTTATGTAACTTGAAAATGTATCCTGGGTAAAAATCACCTCGTGTTATTCATCCTATGCTTTCAAAATGTTAATTAGGATTAATTCAAATATTATTTACATTCATAAAACCCTAGTGAAAAATGGTACTACTGATAATAGTATTTCTTTTTTAATCATAATTTTCTGAAGAAAGCTGTAAGATTCCACACTTATGTACATCCTTGTGGGACCAGGACAACTTTTAATTTTGTATTGTCTTTTTAATTTTTTAGCATTTTGTTTCTATATCAGATTGTTATCAATTTTTGTTTCCTAAAATAGAGTTTTTCCTTTAATTATATGCCAAAGTGCAGTAGGGGTAGGGGTCTATCAGATTTAAATATCTATCTAAACACATTTTTTTTCTAGAAATAGTAAAATCAGTAGGTTAATTGGCATGTTTAATATGCTTAATAAATGTGAATAACTACCCAGTTATGATATTTATCACTCAAATTTGATTGTTATGGTTACAATTATAATTATTTTCAATATCCACAAAAATCTTTGCAAAAAATGTAAAGAGTTAAAACATTGATAACATGTAAATTGGGTCCTATTACTCCATTTCTCTTGGAGATAAAGAGCTATTTTGTATTTCTTGGCTATTTGAATAGAAAGTGCTTTCAGCGTTCTCTCTTAATTCTATTTTGTGTTTCAATTTCCGCATATTTGTAGAAATGAGAATTTCACTACTCAAAAATGGTAATGCATTTTGAAGAAAGAAACATAACTACCTTTAATAGCAAAGTCTTCTAGATTTCATATCCAGCACGTAGTTTCTGAAGTTTCCTGAAAATGACATGTACTTGTGCTGTAAGGTAAGTAGCATTGCCCTGCAAGGGAGTATTATGGTCAGGTTAGGGGTTCCTTTGGCTTTGTTGGGGAGACATTAACCATTGTCATGTGGCATCCACTACACAATGTTGCTAAATGAGAAGGATATTGACTTCAAAACTGATGCCTGCTGGTCTGAACATTAATCCTTCTGATAATTATATTGACATTCATATTTGGAACCACTTGTGTTTTCTATATTTATGACATATCAATACTATGCCAGGTCATCAGGTCTCTTAGATTGACAGTGGCCTTTTCCTTTGAAATGCCCCCAAGACCCCTGCATTGCCTCACACACCCATTAGCTGGACTGCTAATCCCTCTCAAGAATTTTGGAACATTCCCTGGAGATCCAAAGTGATTTTCTGGTGTTCCACCTAATCTATGTCCTAAAGCAGATCACCCTAAATATGCTCAGAGTTAGTGAAAATGCACCTCATCATCTTCACGTAATATCATAATGGACAAATCTAAACATTTGTCCATTATTTGATTTGATTATATACAAAGGATTTATATCTGTAATGTGATACTTGCAGCTCAATGTTTTCTGATTGCAGATATAAATATGTCTCCCTTCCGTCATTGCAATAATACCATCATTGCACCTAGTTATGCAAGTTTCCATAATATCTTATTTACTGAAGTATTAATTTATTATTTAGGAGTTTCATCTGCATATTTCTACTAAACAAATACATGTATTTCAAATATTTTTCTTCAAAAATTCTATCTAGTACCATTAACTATGCATAGGGACTAACATCTGTAAATTCACCTATATGCAATAGATGTTTCTTAAGTCTGATAATCATCTGGGTTTGCATTGTTTTAATGTCATTTGTCATGTCACCTCATAAGAATTTGTTTCAATAGTAAATGTTTTATTTCTTTGCTGAACTGGTGTGAAACATAGCATTGAAAATTGGAAGTCAGCTGGGGAAATTAGCAATTTTGAAAGTATGTGAGGCATTTTGAATTTAGCTATTGATTGCAGTATTTTCTAAATAGCTTATTGATTGTGATCTGAAAAAGTAGTAACTGATTTCAAAGAAGCATAGTGTTTCTTAATTTGTACTTACCCCCCAAAAAGCCAAAATGAGTTCAACATTTTTTTTTTTTTTTTTGGTCAGGTGCTGGTGGTATGGTTAGCACTAATGCATTATTTCTTAACTTTTTCAGGCACATAAAACCCTTAGGCTATGGAAGAGAAACTTACTGAGGAACTTCTATTAAGTTCAAGATAATCCTCATATATAATAGCCATTATCCTGGTATGCAATATAGGAAATATTTTATATTAATTTCATTTAATTCAATAACTATTTTTTAAAATACTAGAAATTTTATGCTTATGTAAAATAGACATATTTTGAAAAAATAATTTTCTGGAGATGTAAAGGCCCCTTTTATGAATTATTAGATTAAATTATTTGCAATTAGTATTTTTATAAATATACATTATTTGGTATTTTGGAAAACAAGTGGTAATTCATAACATATTTTCATCATGAGCAAGAATTTGATTAATTGTTGACATCAAAAGCCAAAAATCAGTCATTCAGGAATACTATAACCAGTTATACACTACATGGAAACATCTAATGCCAAATACTATTAATACTATTGCTAGAGCTATGTCACTCATATACTCTTTACAAAGATACTGTGAAAAATTTAGAGTGATTTAAACACAGATAAGCACTAGACTTTTTACACATGCAAGAAAAATAAACAACTTTACTTTGCTACCTAACATATCTAAAATAACAATCACACTTTCTTGGTATTTCAAGGAAAAAGTCAAGTTCAGGGCTGTGTGATCCCAAGAGAGAACATTCTGACTGCTGGGGCTATATATTCAACCTTTTATGCCCAGATTAAATAAAATTATTAAATATAGGCATTTATAGAGTGAGCCATAGAAATATTATTACAATTGTTATGAAATGTTGAGTGGTTGTTAAAATGATTTTTAATGTTTTATTACCATAAAAATTGACCAACACTAACATTTCATGGCACACTATCCCATTTGTGGCTCACCTGAAGGCCATATCATACTCATTTTGGAAGCTTTGTATTATGTATAATTTTACATATATAAAAATTAATTTGAAAGAAAAAAGGTGAATCTTTGCAAGTAAGCCATTTTAAATATTGTATAGGGATTTTTAAGTATAGTACACAAATATACTCAGTGGACTGTTCCCTACCACTGTTGACTGGAGTTTAAGAAATACTTGTTTTGAATGGTAAAGTGCTTATCATATCAAACATGAAAGTAACAAAAGAATATAAAATATCTTAGAAATGTGTTAATTATAACATTACCAAAATTCTAATGGTTATCCTGTTTTTATATTGACAAGGTATTTCCATAAAAATTAACATATTTGAGCCCAAGAAAATCTTGTGAGGCAGTTATTACATGGAAGAGGAAGCTTAGCCCCAGTATACTTCAAATAATGTTGTTAAAATCACGTAGCTCGTAAGATTAGAAAATACTCAGAAATTTGCCTGAGTTACACGTAACTCAAGTTTGTTCAGTGTAGCTTGATGATTGAGATAAATTCCTGATGAGTAAGCTTAAATAGCACCAACTAATAACTATAGAGTATGCTAAGTGTGGTGCTTGATAATCTTCAATACAGCAGTGACAAACAGAGGCATTTGGGTTTAGTTTGGACAATACGTTTTCTAAGAGAGAATAATAAACAATAATAAATGGATGTCACCTTCATCCACTAGGTTTCACAATTTGGGAATGTTGCATTGGTTATTTCCCTCTCCCCAAAATGAGTCTAGGTAATACTTAACCATTTTGTTAATACTCTAATTGACAGTACTGAAGGGATAATAAATCAGTATTGTGCCTGTATATGTTTGGATATGTATATATGTGTCTGACATACTTTAAATCTGTATTTTATAAAATGATGTTAAAGTGCTAAGAAACTTCGTTCTCACTGGGTTTAGACAACCTACAAAACACTCTCAGGCACTGTACAGCAAAAAATGTGAAGCTTAGGGTCAGTGTTCTGTTGCAATTCTTTCTGTTACCCTTGATTACATACTTCATTTTTTTTCTTTTATATTAATTGATTAATAAACTTTGTCTTCCTCGCTAAACCAATGCATCCTCCATCAGAAAATCCATTCTGTTTCTTTCTGAGTACTACCATATTTCCTGCTTTATCGTTTCAAAACCATTTACTGACTGGCTTTCCCATATTGCCTTCTTCATCCAAGAGGGGAAAACTGTCATCCTTGCCTCAACACAATGAATTACTTTCCGTCAATTTACAGAATCATAACTTTCTGGTAACTTCCTGAATCACTCTTCACCAGTAGTAACAGTCACAAAACACACTCTGCTCACTCCTTCATGACTACTTGTAGGTGTGTGTCATGGACTTTGGAATTTTGGCAGTTTAAATGCACACACAAAAAATTTAATTCACAAAAAATGATATTTAGTACATGATGTTTAAATGTAAAAAACTCATGACTAGTTTTTAATAGAAACAAAGCATAATTCTAATATTAAAATATTTTGCATTAGTTTTTTATTTGAAATAATAGTTACATCCACAATTAAAACTAAAATGTAGTTTTTATTACCCTTTTTTACTTATTAATAGTTATGTATTTTTTATACCTCCATTTCTTTTTATATTTGTTTGTTATCCTGCTGACAGCTAACCATAATTTGAATACAGTACTCCAGGAGTAACACTAGAACACAAGCTTTTTATAAAGATTATATTATCTTTTAAATTTGGATTCAAATGGAATAATGTTTCTGAAAATGGGCAACACTTTTTCATTTTTACTGAAGAAGCATCATTATGTGATCCTGAAGTCATTCTAACAAATAGAACTGCTGCAGCATTCCAAAAGAAATACAAAAATTAATGGAGATTTATCTAAAAGCTTTTCAAAAGCAATTTTGAAGATGTAGGCATACGATTTTTATTGACAATTCTTTTTTCAGAAATGTTATAGCAATTATTTGTTCTGCGCACAGATGGCCAATTATTCATAGGACCTGGTAAGCAACAGATTGTGTGATGTGAAAAATAAAGGTGAAAAGTAGGTATCGAAGTGTCCAGGTCAGTATATTCTAGATACTACTGACAGATAGCAGGACTCAGAGGGAAACGCAGAAAAAATACAAGAAAAAGCCTCGTTCTGAATAGGATAGGTTTAATGGAAGGAGGAGTAGGCATACAATGGAAGTATTTGCTTTAATAGACTAAATGTAATGACCCTGATTGGTTGTTTCCATTTAAGGACCCAGGGAAAGCAAAGCAGTTCACTGTTTTTACCTTGTTAAGTATTAGGTCTGAGGCATCCTACAAGCAGTGACAAACATTGCAGGACCTGTTTAAGGGACTTAGACATTTGCTATGGCATTTCTGGAGGTGTATAGGTTAAGTGAGCATGGGACTAACAACTTTTCACCTCAACCTTTCTGATGCAAAATCCTTTTCTGTTACAGAACGATTACAAAAGCCTGCTAGTCATAGTCCTCTTGAGTGGGCAGAAAACCTGTTGTGTAGTTACTGTAGTTATTCTCAGGTCACAAAGAACATCCCCAAAGGGCAATCTTGAATCCCAGACTTCGGCCACTGTGACATCTGAGGGATGACATTTGAGATCTTTCACTAACAAGGAAGCAACTCAGTGACCTCTTCTTCCTTCCAGTCTACACCCTACTTTTCTGTAAGTCAGTGTTACACTACTGACGTTTGGAGCTGCTGAGAAGGAAGAAGTATGCCAAGTCATGGTACTCAGTAACAATTAGCAATTAGGAATCATCATTCCCTTCTTTTTATTTAAACTTTTCTTTCTTCCTTTCTCTTCTTTCTTTTTTTGTTTTAACCTTAATTACTTTTTTTTCTTTTTAACTTTACAAGCGATACACATTCATTGCAGACAACTAGAAATACATAAAAGCATAAAGTAAAACTTAGCGATCCATAATTTCCACCCCAGAAATAACCATCATTAGCATTTTGATGCATTTCCTGGAAGTGTCTACATATTTTTTTTTAATTAAAGTATAATTGATTTATGACACTATGTTATTTTCAGGGGCAGAGCATAGTGATGCAATATTTCTGAAATACTCACCATAATATGTCTGGTTACTATCTGCCATGATACAAAGATATTACAGTGTACTTAACTGTTTTTCCCATGCTGAACATTATCCCCATGAGTCATTTATTTTGTAACTGGATATTTGTATCTCCTAATCTTCCTCACCCATTTCACTCATCTCCCATCCCCTTCCCCTCTGGTAGCCACCTGGTTGTATTCTGTAGCTATTAATCTGTTATGTTTTGTTATGCTTGTTCATTTGTTTTATTTTTAGATTCTACATATCATGTCTTTTTCTCCCGGACTTATTTTACTCAGCATACTGCCCTCTAGGTACAACCATGTTGTCAAAAATGGCAAGGTTCCATTCTTCTTTTATGGTGGAGCATTACTCCATTATAGACATAAACCACATCTTCTTTATCCATTCAACACTGTTGGTAGGAATGTAAATTGGTGCAGCCACAATGGAAAACAATATGGAGGTTCCTCAAAAAATTTATAAATAGAACTCCCATACCATCCAGTAATTCCACTTCTGGGTATTTTTCTGAAGAAAACAAAAAGACTAATACAAAAAGATAAATGCACCCCTGTGTTCATTGCAGCATTTACAATAGCCAAATATAGAAGCAACCTGTCCATCCGTAAAAGAATAGATAAAGAAGATCTGGTATACACCATACCCTTTTTTAGAATTTATTCTTAGTCCTCTACAGTGGGTACTGGCCAGGATCAGTGCGTGGCCAGTGACACACACACAAAATAGAACATGGATGCTTATAACTTTGGCACATCTAGGAAATTTCTTCTACTATAATGCAAGCATTTTATTGTGGCATTTGTTATCTTGTTCATTTCTAGTGTTTCTCTTGTTCTTAGAACAATGACACATAATATGTGTCAAGAAGAATTTGTTTAAAAAGAGATCATAGGTAGACCCTTATGTACTTAATACGGCTTTATCACCCAGTGATAAGGCAATGACCATGTTCTTTCTTCACTCCTCTTATCCCACAGTCCCTTATTCTGTGAGCAATTTATTGACCCTAAACTCAGGAACTTACTCCATGAAAACTGGGAAGGAGCTCAGAAGTAAAATTCACTTGAATCTTATCTTTACGTTGCTAGTCAAGTGTTAAGCTGAAGTGAAAGCACCCCCACCATCTTTGAACACAGGCCAGCCATGTCTGTCTGTTCATCCTTCCTTCTCGTCTCCTTCTCCTGCTCTTAGATAGGCAAAAGCATCCACAGTTCCTTTCATTAGTCATCTCCAGTGATGATGTTGACCATTTACTTGCTGAGAGCAGGAACTATCATTGCATCACCAGTGCTCAAAATAGTGCCCAACACAGAGATGGTGCTCACAAATATTTGTTGAGCAAATAATCAAAGGCATATTGTGTATACCTAAGAATTGTTACTAGTAACAACTGGCAAATATGGCCAGCATTGGTTAAAAACCCACTGTTTTGTACCAGATGTGTGTACCAGATGCCAAACCTAATATATTAAAATGTAAGACATGATGGAAATCCCCTAGGACGATATGAGGGGAAACCAGATGTAGTTAAGACAATTAGGTAAGTGAAAATATAAGCCTCTCTACGTGAACACTTCAAAATGTGGGACACAGAGAAAAATTAAATTCGATATTGGGCTAGATAGGACAGGGGCCCCTAATTTGGAAAGAAATAATTTGACCACTGCTTGAGAGAGTGTGAATTTATAAATTTGCACACAAGGGAAGAGGAAAAGCATTGTCTTTGTCATGCTTTCTCTAGTTCACTATGTGCCAGGCACACTTGGCTTTTTCGGGTTATTCAAATGACCAGTTTTTTTTTTTTTTCTTCATCTGAGGGCCTTGGCGTGCAATTTTCTTTGCTGAGTATGCAGTTTGCTCCCTCCTTTCTCCTTTGATTCACACCAGTTTCTTTCCATCTCTCAGCTGAAATTATATTTCTGTATAAAAAACTTGCTTCTCTCTCCTCTCCCGCTCACGCTAGACAATCATTGCCTTCCCTCTGATTAGGCCAGCTTGTCCTACAATATAATTTCATAGCATTTCATAAATATTTTGTGACACGTTTACCACGACTGTAGTTAAATAAAACAATTAATTTTAATTTGCTGTTTATTGTCTTAATTGTTTTACCACTGGACTGTTAGCTCTATGCTTGAAGAGGTTTTATCTTCCACATCAGCATCTAACACAATCATTTTGACAGAGGACACTCATTAAATTCTTACTAAATTACTAAAGGAGCATGAGCTTTCTAAAGTGTAGATCCAAAGATGACAGGATCGAAAAAAAAACATTGATTGAGTTGAGTCCAATAACCTCTAGGATAAATTTGACAGTCAACTGTGGAAAATCTTGAGCCCTCTAGACTCATGGACAGTTACAGTTTTTAAAAGTTAAAAATTCAAGAAGCCAAAGAATTTGTCCCTCTAACAACTTGTGAAAAGGGATTGTTGCTGCTGCTGTTGTTTTAAGAGATGCTCAACCAACTCAGCAACACTTCATTTTGAATGTTGAGCAAAGGTTTCTGCCTGCTGATTTCTCCGTGTTCCAACTGGGCCCTGAACATAATCAAGCTTTAGGAGATTCAGTCCGTCCCCACGTTCTGTCTCTTCAATCCTTGTGACTGAACAAATGCGATTTGCTCTAGCCAAAGTCATGTTTCTTTGTCTATTGTACTCTGGTTCTGTCTTTGATTGTTGAGTTCCACCTAACACCTCTCAGCTCTCCCTCTATAGCCCTCAGCACATGTTAACATTTTCAGTAGTCCTGTCTACATTTTCTCCTCTTATCACAGTGTAATCTCTACGTGCTTGCGTTCACTGCAACTGCATCTTTTCAGGGGCACCACTTCCCTTGTGTCCCTTTTAAATGAAAGCACTTTCTTCCCTCTTATCCCACAGGTTCAGGGATCTAGAGAAATTATTTGCAACTTTAGGCTTTTTATCACTAATTTCAAGATACTCATTTTCCACTTGCTTAAAACAAACAAACCATAACAAACAAACAGAACTCTTCTGAATTTCTTAAATCTCATTTTACTTCTATGGGCTTGATCCCTCTTGGTCATAGTCATCAACAAAGCTTCTGTTGCCCATTTCCACTGACTAACAGTTTTGATAATTAAGTTCTAGATGTCCTACACCCCAGTGTCTGTCATCATCAGGATGATGCATTGTCCATGCAGCTGATCCGCAGAATCGTTGAGCTTCAATGGTTCGTATTGTATTCAAACCAACAAACTTGATCTAGTTCCTCTTCAGCTCTTTCCACACTCCTTTCCTGTTTCTTTTTTTTTTTTTTTTCTTTTTGTCATTTCAGTATCCATTTTCCATTGCTATACACTGGAACGTTTCAACTATCATGTTGTGGCACAATATTAATATTACAATGATGATAATTTTACAAATCAAATTGAAACTGAATCTAGAATAAAAATCTTAAATTCAGCCATCTTTGCTTTGATGTTTATTGGTAGGCTTCAAAGCAGCATGGCTTTGAGGGACCAAGTAACTATTTATACCATTGTCTTGTCTTCTTTAAGCTGAGGCCCTTAAGCATCCTCCCTGTGCCGTAATTGGACAAATGCTAATTTAGACCAGATGTGTGTTTGAATAACAGAGCTGAGGAGTCTCTGAGGAAGAGAACTCCAGTGCAACAGGACAAACAGATTCACTTTACCAGAAATAATACTGATTTCCCTGATTTCTTACAGAGCCATGCCTAGAAAGTTGCTTTGCATTTCCACATCAGAAATATCTAAAGGGTCCAGTCAAGAGATTACTGAAATCAAAGGAATGTGTTTCCAGGAGAAGTCTTCACATCTAGTGAGACAGAATATTGCAAGTACAAATATCAGTTTATTCTGCTTTACCCAACAAATTTTTAAAAATTAAAGAAATTGAGAAAAACAAAGATGAACAGAGGAAGTGAAAGGAAAGAAAAAGCATTAGATCATCCTCAAGTTTAGGAATTCCCTCTCCTCCCATCAACAATTTATTAAGGCAAGTCAAATGAGGAGTAAGTGTCAGTCCAGCCTCATTCCCACATGTCCTATATTTCAGACCAGTTACAGAACAGAAGTATCTGTGTTGATGGAACTGTTATATAATCTGTGGGGCCAATATAATAGACCCTAGCCACATGTGTTACCTAGTGTGACTGAAGAACTGAATTTTACATTTTGCTTAAGTTTAATTTATTTGAATTTAAATTTATATAGCTGCATGTGGTAAGTGGCTACAATATTGGAAAACATCGCTGGAAACATTTTTTCAGGTTTCAGTGCTTTTCTACTCCCACACTACTGACTGCTCTCCTGGAAAATCATGGACTTCTTCCTCTTATTACCTCTTCTTCACAATATGAACTTTGCATCATTTACTTTTTTATCTCCAGTGATTGACATAAAGTCTTGAATGTATTAAGTGCTTGAAAATGCTTATGAAATAAGTAATTGGTGAATAGACAAACTAAAAATTACAACTATTCCAATTCTTAAAAATATTTTATTCCATTCAAAAGTGTCATTAAGAACATTGCATGATTTTAAAAAATGATTTTCTATTTTTTATTTTTAATTGAAGTATGTATAGTTGATGCATAATGTTATTTAAATGTACAATATGGTAATTCACAATTTTTGCAAGTTATACTCCATTTATATAGTTACTGCTTTTTAAAAAAAGAATATTGGATGATCTTGTTAAGGCTGTAAGAATCCTATTACCTGCCCCCCCCCAAAAACACACACACACACACACACGCACACACACACATAATTTTGTCATGTAGCTACTTGTTTTAAAGATTAAATTGTATTCTAAAAATTTTATTAAGATATCCTATATCTAATAAAAACAAACAGATATTGAAATAATAGATGCAGTTTGTGGGGTAAAAAGAAATGAAAGTAGATTACAAGGGATATAAAAATTCTTACTCATTTAGGTGGGGGAGTTTCACTTATTTATTCATTCTCTGAAGTAATCTTCTGTCGATCATAGGTGCACAGAATTAAATAAATCATAATCTACAGTTCACGATCATCTTTGAGTTATGTAGTGATTCCACCCCTAGAAAATTATTCTAAGGAAATAATCAAAGAAAGCCAAAAATCATATCCTCAATGGTACTTATTTTAGAGCTACTTACCTAATAAATTTTTGTAAGCAACATTTAAAGAATTATAAAATAAATTATTATATCACCATGTGAAAGTTCAATGAGTCATTGTATTTATAAACATAATGCTAACAAAATATAATATATATAAGAAAATAAAGCAAATATAAGTTGAACCATTGATAAAATTACATCTTTTAAAAATGTATTTCTATTTCTTGATGAAAGCCTAAAAGACAATATGTTGGGGGGAAAAAAGCATTATTATTTTGATTATACATTTTGGAGAGTGAGTTATTTTTGTGTATTTGGTATGTTAGTAAAATATTTTATAGTATATAGTAATTTAAGGGAAGATAATCTGTTGGTAAATAAAAAGGGATGTAAAATCAAATTTGAATCAGAAACTGATCCATGTAGATAATATGAACTTTAATACAAAAAATTAAAAGTATTAGATTACAGTCTATCAGCTGATTTTTCAGTGAGGTGTTTTTCTTCCATTTAGCATAGGATTCTTTACAAAATTAATTCGAATATAAGCTCTTGAGTCATTTTAAAAAATAGTGTCGTTTTAAATGTGTTTTATTGAAACTTAAAATGATACAATCAGACAACAGATATTGATGAAATAAGCCTTATACCTGTGATAGTCAATAGAAATGTTCGCCAACTATTTCCAGTGATCTCCCTTTGGAGACATGATAGCAATATCCTTCCTCATCCCCCTTTAAAGTCAGTCATGACCACGTTACTTGCAGTGGCCAATAACATATTGATGGAATTGATATATGTCCTAGGAAGAAACTTTATGAGCCAGATTGTGATTCATTATGTTTTTCTCTTATATTGAGGTGGTTTTGGAAACACAAAAAAGGGTGCTTTAAGTGTCCTTAAGTGACTATGATGAGCCTCAACATACTGCCAACGCTTGACACACTAGTAGCATGGGCGTGACACAAATATTTCCCTTGTTAAGAATCTAGTAATTCGGTTTTGTGATCAGGAATTTCCTGACAAAAACAGTAAGTTTTGCTACATTAGTGAAAATGCATTATTTATTTCATAATAAAGAAAAGAATCACCACAACTAAAAGAACATAGCAAACCATGAATCAGTATTCTCACTCATATAAAATATTTTACAGTAATCATTGTCACCTTAGCTCACCACAGAAAAGAAATAGTGGAGGAGCACAAGGACTACATAGGATGGGAAGGAACACAAGGACTCTGTAATGTTTCCGTAGCAGTATCTGGACCATAGTGAACATCTAATAAATACTAGTTAATGGTCTCTCTTATCTACTGCTGATGGCATCTAGGAATCACTTTTGTGTTATTTTGTTTGTTTTTTAACCTGAAGTCCTAATCTGGCATACAATACAGTTTCATAAAGCAAGTGAGATATGGAAAACCAGGAATTAAGCTTTTAAGGGCAGAATTCATTAAGAATACTTTAGCATAATAATTTAAGTTCTTATGCAAGAACAGTCAATGAAGACGAGAAAGGGGTAAACAAGCATAGATGAAGCTATAATAAATAGATTTCCAATTATTTTATTAGCATCATCAACTCCCTAATACAGAAAGTATGCTTCTAGGATGTAATTCCATTTATGGATAATATTCATAATTTAATATAATTGATAAGAGAAATCTCAGCAATAAAAATCAGAAAGTTTAATGAAAAGCAAGCCTGTATAAAAGAACATTTATGGTCAATAGGCACAGAATTAGACATTTCATTTAAGAAATTAAGGGCAACAAACTGTGCTAAAGGGAAAAAGGCTTTCAGGTGATATAGGAAATATAAATGTACTTTTGATTCTTGAACACAATCTTAATGTATTGCAGTATCTCAGCACATGAGAAAATTCCAAGAGGAGATAATTTCTAGTGCGACAGAGCTGAATTTTACTTCTGAGAGGGACTCAGACTTGAATTGCTGACTTGATATAAAGGCAGATCATGTAATTCCTCCCGAATGGCATCTTCAGGGCCAACAATGAGACCAGAAAGAACAGAGTCTTTATGAAAGACTTAGCTTTGGATACTTAATCATTTAGATGATAGTTATAAATTAAAACTTATATTCTCATTACATACAAGTGTTTCAGGTAGTTAATTTATCTCCCATCTTTCTCCGGGGAAAGCATAGGACAGTAGAGAAAGCATTAATCTAAGGAACTGAGAAGACCAAAATTCTATCTTGGGATCCACTGGTGTTACTGCTAAACATTGGAAAATCAATTTCTTTCTACTTAAAATTTTAGAAGAAACTAAATTAAAATTGCCAAATACCCTTTAAGTGTCAGACCAGTCTCTTTCCTCCATGTATAGTTTTACTATCCATAATACAGTCACAATGTATGGTTTTTGCTATCCATCACATGCACATGGAGGGCTGACTGTACTACACCATTTTATATAGGGGTCTGGAGTATCTGTGCATTTTGGTATCCCCTGTAGATACTAAGGGACAACTGTTCAGTTTCTCTACTATCAAGACCAGAATAAGTATTAAAATTGTTAAAATAGAACTTCATGTGATCTCTATCAATAAGGTAGATTTGTTACTTGAGAAAAAAAATAATTTGTCATCAAACACTAGAGTATTTCCAAGATCTCTTTTAATTCTAAAATTCAGTGTTCTCTCATGTTCACAATTTTAGCTTTGAAAAAAAATTTCTAAAACATCAGTTTTCTTTATTGCCATTATTGGACTCAACAGTGAGCCTTCTGACACAAACAGGTGTGACTTCATAAACTCAAATACTTCGTACTTTTTAAATAGTACTTTAGGAAATTATGCTCCACAGTAATATTAATTATATTTCCTTTCAATGGACTAATAACAAAAAGCCAAGAACCTCTTGAAGTCCTCAATTTAAATAATATTGCTTTAATGGCAGATTTGAAGACTTACTAAATATTAATAATCTGATCAAATTCCACACAGAGGCAGAGATGATTCAGTGCTTCTATTTAGTATAAACCTTGAAGAGTTGAAACTATGTGCTTTTGTGACTGAGTTCCTCTGAGTTGAAAATAATCTGAAAAACATTAGCACATAATAATATATATTATATGTAATAAAATAAAATAGCTTAATATTTCTAAATATGTGAGTACTTCCTGAGTCTCTGTTCTGTCTCTGTGGATACTATCACAGGTCTGTTCTAGGAAGAACCCTGGGCAGACATGTGGTAAGAAAATGAAAAATCCAGGTGAGAGCCTTTGAAGTAAGTTATGTACTCAAACCTTTTTAAAAAGGATAAAGGTTTTATAATAATGTTAATAAAATTAGAAAAATCAAGAATAAGAATTAGGAAAAGATGCTATGATTTGGGCATCACATTTGTTTCCAAGCTTCTGTAACAAATATGAATAAAGAAAGTATAAAAATTTATCTCTCTTTGTAAAAAGAGAGGAGTCATGCTGGGTATTTAGGGCAAAGCAATAATTGACATTAGAATATTTTCAAAATGTTTGAAACCCTCTTGTACCTCCCCTCTTACACCATATTTTTACAGTTTAGTTTTAAAGAAAATGGCACTTGAACCAATTAAATCCTAGTAAATAGAAATTAAGAAGTATTTATGAACTATTAGAAGAAACTGTATCAAAATAATTAATAATTAAGTGTGATTATTTCTCAGTAGTGATATTATGATGGTTTAATTTTATTCTGTATATTACATTTAGAATCAGAAAAAGAATAATACATTTTAAATCAAATATAAAGGTAACTTGGTTGTAATTGAAAAAATAGCACAGTAATGGGAGTAAGTGAACTTAAATTAAAATGAGTCATTGCTTTTTGAGTTTGTTATTAGAAGTATAAACTATTATGAATATTTATTTAAAGTATTTTTTGTAAAATGACTATACTCAATAAAAAAAAGTTTAAAAATTAAGTTTTTTTTAATTTAAATAAGTTATTCACCATTGACCTGACTCACAAGAGGAGAAAAATAAAAGTAGTACCAACAAGAAGAAAAAGGGCAAATCTGTGAGTCTGGCAGCCAAAGTTATTTATCTCTATTACTATGTAATGAGTTGTTAACTCAGTACATATTCATTAAACATTATTCATTGTTAGCATTGTCTTAAGTGCAAGAGTTTAAAAATCATAATCAGATTTCTTATCTTGGGATCACAATAGTTAAAGAAAACAACCAGCCTCACAAATTAACATGACTGAGTTCTATAAGAAGTGATTTTAGAGCCCAGAATGCAGAAGAGATAACAAATCCTACTCACAACAAACTTTTCCACACATATCCCCCACAATTCCATTTCACACAGTTCAAATCCAATTGCTGTTCATTTCTCAAAGAAGCTAATGTTTTGCTTTGACTATTTCCTTTTAATGGAATGCACTTTCACTCTGTACCTCAAAATCCAACCCCATTCTTCTATCATATTCTTTAAGTCTCAATTACCAATGCTACCTCTCTTATGAAATATTCAGTAGACCTCATCTTCCTTCCAGACCAGTGCTCCCTGGCCATCCTCTTCCATCAAATAATCTTACTTTTCTAAACTGCCAATTTATTTTATCTGTATCTCACTTGGGGTTCTTATTACTTTACACTGTCTATTTGCATTTTTATTTATATAAATTACTTCCTCTATGTGGACACTGTGAAAACACCTCACTCTTCTCTTGTGAAGAGCATGCTTGGCTGATAGCCCCAGCTGCTGCCCTCCTAGATTTACCACCATATTATTGCCAAGACTGCACTTCCCACAGTCTTCTCCCAAACACTGACTGGAAGTGGCATGAGTAATAATGGAAGTCCATTCTTGCAAGAGAAGAATGGTTCTGAAGGGAAAGTTTGGCTTGAGAACTGTACTCCTCCTTTTTCAAAACTTCCTTAGAACTGCACTACATACTGAAATTCTTCTTAACCAATCCTTCTTCACCTCCCCTTTTTTATCAGCTCTCAGCACTGCAGTGTGGGGTGAGAGCTTTCCCTCCTTCTCATATTTGCTCCCCTTCACTCTTCACAGTCCTTTCTCTCAGTCTACTTCTGGCAAACACGGTTGTGCCATGTACTTTTCAGAGGACCCAAAGTAAAACAAGTGGAGCCAGACAGGGCACAAGAAAACAGACAATAAGAATGGGTTTGGAGGATAGCTCCCTCACTGCCTCCCAGAAGGTACCATCCCAGGTGCTATCACTGCTGGTGACCTCTGAAAGCACCCCTTGTACATCTGATGATTTGAGGATTTGAAATATGTGAGGAAGAATGATGCATACAAAGCCAGCAGAGTTGACTGATTACTGCTAAGTGGTATTGCTGGGGGACCGAGGTCATTAACAAGCAGTTAAGGCCTAAATGGGAGAGTAAAGAGGTTGTTTGGTAGCTTAAAGAGGTTATTATTAACCCAAGTGGAAAAGTCAGAACAGCTGAACAGAAGCTGATATAACTGAGTCTCAGAGCTTTAGAGACGTATAAATGCTCAAGCCAAAATAAATCTTTTATTATAGGTCCAGAATCCTAAATGGGAAAACTGGGACCCTGAAATGTGAATGGAGATATCTGGGTGGAATCCCTGAAGATGTTAGTTCAGCAGATCTCCTTCAAATCTCAGAGCTTAGAGAGGCTAGCTACCCTTCCCTAATAAAAGCTAGCACAAGTCCTCTGCTGGAAGGTGCTACAGGAGCTTCTCCACTGCAGAGTAGCAGGTGGTCTCCTGAGAAGCTCCCCAAATCTCTCCTGCAACAGGGCTGATAACTTGGGTTAAATCTCAGCATAACTTGGCCAGGGAGATGCTGGCCCTAATAAGGGAAGACATTTTTATATAAAAAAAGGAGCTGAAGGAATTAGTTTGCATGTTGGGGGAGAACCAAAAGAATATTCCAGAAAGGAATTTTAAGAAGGTCTGACTAAGTGGGTCAGAAGAAGCCAGAATCCATTGACTTTTGTGCATTTCTCAAGAAGCAGGATTTAAACATCCTAGCAAAAAGACATAAAATAGAGTCATATTGCTCTTTTATTTTTTTTTTTAACATGGATTTTTGAGCCAGATGGGTCTGCATTTTACTTCTGACTGTAAATTAACTACATCATGTTGGGCCAGTTGCTTATCTCTTCAACCTAGGTGTCCACAACTGAAAACAGGATGTGGCTATTGCTGTTTCTAACAAGACTGTACTGAAGCACTAAAGCAAAATTGCATCTTGAGTGGCTCTAAGAAGCCTGCAAAACTGAAACATAGTGAATGAAGTAACTCCCTAATTGCCCTGGCAGACTCTCAAAGAATAAATAAAAGAGGATGAAGTAGTCATTTTGTAATAAGTATGTTATATGAGAACAGGAGACCCAGCAGAGTATTATTTACAATGGAAGGGCCCAGAGAACATACCCTTCACCCAGGCTACTGGGAGTGCTCTGCTGAGAGGGGAATCAGGATCACAAAACAGCTCAGTGATGACTCTCCAGTGCAGGCAAGTGCTGACAATGAGAGAGGTGGCAGAGACCTGGGCTCATTAATATCTAATAAAGTTGTGGGACTTTGTGTACTAGAGGTCACCTGACAGTGCTTAACAGCCAGAAGTCTGAAGACCTCGATTGCCAGCACTGTTAGAGAAGAAGCTAAGGGAGATGATCTAAAGGGAATTCTGGAAATGATTAATAGAGCGTGTTCTCCCTAGAAGTAAAATAGATGAGCAGCCAGCAAAGGTCCGATTTAACATCTGTGTGATTGTTTTATGTGTCAAATTGCTGGGCTAAAGGATACCCAGATAGCTGGTAAAACTGCATTTCAGTGTGTTTACAGAATAGATTAGCATTTGAACTAATGAAATGAGTAAAGCAGATGACCCTCCCCAGTGTGGGTTAGCACCATCCAATTTGTTGAGAGCTTAAATATAACAAAAAGTGGAGGAAGGGTACATTTGCTCTCTCACTGCTTGAGCTGAGACAGCCATCTTCTACCCTCAGTCATTAGTGCATCTGGTTCTCAAGCTTTCAGACTCAGATCTGGACTTACATAATCAGTCCCCAAATTCCCAAGTCTTTGGACTTGGACTAAATTACACCACCCACCTTCCTTTTTCTCCAGCTGGCCGATGATAGATCATGAGACTTATCACCTCCTCAGCCACATGAGTCAATTTCTATAATAAATCTCCTCTTACATATGTCTCAAATGTGTGTGTGTGTGTGTGTGTGTGTATCCTATTGGTCTGTTTCTCTGGAAACTCTAGTACAGTCTACAACCAGAAAAGGAAAAGAATGATAAACCAGAGGTCTTTGAGTATAGTAGCCCCAGTATGAAGTTATGATCCTTTGCCAGTTTACTGATCTAGAATCCATTGACTAGAGAGGATGAATACCAGTTAGCCCAAGACTAACTGTGGTGATGGAAACTGCATTTGTCTCATTCCTCTTTGCCCTCCCTTGTCTAAGTTTTCCCCTCAGAAAAAGAGCCCAGTAGGAATTATCTGGAAACTGCTTGCTGGACGGCATGGTGAAAATGGTCTGTGGTGCAAGTGATGACATGTGGTCATGAAAATGCACTGCTCCGGTCTACTGGAAGGTGTATTGCTGGCTGATAGCTCCAGCAGCTTGGCATGAAAATTTAGGATGTCATTTGTGCCAGGAACATTCTTCCTGCAGGCTGCTCTGCAGTGACAATGTGGCGGAGATACTAATTCTAGACCATTCCTGCAAGATATGGGATTCTTCTGATGTGCAGCTCTGTTGCAGACTCTGTTTGCCAAAACAAACTTTCTTAGAACTATACTGAGACTATTCCTTACTCAGTTTTCCTTTTTTCCCCTGCTTCTTCAAAAATGTCATACTTAAAGACTAGTCTGAAGGCCCTCCCTGCCTTTTCATGCATTGTCCTCCTTATCCCTCAAAAGCATGTATAAATCTTGCATATATAATTCTATCTTGGCTTTTCCTTATCAGAGAACCTGAAAGAACTTACATGCCATCATAGATTATAAGACCATCTTGGAGCTGAAATTATGTCTTAACTCTCTCTCAGTTGAACTCCATACCATGTACAAAATAAATGTTTAATAATTGCATGCAAATTTTTAAAGCATGAATACATATGTTATTAAAAATATGTAATTTTGCATAATTATTTGTTCTTTACTAATATCTGTAGTTGTGATGTGACACAATAGATCCCAACAAACAGAATGATACAAGATGAAGCAATGAATTAAAATCGATAATTCTGCAATTTAAACCCTTTCAAGAAGCTAAGAGAACAGTCAGAAATTATTGCTTTCAATGTGCTAAATATTTTAGAAGGTAATCAGTACTATTTAAGCAGAATATAAAAGTCAATAATTATTTTTCTTATACTGAGGAAATTTTTTTATTATTTTACATACAGACATAAGACAGTATATACACGGTCATTCAGATGGAGCCCAGTAGGATGTCAGTATCACAATTGAACAGAAGAAAAAATCTCTACCTGTGGTGCTGTGAATTTATTAGTCAGTGTTTCTTCTACTTGAAGGGTTGTGAAAATGAAGGGAAGCAAATCAATTATTAGTGAAATGACATGCTCAGCAACTCTTTAGAGCAGAGCTTTTAATGCTGCAAAAATTGTTCTGGCACAGCTACAGGTTACTGCCAGGAAGAATGTGAAAAATTGCCTCTGGCAATGAACAAGTGTTCATTAACTTTGGTAACCCTAGTATGAATAATTATGGTGACATAGGTATCAATTAACAGTGCAGCAAATTTAATTGTGTTATTTTGGTGCAACACTCTACATTCATGTAATACTCCTTTTTTGTTGTCAGGGTATTATTTAGGGAGGTGCTGGAGAGATTTTTGTTTTCTTTCTCTTTTTTTGTGATACAGTAAGTCATTAGATTTGGATATCACTCTTTTTACTATCAACATGAGGCTTAATTATTTTTTTTAACTCTCATTCAGTGATTGATTTATTGATTGATTTTGTAATGAGGACATTTAACATGAGATCCTCCTTCTTTATAAAATTTTAAGAGCACAGTATAGTATTGTTTAGTATAGGCACAATGTTGTATGATAGATCTCTAAAACTTACTCATCCTGCATGACTGAAACTTTGTACAAGTTGAAAAAAAAACTCCCATTTCCCCCTTCCTGAGACCCTGGAAGCCATCCTTGTATTCTCTCCTTCTATGAGTCTTACAAATTTGGATAGCTCGTATAAATGGATTTATACAGTATTTTTCCTTCTGTGACTGATTTCTTTCACTTAACGTAATGCCTTCCAGGTTCATCTATGTTGTCACATATGGCAGTATTTTCTTCTTTTTAAGGCTGAATAATATTCTATTGTATGTATATATCACATTTTCTTTACTCATCCATCAATGGACATTTAGGTTATTTCCATATCTTAACTGTTTTGAATAATGCTTCAGTGAACATGGGAGTGCAGCTATGTCTTGATTTCAAGTCTTTTAGACACGTGCCTAGAAGCGAGATTGGTAGTAGTTCTATTTTTTAATTGTTTTTCTGAAATTTCATATTGTTTTCCATAGTGGCTGTACCATTTTACATTTCCAGGAACAGAATACAAGAGTCTCTATTTCTTCATATCCTTGCCAACAATCCTTGCCTTGTTATTTTTATTTTTTTTAATAGTAGCCATCCTAACAGGTGCGAGGTGATATTATGGTTCTGAAGCATCACACTGATTAAAAATACATTACAAATCTGTGATAATGAAAACAATATAGTACTGGCATAAAAACTGACATACAGATCAGTGCAACAGAATGGAGAGCACAGAAATAATCCACACATAATGTGGTTACGGGAGCCCATGATTGGGTTAACAAATTGTAACAGACCCCAGCCGCCTGTCACCTTTAAGAAGAACAAATGTGCTTAGTAACTGCTTAGCTAGCAGGTTCCTGTGCATCCACACTCCTGTCTCATCTCCTTGCCATAAAAAGCAGAGACAATGCCTTGCTTGCATAGTTGAGAATTTAGATAGCACTCTGCTCTTTGCAAAGCAACGACCCAGGCCCTCAGCTATAAACACTGGGCTTGCCTGTTGTTTAGATAGTCTATTATCCGTAAGACAAGGAACTGGCTGGCCTGGTGGTCTGCTTTGTAATTAACATATCTAAAGAATGTATATTGTTCCCCTCTCCCCATGACTTCCCTGAAGATAAATTAAGCCTTTGTACTCCTTGTGGATTCTACAATCTCTATCCCATCCTGTCTTTCCCTAAATTCCTGTATTCCATCACACAACTGTTAGTGATTTTTCCTTTGATTGTACACAATAAATGTGGGAGCATTTGAGAAGCTCATGGAGTTGGTCCCCGACTCCCTCTCACTCTCTTGACTTTCCACAGAGTCTCGAGTAATTCATTCCGTCTGGGTGGGACTTCTGCCGGTCAGAACCCACATGTGGTCGATTGATCTTTGACAAGGATACCAAGAATACACAGTGGGGAAAGGATAGGCTCTTCAGTGAATAATGTTGGGAAAACTTGATATCAACATGCAAAAAAAATGAAATAGAACTCTTATCTTACACTGTACACAAAACTCAACCTAAAATATATTAAAGACTTAACCGTTAGACTTGAAACTGTAAAACTCCTAGAAGAAAACGGGAAAAGCTTCATGACATTGGTCTTGGCAATGATCTCTTGACTATAACCCAAAAGCACAAGCAACAGAAGATAGACAAATGGGATTACATCAATCTAAAAACTTCCGTACAACCAAGGAAACAATGAACAGAGTCGAAGGCAATTTATGAAGTGGGAGGAAATATTTCTAAACCATATATCTGATAAGGGGCTAATATTCAAAATGTATAAAAGACTCCTACAACTCAATAGCAGAAAAAAAAAATCCAAATAACTCAGCTTAATTCTAAATAGGTTAGCCCTTGCTGATGCCAGGCAATGCCATATGTTATTTCAAAATAGGCATTCCCAAAAGACCTTTGCTATTAGAAGACTAATTTGGGTGTGTTAAAAATAAGAGTATCATTGACTGAGCCTTGAATAAGTTGTTTTAATCAACTTGATTCTGATATAAATTGTGTATAATGAACTGCATCTATTTAAAGTGCACAATATGATGAGTTTTGACAGTTGTATCTACCTGTGGACCTACAATCACAATCAAGATACAGAACAATTACGTCACCCACAGAAGATTTCTTATTCCACTTTGCAGCACAGCTGTTCCTCCGTCCTCAGCCTCAGGCAAACACTTGTCTTTATTTTGTCACCATATATTAGGTGGGTTTTTTTTTTTACAGTTTTTATTTATAAGTGGAATCATACAGCATACATTCATTAGGATCTGGCTTTTTTCACACTGCATCATAATTTTAAAGTTCATCTCTGCTGTTTGTATCAGGACTTTGTTACTTTTTATTGCTGAAAAGTATTCAATTGTATAAATTGTATAAATATATCAAGTTGATTTTATTTATTCACCTCTTATTAGATATTTGAGATAATTCCAGTTTTGGGCTATTGTGAGTAAAAGCTGCAAAAAATAATAAAATGTATCTTAATTTATACATACATTCTCATTTCTCTTGGCAAATTTAGGATAGACATATCTTAAATGTTTAAGAAACCAGTGATATCATTTTACAGTTCCACTAACTATATGGTATTTCCCATCGCTTCACATTTTGATAAAGAGTTAATATTTTCAGTCAGGAGTTTTTGTTTGAATTTCCCTGATAACTATTAATTTGGTGTAACTTTTTGATTTGTTAAAAGTTCATTCACATATCTTCAATTGAAAAGTGTCATATATTTTGCACATTTTAATTTGATTGGTTTTCAATCATTGAGTGGTAAACGTTACATAGTTATAAATATTCCTATAAAAAACCCTTATCAAATAAATGTTTTGTAAATATGTGTTCCTAGACTCTGTTGCTTTGTATCCCCACAGTATTTTTGAAAGAGTAATTTCTTCTTTAAATTTAGAAACAATCCAACTGATGCATTATTTTCTTTTTAGTTCACACTTTTTATGTTCTTGTCCCATCTAAAATATCTTTGCTTTTGCCAAGGTCACAAAGATTTTATCTTTTTTTTTTTTTCCTTCTAGAGGTTTTACAGTTTTAGTTTTTATACTTAGGATTATGATCAATTTCAAATATATTTCTCAGATAGTGTGAGAGAAGAGTTGATGCTCTTTTTTTTTTTTTTCGTATGAATATGTAGTTGTTTCAGCACCAATGTGAAAAAGACTCTCTTTTCTCCATTAAGTTGCCTTGGTACCTTTGCTAGAAGTTATTTGACCATGTATATGTGGGTCTGTTTTTGGAGTCTCTATTCTTCCACAGACTTACAGGTCTATCCTTATGCCATTAGCATGCTGCCTTGATTTTTATACCTCTTTACTAAGTCTTAAAAAAAGTGCAAGTTCCAAATTTTGTTCTTCTTTTTATTGTTTTAGGTCTTCTAGAACATTTTAATTCCTATGTAAATTTTAGAATCACTTTATCAATTTCTACATAGAAGCCTGCTGAGATTTGATTGGAATTAAGATTAATTTGTAGAATTGCCATGTTCGCAATATTACTACCTTTATCTAGAGCTTTCATTTCTCTTAACATTCTGTAGTTTTCAGTGCAGAGGTCCTGTATACCTTTAGCTAATTTTCTCTTAAGCATATTATGTTTTTCAGCACTTTAAAAATGTAATTTATTTAATTGTGTCTTGCCATTGTTTTCTGCTAGTATAAAGATACAATTACTATTTTAAAATATTAACCATGCATTGGCAAACTTGCTAAAATTCCCTATTAGTTCTAATAATTGTTTTGTGATATATGTTTATGCTCTACATAATTATAATATCTTGAAATAAATTTAGTATACTTCATTCATTCTGATCTT